>NC_045962.1:18095445-18408945 GCF_010909765.2 Amblyraja radiata
CAATGCTTGATCTAGTCTTGGGATTGTGCAAGTCGGTGATTATTCGTGAATGAGCTTTTGGGACAGCGGGCACTGTTTGACAAATTTAAAATAGTTCTGGATGACACAAGCATGCCCACAAGTTAAATTCTAAATTGGGGCAAGCCAACTTTGAGGGTATGCGACAGGAACTCACTCAAGTTGATTAGAGTAGGTTGTTTGAAGGAAAAGGAAGGCCAGAAAAGTGTTCTGACAAGAGTCCAGGACATGGACATTCCTACTAGAGTGACGGGCAAGGCAGGAAGTTTGAATATGAGGGAAATTGAGCCTCTGGTCAAGAGTAAGGAGGAAGAATGGGACAGGTATAAGCAGCTGCGATCAAATGTATCCATGGAAGAATTTCGGAAACTACGTTGCAAGCTAAAAATGGATAGACACAAAAAGAAGGAGTAAGAGTTAAGACCCTTCTTCAGACTGAAACATTTTGGGTCTGAAAAAAGGTCTCAACCCAAATGGTCACCCATTCCTTCTCTCCAGAGATGCTGCCTGTCCTGCTGAGGTACTCCAGTTTATTTGTCTATCTTCGGTTAAAACCAGCATCTGCAATTCCTTCACAAGCTAAAAAGGAAATCAGGAGGGGGAAAAGGGGACAGGAGACAGCTGTGGCAGCTAGCATTAAGGATGATCCCAAAAGATTTTATGAAGTACACTAGGATAGTGGGAAACCGTTGGTCCCAATGTCATCACCTGGAGGGAATGGTCCCCCATACGTAATATTCCACCACTCTCCACCAATTTCCAATATTGGGGTGGCCAGTGGGGGGGTGGTGGCTGAAGGGACTGGTTTCACAGAGGGCTAGTATGGACAGTGCGGGGGCCGAAAATGGATTATCGGGCTGGCGGCTCATTCCACTCAAGCCGTGTTGGTGCTAGCAGTCACTCACGGCTATTCCCTTGAAATTCCATTTCAAGCAGGGTGAAAGGCAAACCAAATTCAAGTGCAGTTTCATACCATTTCAAGGAGGGTGCAAGGCCACTAAAGACAGCGAGTCGTGACCTCTCCCTCCTCCATCTTGCAGAGACTGAGCCACGCCCACACTTCTGGGTTTTATAGTCCCTCCCCCCTTCCCACCAGAAGGGGCGTGGCCTTCATGGCGTGATTGACAGGAGAGAGAATCTCAACATTTTTTAAACACTAATAACTCTTTTATTTTTCATCGATGGGAAAAATCCTCGGCACCTGATGAGCGGAGGGGACTCTGAGTAAGATGGCCAAAAATCACAGCCGTACGTGGTAGCGTTTTTTCTAAAATCAATATAAAGCGCAAACAGGAAGTGGTCAAGATTAGACTTTTAATTATATAGAAGGCAAGGCAACTTTAATTAGGCAAGGCAACTTTAATTAGGCAAGGCAACTTTAATTAGGCAAGGCAACTTTAATTAGGCAACACAGCTTTAGCATTTCCAAACCAAAGGCAACACAGCTTTAGCATTTCCAAACCAAAGGCAACACAGCTTTAGCATTTCCAAACCAAAGGCAACACAGCTTTAGCCATTCCAAACCAAAGGCAACACAGCTTTAGCATTTCCCAAACCAAAGGCAACACAGCTTTAGCATTTCCAAACTATATTTTTCAAACACATTAAGGGCACGACAGGTCAGTAAAACCACTCACAGTTTAGTAGACATGTGTTCAGTGTTATTCACAGCTCAGACTGAGAGACGTGACCCTCTCAGCTCCCCCATCTTGCAGAGACTGACTGAGGCACTCAACACTGTCCTGGTTTATAGTCCCTCCGGAAGGGGCATGGCCTTCAGGAGAGAGAATCTCAACATTTTTTAAATCACTAATAACTCTCTTATTTTTCATCGATGGGAAAAAATCCTCTTGTCCTGCGCAGCGGATGGGTGACTCTGAGTAAGATGGCCAAAAATCACAGCCATAAGTGGCAGCTATTTTTCTAAAATTAATATACAGAACAACAGGAAGTGGTCAAGATCAGACTTTTAGTAATATAGATAAAGGGAAAAAAAGGTAACCAGAGAGAGAGTGGGATACCTCAGGAGTCAAAGCAGTCAACTCTGCGTGGAGCCACAGGAGATGGGCAAGGTCCTCAACGAGTATTTCTCTTCATCAAAGTGATCATCAAGAGTCGCTGCCTCAAATTGCAACCAGCATCTTCAGGTACCCACACCACCCTGGCCACACACTCATTTCACTGCTGCCATCGAGAAGAAGGTATAGGAGCATGAAAACTGTAACGTTAAGGTTCAAGAGCAGCTTCTTCCCTACAACCATCAGGCTATTAAACACTACAACCTCCAATTAGTATTTAAAGTGCATAGATATAGGGGCATTATTTTAATTTTTGCGCTATTATTATTTATATATAGTATAATACACACACACATATACGTACAACACATATACATACCTGCACATTTCTTTGTTATTACAGAGGACTATGCTTACATATCTGTTGTTCTGCTACGAGTAAGAATTTCATTTTGGTAGCAAAAAAGGAAGGCTGATTACTATCTAAATGGTGTCAAGTTGGGAAAAGGGGATGTACAACGGGATCTGGGGGTCCTTGTACATCAGTCTATGAAGTAAGCATGCAGGTACAGCAGGCAGTGAAGAAAGCGAATGGCATGTTGACCTTTATAACAAGAGGAATCGAATATAGGACAAATAAGTCCTTCTGCATTAGTACAGAGCCCCAGTGAGACAACACCTGGAGTATTGTGTGCAGTTTGGTCCCCTAATTTGAGGAAGGACATTCTTGCTATTGAGGAGTGTAGCGTGGGTTTACAAGGTTAATTCCCGGGATGGCGGGACTGTCATATGCTCAGAGAATGGAGCAGCTGGGCTTGTACACTCTGGAGGTTAGAAGGATGAGAGGGCATCTCATTGAACATATAAGATTGTTAGGGCTTGAACACACAAGAGGCAGGAAACATGTTCCCGGTGTTGGGGGAGTCCAGAACCAGGGGCCACAGTTTAAGAATAAGGAGTAAGTCATTTAGAACGGAGGCGAGGAAACACTTTTTCTCACAGAGAGTGGTGAGTCTGTGGAATTCTCTGCCTCAAAGGGCGATGGAGGCAGGTTCTCTGGATGCTTTCAAGAGAGAGCTAGATAGGGCTCTTAAAAATAGCAGAGTCAGGGGATATGGGGAAAAGGCAGGAACGGGTACTGATTGGGGATGATCAGCCACAATCACATTGAATGGCGGTGCTGGCTCGAAGGGCCAAATGGCCTACTCCTGCACCTATTGTCTATTGTCATTATTCTGTTTCGGGGCATGTAACACTTTAAACACTCTTGACTTGACTTGATTAGATTTATCAAGCGTAATTTTTTTTAATGTTAATTTTGTTGAATCCAGACTATATTTTAAAGACACTTTACAAAACAGATTACATGAAATCCCCTGCTCCTGGTGTTAGGCTAACCACTCTGAAGTTTCCTGTATTCTCCCTCACTCCTTTTTAAAATCATGGTGGTATATTTGCCACTTCTAAATCTGCACAAACTGTTCCATAATTTGTAAAATTTGGGATAGATTATAACTATATCACATTTTTTCTTTCTTTTTTCAAGGCACTTTACAAGAAGGAGATGCAATATAAATCTAATAACTTGGGATAACCACCGAACTCCCAGAATTCTGAGGTATTTGGTTGCACCATATGATTCAGGAATACTATCTTGATTTATAATGCAAGACGATAGACAAATAAAGAATGGAGGAATTACATTCTGTAGTTGGAATATAAGGGGTGCCAACGAACCAATTAAGAGGGGTAAAATTTTTGCCCAACTAAAATCTTTGAAAAGCGACATAATGTTTTTGCAGGAAACTCACATGAAACAACAAACACAAATGAGATTAAAGGCGAAGTGGATAGGCCAAACATACTGCTCCTCATTTACTTCTAAATCTAGGGGTATGGCTAATCTTATTCAAAAACGTATTCCTTTTAAATTAAAGAATACTATATCAGATAAAGAGGGAAGATATATTATAGTTTCGGGAGAAATTTATGCAACCCCACTAACTATGATAAATATTTGCGCGCCGAATTTTGACAACCCCCAATTTTTTGATAAAATTATAGATATAATATCAGTTTAATTACCAAAATGTGATAATAGGGGGGGACTTCAACTGTGTTTTAGATTCATATCTAGATAAATCAGCAAAACAAAGGAGGAGTAATTAAAAATCTAAGACTAGTGAACTTCTAAATACATATATAAAAAATACTAATATAATAGATGTATGGAGATCTGCTAATCCAGTTGGAAGGGAATACTCGTTTTACTCTTCGGTACATAAAACTTATTCAAGAATTGATTATTTTTTAGTGGATATGAAATTATTGCCATATACAATCAATCCAACATACCACATTAGTAGTATCTCAGATCACTCTCCGTTGACATTTTCAGTAAAATTTGAGGGAATGCCGGGTAAAAAATCTTTTTGGAGGTTTAATACACATATTTTAAATGACTTACAAGGCTATCAATATTTAAAACAACAAATGAAACTTTTTTTTTGATACAAATGATACACCAGGTACCTCGCCTTCTTTATTATGGGAAACTTTTAAGGCATTTATTAGAGGAATTATAATTTCATATCAAAGTTTTCAAAATAAAAAGAATAAGACAGAACAAATGTTGTTAGAACAAGAAATCAGACAGTTAGAGTTAGATAATGCTAAAGATTCCACGACAGATAAACATAATAAGATAATATTACTGAAATTTAAACTTAATCGAATTTTATCGGCAAGAGTAATAAGACTATTCCAAATTACAAAACAGGTACATTTTGAGTTTGGTGACAAACCACATAAGCTTTTAGCTCACCAATTGAAAAAACAAGAAAAGGAAAATACTATTACTAAAATTAAATCAGAGAAAGGTGAATTACTAATACCACCTAAAGATATTAATAATAGATTTGCTCAATTTTACCAAAATTTATACACATCTAAAATTAAAATAGAAGATAGTAAAATTTAATTTTTTTAGATAACTGTAATCTTCCAAAACTGGACCTTTTGAAACAAGAGGAACTTGGAGCTCAAATTACAATCAAAGAAATAGGTGAAACAATAAAATCGTTGAAAATGGCGGGACCAGATGGGTTTTAGTAATTAATTTTATTAAAAATTCCATGAAATAACGACCCCTTATTTATTTAATTTATACTCCCACGCTTTCAAAGAAAACAAACTACCTGAAACACTAACAGAATCAACTATTACGCTTGTTCCAAAAAAAGATAAAGATTTAGAAGATCCGGGCTCATACAGAGCTATATCACTTTTAAATACAGACCAGAAAATCTTAGCAAAGACTTTAGCAAGAAGATTATGCAAATATATTAGTAAATTGATAAACCCTGATCAAACGGGGTTTATACCCAAAAGATACTAATTTAATCATTTGAGACGCCTGTTTAATATAATGTACTCGCATAAAGTAGAGGAAGAAGATATATCAATTATTTCTTTGGATGCAGAGAAAGCATTTGATCAGGTAGAGTGGCAATACTTATATAAAGTACTGCAGAAATTTAATATGGGAGAGAATTTTATAACATGGGTAAAATTATTGTATGATAAACCGATGGCAAGAATCTTAACTAACAACATGTTATCTCAAAAATTTCAACTATCAAGGGGTAATAGGCAGGGATGTGCATTATCACCCCTGCTATTTGCCCTTATGATAGAACCTCTGGCTGAAAGTATAAGAATTCATCCGAATATTCAGAGCTATAATACTAGGGACTCAAAGAATAAAATCTCATTATATGCAGACGATATACTTTTATATATTACAAAGTCACAAACGAGCATACCAAATTTATTAAATTTAATAGAGGAATTCGGGTCTTTTTCTGGATATAGAATAAACTGGAATAAAAGTGAAATCATGACATTAAAACCTCAAGAACCTACACACTTATTGAAGTTCCCCTTTAAAATCGCAACAGAAAAATTTAAATACTTGGGTATTCAGATTACTAGAAAATATAAAGCATTATTCAACGCTAATTTTATACCTTTATTAAATAAACTTAATACGCTGATTAAATTTTGGAAAACACTTCCTTTATCATTATTAGGTAGAATAAATGCAATAAAAATGATCTTCCTACCACAATTACTATACCTATTTCAGTCTATACCGGTATATATACCAAAATATATATTTTTTAAATTAGACTCTAATATTACTAATTTTATTTGGGACTATAGATCACATAGAATTACAAAAAAACACTTATGTAAACCAAAAGAGGTCGGGGGACTTTCACTTCCGAATTTTATGTATTATTACTGGGCAGTGCATATTAAGAATATAATTTATTGGCTGGATAGTTCTACCCAACAGACAGAATGGATAAAAATGGAGAAAGAGGATTGTCATCCTTTTAATATAGGAACGATCCTCTTCTCCCGAAAAAACTGAATAACACAATATATAAGAAGAACCCAATTATATATGGTACAATAAGAATTTGGAAACAAATAAAATTATCTTTAAAATTAAGAAATTTATCATTGTTAATGCCAATAGCGAATAACCCTTTATTTAAACCATCTCTTATTGATAAAACATATAACCAATGGGAAAGTCTCGGAATTAGAAGGATCGGGGATATGTACGAAATGGGAAACCTACTATCATTCCAACAATTACAATTAAAATTTAAACTGAAAAACAACCAATATTTTAAATATCTTCAGATTTGCGATTTCATGAAAAATATATACAAGGATATCAAAAATAACTCCTGAATTATTGGAAGAAGCAATGAATATTGAAGCTGACTCACAAATTTAATATCATATTTATATAATAGTATTCTAAATATAGACCTACCATCGACAGAGGTACTTAGAGAAGAGTGGGAACGGGAACTAATGATAAAAATTACAAAGGTTACATGGGAAAAGTATTTGATATATATTCACAAATGTTCGATTAATGTAAGACATAATCTAATTCAATTTAAAATTTTAAAATTTTATTCAAAAATAAGATTGAACAAAATTTATCCAAATATATCATAGAAACATAGAAACATAGAAAATAGGTGCAGGAGTAGGCCATTCGGCCCTTCGAGCCTGCACCGCCTTTCAATATGATCATGGCTGATCATCCAACTCAGTATCCTGTACCTGCCTTCTCTCCATACCCCCTGACCCCTTTAGCCACAAGGGCCACATCTAACTCCCTCTTAAATACAGCCAATGAACTGGCCTCAACTACCTTCTGCGGCAGAGAATTCCAGAGATTCACCACTCTCTGTGTGAAAAAGATTTTCCTCATCCCCCATTTGTGATAAATGTCTATCCCAAAACGCAACTATAACACACTCCATAGTTTCCTGCATAAAACATTATAGATTTTGGAGTGATATTTTCAAAATATTTACAAAATTATTCAAGACAAGAATGGAACCTAATACTAAAATGATTATATTTGGAGTAATGGAAGATGGGAATAAATTGAACACATCTCAAATTTTTTTTTTTAACTATGGTTTAATAATAGCAAAAAAATTAATACTTAAATTTTGGAAAAATACATCAATACCAACGCTTAAAATGTGGATTGCAAGTATGTTGGACACCGCACATCTTGAGGAAATGCGATTCCTCCTAATGGATAAATCAGACCAATTCATAACGAGTTGGTCTCCATTTGTCGTCTTTTTGGAATCATATGGTGCAACACAATTGTAAAAATTAACTGTTTCAGGACTGGACGAGGGTTGGTCAAGATTATAAACAATGATCTCCTTACCCTTTTTAAAAAAAAAAATTTTTTATGTCTTATTCTCTTTTTTCTATTTTCTTTTTCTCAACTTTCTTCACTCATTCGTCTTTCTTCTTTTTCTTCACACACTATATAACTCACGCTTTTCTATCCTTTACTATCTAATTTATTTTTCTTATTCTAATCTTTCTTTAATATAACAAAAAAAAATAAGAAGCTGTACATAAAATGTATTATGAAAATATATATTAGGCACTTTGGTGCCATATGATTGCACTTACTTCTAATAAAATAAAATATTAAAAAATAAATAATAATAACTATTACACCCATTAATTCATCATCTACTTCCTTTAGCATTCCAGGATGCAGATTATTTGCAGTGGGTGATTTATCAACTTTCAACCGCATTCATTTATCCAGAACTTTACTTCCTATTTTAAATTATACTTGTATTTCCCCGGCAGTTCTGCAAGGGCATTTGACTCATTTCCCCCCAAAAAATGCAAAATATTAGTTTAATTTCTCTGTAATTCCTTGTCTCCTGTTTTCTAACATTTCCTGTTTCTGACTGTAAGGAACCCACATTTGCCCTCAATGAACATTTTCTTACCTCTATATAAATGTGGAAGATTTTACAAAATTGCCCTTACATGTTTACCCTCACACTCCACTTTTTTCTCCAATATTGTTGTTCTTTTTTGCTGCATTGTCACTACAACAAATTCTCAGGCTTACTAGACAGAAGTGCCTCACACAGAAGGTAGACAAAAATGCTGGAGAAACTCAGCGGGTGAGGTAGCATCTATGAAGCGAAGGAAATCGGCAACGTTTCGGGTCGAAACCCTTCTTCAGACTGATGTGAGGGTGGGGGAGGGGGGGGGGGGAGGAAGAAAGGAAGAGGTGGAGCCAGAGGGCTGAGGGAGAGCTGAGAAGGGGAGGAGAAAGTAAGGACTACCTGAAATTGGAGAAGTCAATGTTCATACCGCTGGGGTACAAAGCAAAATATGAGGTGCTGCTCCTCCAATTTACGGTGGTCCTCACTCTAGCCATGGAGGAGGCTCAGGACAGAAAGGTCGGATTCGGAACGGGAGCGGGAGTTGAAGTGCTGAGCCACCGGGAGATCAGGTTGGTTATTGCGAACCGAGCGGAGGTGTTGGGCGAAGCAATCGCCAAGCCTACGTTTGGTCTTCTCACCGATGTACATCAGCTGACATCTAGAGCAGCGGATGCAATAGATGAGGCTGGAGGAGGTGCAGGCGAACCTCTGCCGCACCTGGAAAGACTGCTTGGGTCCTTGAATGGAGTCAAGGGGGGAGGTAAAGCGACAAGTGTAGCATTTCTTGCGGTTGCAAGGGAAAGTGCCCGGAGAGGGGGTGGTTCGGGAGGGACGGGAAGAATTGCCTGACACAGAGTCTGAATAACCTTTACCGTAATGATTTCCTACACACAATAATTATAAGCATGAGCTTTGGTTCTGTAATGTGAACGAGTGTCTGTCAAAATATAGAATCGTTCTCCGTAAAATCTCTCACCCAGTACTTTAATTGTGATCCACCCTGATTTCATTCAAAAATGAATGATTAGGAAAACACACATTCTGCCTAGACTTTTCATTGCATTGGGTTATAAATACAATGTAGGAAGTCAATCTTCCTTCTCACTTCCACCTCAGGTTTCATATAATGTGACAGGGCATTCTTCAAACAAATATGACGGACAAGGAGGGGAACACATGAAAATAAATTATTTTTTACAGCACTTTATCATTATCTCAGAATACCATAAAGCATATTATAGCCTATGAATTACAATTTCTGTGCAGTCATGTGGGCAAATGTGGCAGCTAAATGTACTTTGCCAGCTCTAACAATCTGTAAATGATAAAACTGCCAATTAATCTAGGCCAGATAGGATTATAAAATAAAGACCAATACTCCATCTTGTCGAAAGCAACTCCATGACTCACTTAGAAATGATCCCACTGGGATGCCTTAAACAAAACTGAAAAAAACATAGTGCTGGAATGAGTCCAGCTAATGGCCAACATTTTATTGGATCAGAATTTGAAGACAGCATGAACTGCTCGTGTATTTTGCTGTGGTAAATATCAAGCTCACACTCATCGAAGGGCACCTGATAAAAGGAAGAGGAAATTAATGGACTTACAGTACATGGCTCTATCTTCAATAGTGAGATTCGGCACTTAAGCAGCCTTTCCTTGTGTAAATCCCATCTCCAGATAGTGTCCAGACTGTTACCCTGGTCATGAAAACTATTATTTTTCTTCAAATAGGCAATTAATCCAAGTCCCTGGCTTATCTGGCTTTCAAAACTGTTTTAAGAACACTGCATAAACTTGTGTTTGATATAGAAACAATAATAGTCCTTCTGAAATTATGAGAATACCCGAGCAACTGTAAAATTACAGCACGTTAAAAGCAGCATTACAATCACAAAGTAAAATAAACCATTTCCATAAAATATCCATTATCTAACAACTTTGCTGGAATTATGCAGGCACTTTTGCTATTCTAACCCAGCAGCGGATGTTCAAGCATATTTTCTCCCTCTCCCAATAAATGTTGAGGCATTGCTCAAATTGGCACCCTGCCAATAAATTCCACAGGGATTTAGTCATTGCAGTAATTCAGAGGCCATCTTTTAAAAAGGTAATCCAGAATCTCTGCACTCATGCATTGGAATCCTAAACTTGCTAGTGTTTACTTGTAGAATTACACAAACAGCTGTAGTAATTTCTCTCAAACTCTGCCCCCAATATATTTACAGAACCAAGGAAAAGAGAATTGCATTTATTACATGACAATAAATGTACCTTACAATACCATTTCCTATATTTTTCATGCTTTAATCAAGATGATGACATAATTAAATGTTAAACAGAGCAATGGCAAATAAATATTTCCATCATTTTAGAGATACAACATGGAGACAGGCCCTTCGGCCCACCGAGTCCTCGCCATCCTTCGATCACTTGTTCACACTAGTTCTCTGTTATCCATTTACATATCCACTTCCCACACACTAAAGGGCCTGTCCCACTAACGCAATTTTTTCGGCGCCTTGCCGGCACCCGTCATAGTCGCAGCAAGTTGCCGCAAATTTAAAATATGTTGAAAATCCCGCGGCGACCAGAAAAAGGTTTGACTATTTGGGCGATTACTCACGTGCGTACAGGCGACACGTGACGCCTGCATGGTTATGAGTAGTCGCCCAAAGAGTCATACCTTTTTCTGGTCGCCGCTGGATTTTCAACATTTTGAACATTTTCAGCGACCTGCTGCGACTATGACGTGTGCCAGCAAGTCGCCGAAAGAAATTGCATAAGTGGGACAGGCCCTTAAGGGCAGATTACAAAGGCCAATTAACCTACAGACCTGAATGGGGCACCTGGACGAAACCTAGGGAGAACGTGCAAACTCCACACAGGCAGCACCAGAGGTCAGGATCGAACCCTGGTCTCTGGTGCTGAGGCAGCAGCTGTACCAGCTATGCAACTGTGCATAAGATAAAACATTTGATTGCCCAGATATTAATATTACTCAAAACCACTCACAGCATCTTAAAAGTTATCAAACACATCCAGAGTTATAATAATGTCAAGTCTTATGAATCTTTTTGAAATTCATAGTTTTAATTTCAAGTAATCTGATACCCAAAAGATTTCCTGTAATATGTCCAATGATTCCCAGTTGTATAAATTATGACAGGAAGATAGCTTGTTTTTTTTAATCAAGTCAATACACATCACAACCCTGTATTTTAGCTGCACTAAATAATCCATGATGCATTAAAATGAGATGCCTAATTACAGCAACTTCGCTCATCCATGCAGTCTTGCGCACATGTTTGCAGACATATTCCCAAATGGTAGGGGCAGAGTCGTTAAAATAATTGAGTGAGGAGTTGGCACTATAAAAGTACTTAATTTACACATGCATCTACAGGCAGAAGAAATAGTGGAGAAAATACGTCAAGTTGAAGTCAGAGCTGAAGTTTGAAGGGACCAATGTGGTGCAATACTTTGGTCTTCTATGCACATTCCAAAGGTCTTCAGCATTCCCATTACCTTCAGGCTGGCAAGACTGACGAAGGGCAAAGACATGGTCGGCCAATGGCCAGTTCCTTTGCTGTGCTACTCACTGTTCTATGTTAACAATATGACAGGAATAAGTTTGATCTTTTGTTCGACACAAGGAAAGATAGCATTTTCTCTGCGGTAGAAGATAATTGTCTAAAACACAATTCAGAATGTTTCACAAGCTGTTCATGTTCCTCCCAAGTAAACATAACTCAGCACATAATTATGCTGCATGTTAGAATTTGTTTTTAATTTTAGGTTATTCACTTCTAAGATTACAATCAAATACCACAGAAATAGGCACAAAAATCAAGGATTTGCTGCTTTTATACTAGTATAAAATGTAAAATTAAAAGCTCAATAGCCCAAAAAAGGTGTTGCGTAATGAAACACCTCCACAGACTATGCAATATAATTTCATTGATAATGCATTTGGAAAGAAATACCAGGACTGCCTACATGGTCTGCTATTTCCCTTTCTGATCCTCGATGCATCAAGAAATTAAGGCACAGAAAACACCTCTGGACTTTTTAATCCACAACTTCACAATTAGCAGTGGCCTTTTAAGCAAAGAAGCCGGCCTGCCCAACATGCAAAACCAGGTTCATCATAAGTTAACCAGATCCCAGACCATGATGTCCAAAGTTTGAACTTATGCAAGATGGGTCTTCTTAAATTAAAGTCCTTCCCAATAATGATAACTCGCCCTTAGCTGATCTAACCGCCCCACTATCTCTCTCCCACCCAAGTCGCACCAGCTTCTTTTTTTATTTTTATTTTTTATTTTTAGAAGCAATTGTACAAAGATAAAACATTCGGCATCTTAGATTATACAATTATAGTACAGCTTCATTTTTAACCTTATAACCTGAAAATGAAAGAAGAAAAGAAAAAGTGAACAAGAGAGGGAAAAGGTGAAAAGTGAAAAGATAGCTCGAAAAAGCATAAAAAGACCCCTAAACTAGTAAAGTAGTGTGGCCAAAAAAAATTAAGATAAAAAAATAAAATTTAAAAAAAAGGTGGAGATATACCTGCCCCTCGCCCCCCCCCCCCCCCCCCCCCCCCCCCCCCCCCCCCCGTCCACCCCCCCCCCTACGCCCACCTCACCCAGCCCAAGATCGGATTTAAATTTAGATTTGTGTTGCGCCATACTATTCTTGTAAGAATTCGGTGAAGGGAGTCTATGTCTTGAGAAATTGATCTGGTTTTTCTGTAGTGTCTCGGACATGTTTGTAATCCACATCTACACTGTAGGGGCTGTTGTCCGTTTCCAAAATTTAAGTATTCGTTTTTTTCGCCGTTATCAGGCAAGGAAACGTCTTTGAAATAATGTTAGCTCAGAACAGGCTTCTGACATACCTAGTGTGATCAATTCTATGTCGGGGTCCAATTTTATTTTAAGTATTTTAGAAAAGATATCAACAATTCCCCTCCCGGAGTTGTGTAATTTTGTACAGGAAGCAAAGGAATGGGTTATGGTTGCTTCTTGGAGGAGACATTTATCACGAATAGGGGAGACATTTGGGAAGATCTTATTCAATTTAGACTTTGAGTAATAAAGTCTATGCAGTATTTTAAATTGTATTAGCGAGTGCCTAACATTAAAAGAACAGTTGTGTATATATAGAAGGCTTTCCTCCCAACTATCTTTTAAAATTGTTAGACCCTGTTCATCTTCACAAGCTCGCCTAATTATTTCCGACGATGGAGTTTGTAAATTTGAAAGGGTATTATAAAGGTACGATATTAACTTATTTGAATCCGACTTTCTATTCATGCATTCGTCTAGTATGTCTGGAACCAAATATTGACAGTCTTGGGTGTGTGATTTCACGTAGTCTCGTATTTAAAGATATCTAAAGTATTGGCTATCTTTCAGATGATATTTCGACTGTAATTCTTGAAATGAGAGGAGAGTCCCCACCTCATAAAGGTCTCCCAGCTTTTTAATTCCTAAGCTTTCCCATTGTATAAACGCCTTGTCTAAAGTAGCCGGTTTAAACGAGGGATTATTGGTGATTGGTAAGAGGAGAGATAAATTTCTCAATTTAAGGGTTAATTTCACCTGTTTCCAGATTCGTAAAGTGCTATGGATTATCGGATTTTTCTCATACGCTGATTTCTTCAGATTTATTGGGGAGAGAAGAATCGTGCCTATATTAAAAGGCAAACAATCCTCCCTCTCCATTTTTAGCCAGTTTACTTGTTGGCATGTATCGTCCATCCAACAAATTACATTTTTAATGTTCGTTGCCCAGTAATAGTAAAGAAAATTAGGGAAAGCTAGTCCGCCGATTTTTTTAGGTTTACATAAATGCCGTTTATGAATTCTGTGAGTTTTGTAATCACAGATAAAATTTGTAATTGCAGAATCGAGTTTTTTAAAACAAATTTTAGGGAGAAAAATCGGTATTGCTTTTTTTCACCCAACAAACAGTAAACAATGGCCTTTATGATCGCTACTTTTTTGCATATCTTTTATTCATTGTTCGTTATCTCTCAACATCGTCTTCTATATCGCTCCTTTCCCTTTCCCATGACTTTCAGTTTGAATATGGGTCTCGACCCAAAACGTCACTCATTCCTTCTCTCCAGAGATGTTGCCTGTCCTGCTGAGTTACTCCAGCTTTTTGTGTCTGTCTCCACTATCTTACCTATTGCGACATCACCACCCAGCCTGATCACAAGCCCGACCCTGAATGCCTCCAATCAGACTGCATTTCTGATACCATTGAGAATCAGAATAATTCCTTTCTCCAAATGTCCTCTGACCTTTATGATCTTCTTTCATCAATTTCTTTCTGTCCTCTCATGATGGCCAAATCTCTTCCTAATGGGCCTGTCCCACTTAGGCGATTTTTTTGGTGACTACAGGCGACTGCCGCGAAATTTTCAACATGTTAAAAAAATTTTGGCGACAGTGGCGACAATTTTTGCTGTCATAGGTTGTCGTAGGTGCGGTCGTACGTTGTCGTAGGTGCGGTCATAGGTTGTCGTAGGTGCGGTCGTAGGTTGTCGTAGGTGCGGTCGTAGGTTGTCGTAGGTGCGGTCGTAGGTTGTCGTAGGTGTTGTCGTAGGTTGTCGTAGGTGCGGTTGTAGGTTGTCGTAGGTGTTGTCGTAGGTTGTCGTAGGTGCGGTTGTAGGTTGTCGTAGGTTGTCGTAGGTGCGGTCGTAGGTGCGGTCGTAGGTGTTGTCAAGTGTTGTCAAGTGTTGTAGGTGAATTCCATTAAAACTAGTCCCTGGCAGTCACCTAAAGAGTCGCCTAAGTGGGACAGGCCCATAAACCTCACTTATCAGGTGATCCACAACCAAATGTTTAGCTTGCATGATCAACAAACAATATGCCTTGGATTCATACAGGTCCATATTAATGCTGCAAGACAAATCAAAAGGCTACAGCACATTGACTCACCTGCTATGCAATTTTACAGCAGTAAGCTCTAAAAATAAAAGGAATTTTGCAAAGCACTTCTTGAATGTGGCCTTCTAAGGCAAAATAATTCCTAAGTCTCTATACCATTACAGTTTTGTAGCTTAATTTTAAACTTTGTAGAACACCACTGAATTTTTTGCACTCTGTGCAAATGACTTTACAGACTTCAATGGAGTGAAATGTACCGACATAAATCCATGTGGTCGCCAGTGCTCTCATATTTAGATATTAATTTCTCCTCCCCTGATGCCACCTACTTGTAATAGATTTACATCTACATTTCGTCCAATATGTTTGCTCAACCAGTTATCCAATTTTCCAATCCAGATGTATACTTTCTAAAAAGATTCATTAATTAGTGTAATTTCCTGTAAACTGTCTGAAAATATTCAATTTATGCTTAATATCAAAAATAGATGAATAAAAATGAAAAATCATTAATACAGCTCCCAGTAAGTACAATGTGGCAAATCTAATTTCACGATGTGTGATATTTTCTAACCAAAATCAATATGAATATAAACAAAAGCTAACTTTAGTTATATTAACAAGAACATTAAATTTCCAAAAGATTTTTGCAATATTTCCTCTTAAATCATTCCCTTTCTATGAATATTATAGTTCATCACATACCTTTACGTTGTAGGGTATAAAATGTTTTGTTAGAGCTTCTGGTGAATGCATCCAAGTCTTATCTGAAACAAAAATAAACGATATAACAATGTAGGCAGTAAGACACCAACAAGTCAATTACTTTTCAGTTACTTCAAATAAATGTTTGTCATGTTTTGATAGTTACGTTCAGCTTGAAGGGAGAATAATTAATAATAAGGCAGGATTATAATATGTTTAGCCATTTCTCAGCTTTAAATGACTATTATAAAATATGAATGTAGAATAAATGCAGGTTGATGTATTAACCCAAAAATATATAATCAACCACTATCCACTCATTAAGATTTTGGATGGCTGAATCTTGAGGTTGATAAAACTGTATTTGTTTATAACATTTGACAATGGAGTCAAATTATGAATTGTACACATTGAACATGCAAATCACCTTTTTAAAATATTATTGTAATATTATTTACAACAGAGGAAGATATCCAACTACACTTGACTTTCTGTTGACATTCAGCAGATTATGATCTGGACTAAATACTGATTGGATAAAACCTCAGACATTTGTCGATGTTCTAAGATCCCAAGAGAACATTTATATACATAAGTTTAGGGAAGCTAGAAATTCAAATGAACTTCATATCCAAATACACCAAAAATCTGACCAAACCTAACCTTTAATTATGTTAATTTTTTGATACAACCAATCATTTGCAAGAGCAGTCACAGCAAACAAAGGTGCATTAAAAAAAATAATAATAATGGAATGAAGTGAGAGGTGATGTATTTTGGTAAAAGAAAACTTTTAAGTTTAAGAAGCAAAGATGTATGGACTGCACATGCACCCATCATTGAAAGTTATAATTTAAATGAACAACATCAAGACAATGCATTGAAGCATGGACTAATATAATGGAATAACATGTGCAGAACAATAACTTGTTCATGTTTAGAAGTGCTACACAGTTATGCTCTCCATATTATAAAATGGATATAGAAATATTAGCGAAGGTGAATAGCATTGGCAAAGAATATACCAGGAAAGATGGGAAGATTGAACAAGTTGGGAAGTTTGAACAAGTTGGGGGTTTCAATTCTAGGAGGGAAAAGGCCTAGAACTTTAACTTTAATGAGTTGATAGGATATATTGGGAGCTTTTCACTTGAGGAGGAAATTCAAAATTGGAGGCAATGCCATTATTATAATCTCCAATACATCCACCAAACAATTCAAAATAAACTTGTTTACCCAGAGCTTGCTTAGCGTATTGAAGGCACTGCCACGTGATGTAATAAAGACAAAGAGACAGATGCTGTAAGAGAATGTAATTTCAGATCACTTAATTTTATTAGAGCAATTGAGCTTTATTTTAGAGTTTGAGGTAATCAATCTTAATATTCTTCATTATAGTAGACTTTGATAGCAGGAAAGCCGAGGTGTGTCTATTCATGTAAATAACTCAAATGGTTTTAATTACAAGTAAAAGCTGCTTTTTTTTTGGCCAAATTCGACTGCAACAAAAAATGTTATTCTGCTAAGCTGATATCACTGATATAACATCACTAGAGGGATCATAAATCGCCTTCAACATGCACCTCAGCATTCTACCCACATCAATATAATAATGCCCGGTGTAGAACTGATCAAATGTACTTCAGATGTGGATCTTTTAAATATAACCTTTGCCATCTATTTCCATTATTCTTACTTTGCATTAATGGAGTAGATATTCTCTGTTGCATATGAAAATCACAATTAATTCTTTAGAAAGTCAGTTGTAATCTCACTTTGCACTTCACACAAATCTGTGTTCCCAGTCTAGTAATTACGAGGAAGATTCACTCTAAGTGCAAAATCCATCCAAACATTATAAGGAGTAAAATAATTTGTAACACAGAAAACAACACAGACACGCACTGAAGAAATATCAGCTATGATGTTAAAAATCGCACTGTCATTATGATTTGTAAAGTGCTACGTGTTAATAGTCCAGGGCAATAGAAGACACCAAATCTAAATTAACACAAAGCTAATCAGAAAATAAATTACACAGTAAATGGCAAACAGCGTCTAACTATTCTTTGGATAGACCACAGGGGTGGATATGGTAAATTGTGTTTCATTTGCATCAATCGATTTGCTGAACTCATTGTTTCACGCAACGTTTGCCCAAAGTATCAGAGTTTGAACTTTTCCAATGAAAGACAGACTATATAGTTTCATGTTAACAATTAGTAGGTGTTTGTTGAGTAACAATACTCAAGTAATATGTGTGTCGGTATTGGGTAACTAATTAAAAGAATGATTCCAACATAAATTAGTGCCTGTGGTTAAAATAATGTCACGTAATCATTTTGAGCAGATGGGTAATTTCTTTTCAGCAACGTGGGTCTCACAATTATCAAAAAGTAATTCATACGCAGCCAATAATTTCAGCTTTACTTCGTTGACAATAAGAGAGGACAATAAGAAAACAAAAGAAAAAAGGGGTAAACAAAGCATGAGGTACAAAAAAAATAATTGAGAAGCAAGAGATGTAGCAATGAATATCAAAATCAGAGCTATACAGATGTAGGCCCTTTAGATACTAACCAAATAAGCATACCTGACGAGTCACATTTCGCCACATTTGATCCATGGCCCTCTAAACCCTTCCTATCCATATATCTGTCCAAATGTCTTTTAAAAGTCAGAATTGTATCCGCTTCTATAGGTTCCACTGGCAGCTCATTACAGATCTGGACCACCTCATTGCCCCCGAGGTCCCTCTTAAATTTCTCCACTTAAGCTCAAATCCTCTAATTTTAGAATCCTCAACGCTGGGAAAAAGGCTGTGAATATTCACTACGTCCATGCCCCTCATGATCTTGTACACCTCAATACGGTCGCACAACAGCCTCCAAATACAAAGTCCCAGCCTAACCAACCTCTCCTTATAACTCAAGCCCAGGTAACATCCTGGTGAATGTCTTTCTAATTTAATGACATCCTTTGTTCTCAAATGTATGTACAGCACATCACCATGTGTCAACTTTTGTACTCAATAACCTTCTCAAAGAAGGCAAGCATGCCAAATCCTTTCTTTGCCACAATGTCCACCTCACTTGCCATTTTCAGGGAACTGTGCACCTGCACTCCCAGATCTCTGTATTCCGCCACAGCTCTCCAGGGCTCCACCATTTACTGTACAAGTACTAGCCAGGTTTGACATACCTCAAAATGCAACACCTCAAACTTGTCATAGTTACATTTCCATAGGCCATTCCTTGGTCCAGCTTCACAACTGATCTGGATCCTCTTGTAAACTTAGATATCATTTTTCACTGCACCACCAATTTTTCTGTAATCCACACTGACTGTTCCTAATCAGTCTGTGTTGATCCAACTGCAGGTAGATCCTATCCCTAAGAATCATCTCCAACAAATTTCCCACCACTGCGTTAGGCTCACTGCTCTATAGACCTCTGCCATGTCCTTGCAGCCCTTCTAAAATAACGGTACAACATTAGCCACCCTTCAGTCTTCTGGAGTAGCACCTAGGTTTCAAGGGAATGCAACAAGCATAACCCCATGAGCTGGATGCTGAGCCAGCAGGATTTACAAACATTTGGATAACAGGCAATTGGAATTTTACTGTAGATGGATCCTATCTCTTGTGATAGATACTCATTGCATACAAGTTACTTGCTGCAATTCTGCCAACGTTTAAAAGTTATTTGGTTATTGCTGTCTGCTTTCCTCGCTGAGGAACAGCTCTTGTATCTCTAAACTAAACTAGGAATTGAACATTGCACAATCAGCAGTCAATTTACAATGGAAAGTAGATCACTGATAAAACAGCTGAAGATGACAGGATCTTTAGGAATTCTCACTGTAATGTCCTAGGGCTGCAATAATTGACCTGCTGACAACCACAACCTTTGTGCTGGATTTTGCTGAAACAATTGAATGGTTTTCCTCCTGCTGCCATCATTTTATAGAGGCTCTTTAATCCCATACTTGATCGATTCCTGCCTTGATTACAAGAACAGTCCTTGGGTACCTCATCTACGCAAATCGTCTCTCTGATCCATGTTTGGACCAAGGGGCTGATGAGTGGAGAATGAATAATCCTCCTTCAACATCAAATGTAACATACAGGCTGGATTGTTTTATAGATGTATTCTCAGAAGTACAGTATTTGGCTTTTAAATTTTGAGAGATGAGATTCCTAATATTCCTTAGGGATATAGTGGTTGGCTAATATTTACACCTTCCTTAAAAAAATATCAGGCCTCTCTTAATTTGAAAAATACCTCAGTGAAACAGAAACAGCTGGAGAAAAAAGTCAGGATTTAGTGATGCAGTGTCATGGAACAAACCAAATTAAAAATAAACTAAACACATCTGTAAAAGGCTTGTGCAACATACTAGCTGACTTGGTAAATAAGCCAAGTTTCCCAGTGGAGAACATGAGCTTATCAGGTATTATTTCTCCAAGGAATTTCACAGGTCAGATATTCTCAGTTATTACCCATTTAGATAATATCTTTGTTTCACTGCTATTGGTAATTTAGGTACATGTCTGGCTTTTTTTTTTGCTGCTTTTGATTGTTTAGATAACTCTTTATGTACTTTACCTAGATTGAATTCCTAATTCAACTTCAGTGCAAACTCATTCTATAAGACACAATAAAGTGTTAAAACATTTTTTTTGCCACCTGAGTCGCTACCTAATAGTAGTGAAACTAAGGTACACAAAAATGCTGGAGAAACTCAGCGGGTGCAGCAGTATCTATGGAGCGAAGGAAATAGGCAACGTTTCAGGCCAAAACCCTTCTTCAGACTGATGTGGGGGGGTGGGGGGGGGGGGGGGGGGGGGGCTGGAGAAGAAAAGAAAAAGGAGGAGGAGCCGCCCGAGAGCTGAGGGAGAGATAGGAAGGGGAGGAGACAGCAAGGGCTAACAAAATTGGGAGAATTCAATGTTCATGCTCCCAGGATGCAGACTCCCCAAACGAAATATGAGGTGCTGTTCCTCCAATTTCTGGTGGTGCTCGCTCTGGCCATGGAGGAGACCTAGGACAGAGAGGTCGGATACGGAATGGGAGGGGGAGTTGAAGTGCTGAGCCACCGGGAGGACTTTTTGCCTTCCGCAAAGACCGCTCCCTCCGTAACTCCCTTGTCAATTTTTCCCTTCCCTCCCGTACTACCCATTCCCCGGGCACTTTCCCTTGCAACCGCAAGAAATGCTACACTTGTCGCTTTACCTCCCCCCTCGACTCCATTCAAGGACCCAAGCAGTCGTTCCAGGCGCGACGGAGGTTCACCTGCATCTCCTCCAACCTCATCTATTGCATCCGCTGCTCTAGATGTCAGCTGATCTACATTGTTTCGCTGAACACCTTCGCTTGGTCCGCATTAATCAACCTCACCTCCCGGTCGCTCAGCACTTCAACTCCCCCTCCCATTCCGAATCCAACCTCTCTGTCCTGGGTCTCCTCCATGGCCAGAGCGAGCACCACCGGAAATTGGAGGAACAGCACCTCATTCCACTTGGGGAGTCTGCATCCTGGGGGCATGAACATTGAATTCTCCCAATTTTGTTAGCCCTTGCTGTCTCCTCCCCTTCCTATCTCTCCCTCAGCCCTCGGGCTCCTCCTCCTCCTTTTTCCTTTCTTCTCCCCGCCCCCCCTCCCATCAGTCTGAAGAAGGGTTTCGGACCGAAATGTTACATATTTCCTTCGCTCCATAGATGCTGCTGCACCCGCTGAGTTTCTCCAGCATTTTTGTGTACCTTCGATTTTCCAGCATCTGCAGTTCCTTCTTAAACAGTAGCAAAACTATTCCGGATAGACAAGAAAATTAATTGTTGAAATACTGAATATGTCTAGTGAAGAGTAAAATCAAGTCCATAGTTTTTCTAGTTAAGAGATACAGCGTGGCAACAGGCCCTTTGGCCCGCTGAGTCCACGCCGACCATCGATCACCTATACACTAGTTCTATGTTATCCCAATTTCACATCCTATACACTAGGGGCAATTTACAGAGGCCAATTGACCTGCATACCTTTGGAGTCTTTGTCTAAGTCTTTGGAATGTGGGAGGAAACCGGAGCACCCGGAGGAAACCCACAAGCTCAGAGGGAGAACATACAAACTCCACACAGACAGCACCCATCGATAAAGCTGCTTTCCTGAACCTACCAATATTTTAGGTCAAATATAACCAGCGGGCTATCAGATAATATATTTGCAAAGCTGCTTCGCAAGGATGTTTTGTTTCAATATTTAAATAAACTGCTGCAAAAATTAATTACATATGTTGTTACGTCATTCAAAAGTATAACACCCATCCATAATAACTTAATTTGTTGGGTTTGCTTTGAAAATCAAAGATGATTTAAACAGAACAATGAGTGCATTTTGCATTTTTCGTTAAAACAAAATATTTGAACACTTCTTAATGGTGAAGAAATGGATCAGATTTCCCATTTTAATCTTTATAAAACATGACCTTAGTTCAGTACGCTCATTGTCAAGGGATAGAACAGCACAGCTGCAAATAATTTTCAACCACGGTTTCCAGAAGGCAAACACTGGGCAAAGCAAATGTAAGCAATAGAACAGGGACGCAAGACGTTTTTAAAGATAATAACTAAATTCCAACTTCAAACGTGTAAGCTGCAACAAAGGTTTGTCTTTGCCATCATAATCCAATCTTGATAGAAGCCTGAAGTCCTTCTGAATGCTCCGACAATGAGAACGGAAACTTTTAAGCGTAGATATAGGGACGGCAAGAAACAAAGTGGTCAGGTTACATATTTTCATAAGTCTAAAACCACCACATCAAATGCCCAGCTAAATGTTCCAAGCTGTGAAAATGGAGCAGAAACTAGGTGAAATTCCAGAAGATATATTTATTTTAACTGCTCTAAGATGGGGTGGTTGAATTCCTCGGTGTCTCGTGATATAATTTTCACAACCAATAAAGACATTTTTGTAAATAATAGAAGGGGCCTCAATCCTATTGAACTGACAAATACAGAATACATTTTGCAACTGGGTAAAGCCTTATTCCTCATCGTACTTTCAGTCATTACACATGATCTGAACATACACTTACCTAGCTAAGCTCAATGAAAGTTCAAGGAACAGAGCATCTTTCAGCTCAACACGTTACAGCCCTCATGAGTCAACATCAAGTTCAGATAGAAAATCCACCCTCCACCTCATATGCCAACATTTAGAACTTTTTTTCTCTGCTGGAAATTTAAAGTAATCAGTCACCTTCATCCATTTGCATCTCCTCAGGATAGATTATTAGTACCCGGTTTACCAACCTTTTCCGCCCCGCTCCATCATCCCTTGTCATCAATCTCTCCTGTCCCCCCACCCCTCACAGATCTTTCTGATGTTTTTACCCCTTCACCTGTAAATTCAAACTATTTTTACCTTTAATCTTTTCCCAGTCCAATGCGACTTTAATTCTCTCTCACAGAGTCATAGAGCGATACAGTGTGGAAACAGGCCCTCAGGCCCACACCGGCCGACATGTCGCAGCTACACTAGTCCAACCTGCCTGTGCTTGGTCCATATCCCTCCAAACCCGTCCTTTCCATGTCTCTCTCCACAGATGCTGCCTGATCAGCTGAGTATTTTCAGCACTGTAGGAATATTTTGAACAACCTCGCTTATTAGTTGGTCTAAAAACTTGGTTGGATTACAAGCTCTGGCTAAAAGTATGATTATGATTGATTTACTCCTTTTGATACTAGGGTATACACTAAATCTGTGGATAAATACATGTGAATGCAATATGACCTTTTCTCTACTGTACACACTACACATGCATACCAGCACACAGGAGGAAATAAAACATGGGCTCAGCATAGATTGGTGGAATCTCTCTTGTAGCCAGAATCAAAACATGCAGTGTTTCTGACCTTGGTTTCATGAAGTGGAAGTTCAGGAAGAGGAGAGAGAAGAAAATCATCACTTGCACCATCTGTCTGTTGGATAGTAATCCCAATACTTGAATAATGCTTCAAAGATGTCAGGTGAAAACAGATTTTACTTGTCTGCCTCTAAAACAAAAACAACTATAAAATGCAAACCGTCTTAAAGCAATGAAGTTCATGTCAATTTACAGTAATGCATTTGTTGATGTAGGTACACTGTTATACTGTGTACTGCAGAGCGCTGATATTTTTTGGTGCTCATGGTTTTTAGTTGTCTTTAGTTTACTATTGTCACATGTACTGAGGTGCAGTGAAAAGCTTTTTTGTTGTGTGCTATCCAGTCAATGAAAGGAATATACGTGATTACAATCAAGCCGTCCCTCAACAGTGTACAGATCCCTGTGAACATCAGTACACCAACCAAACACATCAACTGGTGTCCCCTTATATACTCTTCCAGTCACATCTTCATATAGTCGTGCAATTGGACAACATGGAAACAGGGCATTTGGCCCAACTTGTCCATGCTGATCAGCGGGCACCTTTCCATATTAATCCCATTGCTCAGCACTTGGTCGGTAGCCCACTATGCCTAACTGGTTCAAGAGTTAATCTTCAACCCAGCCATCGAGCTTCGACTGCTCTCTCAGACTCTGTGTTGCAGGTACATATCACTCTGGGTGAAGGCAGCCTCCATCATACCATTCAAAATCTCTTCCTCCTTACCCAAAGTCAATGTCCTCCAGATTTCTGCAATAATTACTATCCATATCCCTCATACCTTTTTTTATACACCTTAATCTAGCCCCCTCTACTCTTCCTCTCCAGGAAGAATCGATCCAGCTGCTCCAGTTTCTCCTTTGTCTGAATTGTTCCATCCGACACAGCATCCAACCGAAGCTTCTCTACTCACTCTTCATCAGATTAGTCAAACATGATTATATTTTTATAAACCCATGTTGGCTCTGCTCAATCTTATTATTTGAGGTGTTCTTTATTGCATGCTTTGTTATTGATTCCATCAATTTTCTTTCTACTGACATTCAACTGTAAGGTTAATAATTTGTGGATTTTTTTCTTTAGTTTAGTTTAGTTTAGAGATACAGCATGGAAACAGGCCCTTTTGGCCCCTCGAGTCCGCGTTGACCAGTGATCAACGCACATTAGCAGCACCCTACACACACTAGGGACAATTTCACATTTACACCAAGCCAATTAACCCACAGTCCTGTTCGTCTTTGGAGTGCAAGAGGAAACCGAAGATCTAGGAGAAAACACATGCCAGACCTCGGGGAAAATCCACTTTCTGAAATATTGGTGTCACAATTGTTACTTTCTAATCCAGAGGAATAATTCCAGAATTCTCCAAATTCTGGAAGATGACCACATATCAAATATACAAAGAAACATAGAAACATAAAACATTTGTGCAGTAGTAGGCCATTCGACCCTTCAATACGATCATGGCTGATCATCCAAAATCAGTACCCCGTTCCTGCTTTTTCCCCATATCCCTTGATTCCATTAGCCCTAAGAGCGAAATCTAACTCTCTCTTTAAAACATCCAGTGAATTGGCCTCCACTGCCTTCCGCAGCAGATAATTTCACAGATTCACAACTCTCTGGGTGAAAAATTCCACACATTCACAACTCTCTGGGTGAAAATACAAAGCCACCTCCTTAAAAACTCTGGGCTATAAATGATCAGATGCTCGTTATTTCAGGCTCAGCAACATTTCTCGTGAAATTTTTGTCTGATATTAACTCATTCACTTCCTCATTCCCACCGGATCCTTGTCTCCCTTGTCCGTGCATCTTTTGGAAAGACAGATGCAAAATAATTGGTTTAAATCCTCTGGTTTGTTTAATTACTGAAGCCTACAAAGCCCTCCCCCTCCCCGGTCAGTCTGACCACCTCTCTCTGTTCCTGCTCCCCAAATACGCACCTCTGATCAGACATGTGAAACCTACCGTGAGGACAGTGAAGGTTTGGCCTGAGGGGGCTGTCTCTGTTTTACAGGAGCAGTTTCAGCAGACAGACTGGAGTCTGTTTGCTACCCAGTCCACCTTCAACTCCCAAGTGGACATCAACTCATACACCTCAACAGTTTTGGACGATATAAAATTCTGCACTGATAACGTCACTACCCACAAAGAGATAAAGACCTTCCCTAACCAGAAGCCGTGGATGAGCAGGGAGGTCAGACTCCTACTGAAGGCTCGCGATGCCGCTTTCAGATCTGGCAACGCTGAGGGATACAGCTCATCCAGGGCCAATCTGAAAATGGGAATTAGGAATGCTAAACTCAATCACAAACGGCGGATTGAGGAGCATTTCCAAAACAACTCTGACCCCAGGCGCATGTGGCAAGGAATCAAATCCATTGCCGATTACCAGAAAGTTAACACCCCCCCCCCCAGACAACGCCACCCATCCTGACGAGCTAAACCATTTCTATGCTCGCTTTGACCGGGACAACAAAACTCCAGCCATCAAAGTTGCTCCACCCCCGAATGAACAACCCCTCAGTCTCTCTACCTCTGCTGTACAAGATGCACTGAGCAAGGTGAATGAGCACAAAGCTGCCGGCCCCGATGGCATCCCCAGGCGGGTGCTCAGGGCACGTGCTGGACAACTATCCCTAGTCTTCACTGACATTTTCAATCTGTCACTGGCCCAGGGTGTTGTCCCCACTTGCCTCAAGACATCAACCATCGTGCCAGTGCCCAAACAATCAGCTACAGGGAGTCTCAACGATTTCCGCCCAGTGGCACTCACCCCTGTCATCGCAAATTGCTTTGAGCGGATGATCTTGGCTCACCTCAAAGCCAGCCTCCCCCCCACACTGGACCCCCATCAGTTTGCCTACCGGACCAACAGGTCTACAGAGGACGCCATATCGGCGGCCCTACACTCTGCCCTGACCCACCTGGACAACAACAACTCCTACATCAGGTTGCTGTTCATTGATTTCAGCTCCGCCTTTAACATTGTCATTCCCGCCAGCTTGATCACCAAACTCAGCGGACTTGGCATCTCCACCTCCCTCTGCAATTGGACACTAGACTTCCTCACCAACAGATCACAGTCTGTTAGGGTCAACAACCTCACCTCCTCCACTATAACACTGAACACCGGCGTGCCACAGGGCTGTGTGCTCAGCCCTCTCCTCTACTGCCTCTTCACCCATGACTGCATCCCTAAGAATGGATCCAACGCCATCATTAAATTTGCCGACGACACCACGGTGGTAGGACTGATCAGTGACAACGATGAGTCAGCCTACAGGGATGAGGTCCAGCACCTGACAGCCTGGTGTGCCAACAATAACCTCGTCCTCAACTCCAAGAAGACGAAAGAAATTATTGTTGACTTCAGGAAGATCAGAGGGGGCAGACATACCCCATCCATATAAACGGGACTGAGGTGGAGCGCGTCTCCAACTACAAATTCCTCGGGGTACACATCTCGGAGGATCTGTCCTGGTCCCTCAACACCTCCAAGCTGATCAAAAAGGCGCAGCAGCGCCTTTACATCCTGAGGAGGCTCAAGAAAGCCCACCTGTCCCCCCAGATCCTGACCAACTTTTACCGCTGTACCATCAAAAGCATCCTGACCACCTGCTTCACGGTATGGTACAGCAGTTGCACCGTAGCGGACAGGAAGGCACTACAACGGGTGGTGAAAACCGCGCAGTACATCATCGGTGCCCCGCTCCCTACCATGGATGCCCTCCACCGAAAACGGTGTCTGAGACGGGCCGGGAAGATCATTAAAGACCCCTCCCACCTCAACCATGGACTGTTTGCCCTCCTCCCATCAGGGAGGCGGTACAGGAGCCTCAGGTCTCTTACTAGTAGGATGAGGAACAGCTTCTACAATAATACCATCACATTGCTGAACTCGGAGTCCCGCCGATAGATTTCTCCAGTCCCTCCGTCCACATTGTTTGATTATTCTGTATTTTTATTTCTATATTGCACTACTACTACGGACTGACGCTAAACTGCATTTCGTTGTACCCATACTTTTATTTGTGCAATGACATTAAAGTTGAATTGAATTATTCACCATTATAAATTCTACTGTCACAGTCTGCAAGGGACGTCGCCCCCCATGCACCCTCTCCAGTCATTCTTATGTTTATTGTGAATCATCGATCTTCCCTTTCTTTGTCAAAGTTTTGGTCCATCTTTGCCAAGTCCTAAAACACTCGCAATCCTTCTCCAGATCTCATATTGTTATAAACCTTGTTCTTTCATTTAATACTCATCTTTAATTGCTCAACAGCCATAGAGGGCTTATTTTTCTTTTGGATTACTGTGCCATAATATATTTGGGGGGGGGGGGAATTGTGTGGTTTTTAAAAATTAATTGAAGAGGCTGAACCAGTATTTAATTGTCCATACCCAGTTGCTAACCACCCGCGCTGCAGTCCTCGAGATGTGGATATACGTCCAATGGTGTTAGGAAATTGTTCCAGGATTTTGCTCAGTGATGGAGGAATGGCAATATATTTCCACAAGAGGATGGTCTATGGCTTTGAGGGCAACTACCAGCTGGAGGTGATCCGATACTTTTGCTGCCCTTGTCTTTCTAGCTGGTAGAAGTCATGGGTTTGGATGGCAATGTCTAAAGCATTCTGTGGACGATACAAACAGCTACCACTGTGCATCAGTCTGCAATGGGGTAGAGATTAAATGGATTGTACTCTATCTAACGGAAAGACCATTCAGAAGCCTGATAATAAAGAGATGAAGCTGCTCCAGAGTCTGGTCATGCACACTTTCAAGCTTCTATACCTTCCGCCAGACAGCAAGAGGATGTAGAAGCAGGGAAAAGGAGGAATGATCAAGGTGGGACAACAGAACTAATGACTATTTTGATTTATTTGGGTGATGTATTCGTAATTTAATTTAAAAATCAGCAAGCTCCCCACAGCAAGAAGTCTGCAAATGTTCTAAAAACAAAGTGACTGATCTTTATACCTTACTTCATTCCTTTCACAGATTTTAATGGATTTTTTTTTTGTGAGCACAATGAATGGATGCTTTTACATTTTCCCACAGAAACAAAATTCTTTTGGTTTGGCAAGAAATAAAGTTCGCAAGTCAGCAAAACTTCAGAGAACTTTAAAAAAAGAGGAGAGTGTGGCAATATTTTTGTTTCTTTGGGTGCTATGCCAATAGAAGTGCGTATCGGACCAAACATTGTTTTGTTTGAAATAAAGGACAGGATGCGGACAGGATTTGGTTTGCTCATTTTGCCTTGCCAAGAAGAATTTCAGCTATTTTTCAATCCCTCACTTGGAGCCACAAACCAGGTGACTTTCAATTTGTTTCTGAAGTAAACAGCAACAATTCTGTGGCATACGACCTGTGGGATGCTTTCAGGACAAATACTTCCCAGGGTTTGAGCGGCTTAAGGCCTGCTGGGGATTTGGTAAAACAGATTCCTAAATGCGAAAATCAGATGGGAATTAGAGTGTTCAATAGGAAATAGGGCAGAGTAACCAATATATTGTACACAACAAGTAGTTAACACATTTAAATGTGGGTCACCTCCATTGTCAACCCAATTTTTCAATCTGTCAGGATTAGAACAAGCTGCTAGAGGAGGTAGTTGAGGCTGCGACTATGCCAATGTTTAAGAAACAGTTAGACAGGTACATAGATAGGACAGGTTTGGAGGGACATGGACCCAGCGTGGGCAGGTGGAACTAGTGTAGCTGGGACATGTTGGCTGGTGTGGGCAAGTTGGGTCAAAGGGCCAGTTTCCACACTGTATCATTCTATGACTCGACCTTAACTGAACCAATTTCCCATTGAAATAAGGGACATTTTGTTTGAAACAGCCTAATAGCATCTGTCCAACTCCTCTGCCCAGTCAAAAGCTGGGGATGGGACCTCACCAGCTGCCAATGACAATGGGTGGGGTCAGAGTTTGTAACTCATCATACAGCATTCCTCCAGCATTTTCCAGAATCCCATGCCATGTAAATTGTTCAAAAAAAGCAAGGTTCATTTTATATTTTCATTTTCAGTCAGAGAGGAGACCACAGTGTTCTCTGCCCACTGTGGCATCCGGGCCATCTCATCCTTTCTGACAAATAATTCAACCGTCCCCATGGAAATAAGGGTCCTTTTGTTTGAAACAGCCTGTCCGCAATCCGAGTTGGGTTATTCAATAATTAATTAAAAATATCATGTCATTTAAGCGTAGAAATTAGTCGATGTTGCATCACGTTCCACCTCAAAAGTAGGTGCCATGCATAAACAATGTGAGGGTCTGTACTCAACTAGTTCCATTGTTAAAAGCAACAGGACAGTTATTCCCATTAGACTTCGGAAATTTTAGTTAATGAGGTGGCATGTAACTTGCTGTACAACCTGTTCACTTAGATTTGCTTTCAATAAGTAGTGAACGATTAGTTGAATGATTTTTGTGGTCATCAACTGACAGAAAAAATGTGGAGCTGAGAGGCACCCAAGCGATTCCAAAGACCAAAACTGCCTCAGTTCCAAGAGCTTCACTTTTTGGTGGTCCAATTTAAACCTTCTCTGCGAACCTATAGGACAGGGATGCAGCATAAAGAGGGATAATAGACATGCACACAGTAAAATGCTCAGCTAGTCAATGATAAACAGCTGGGAAGCAGCAACAAAGCTAAAAGACTTTCAGATTTAGTGCACTTGGTGGATGAGGTGAGCTGCAATCTCATTAAATGTAACTATGGTTAAATTTAATGAGATGGTTTACTTTAGACTTTAGAGATGCAGCGTGTAAACAGGTCCTGCAGCTCACCGAGTCCGTACCCACCAGTAATCACCCCATACAATAACAATATTGTACTAGTACTATCCTACTAACACTATCACACCAGGGACAATTTACTGAAGCCAAATTAACCTACAAACCTGTATGTCCCTGGAGTGTATGAGAAAACCGGAGCAACCGCTGAAAACCCATGTGGTCACAGGGAGAAACTCCATACAGACAGCACCCATAGTCAGAATTGAACCCCAGTCTATAGCACTCTTAGGTAGCAACTCTGCCACTGCGCCACTCTGCCGCCCTAGTTATGTAGGTGACATTTTAAATTCATAGTTAAACGATCAGAATTAATTTATGTGTGTCTCAAAAAAGGTAGAAAAATAAATAATATTTTCATATGAATGGTATGTACATGGGAAAGTATTACATTTACAATTGAACTGATCCAAAAAACAACTAAAATTTGATTATGATGATATCAAAAATAGTCCATTCGGTGAGGAAGAAATTTGAGATTGCTTTTATGATACATCTCATCAACCAATCCAACAAAAATAAACACCATATCCCATTAAACATTCTAGTAACAAGTTCGAAATTATTTGCAATGCTCAATTTAAGTAAATAAATATAAACTATATAAAAAGCATTCAATAAATTTAAGGCAGTAAACTGAATTGATGCTGACAACAGTAAAAATATCACCAAAAACAGCATATTGTAATAATTTGAACCATAAACTACAAAAATATTAATTGGGACATTAAATTTCTTGAAAATATGAACTGTAAAATGTCAAGGCCTTTGGAAAAAATGTTTGTTCATAAAAGCAAAGAGAAAATATGACAGATTAGACACAGAAAATTAGGGTAAGGGTATATAAATGCAATGGTCAAGAGCTGCACCAACTTGGCATAAAGCACTGATGAATGCAGAGTTACAACACAAAGATTAGATCATGGTTAGTGTGGCAGTCTTGGTTTGACGTCAGGAATAGTAAAAATCATCTGAACATTTATCAGGGACGCAATTCAAAATAAAATCAATAAAAAGATAAATGAACAACATTGACTAAATTGAAGAGAGTAGCATTACAATTCATTTGGCTTTGAGAAAAGGCTAATAAATAGATAAGTAAATTGTTTCCCATTTATCACAATATTGTAAGTAAATAAATATTTTAATGTAATATGCAACGGTAGCTCTGCCATCTGTTTGAGTATTTTAATGTTCTGAACATTATGAAATATACACAAGATATCATTAACATATATTTTATCTAATATAACACAAATTAAAGGAATTAAATCCAGGATTAACTCTGTCTTTTCCTCCAAAGTTGCTGTGCACAACTCCTTCAGAACCTAATACTTGCAGTTCCTTCTTAAACACTTGTATTTCTCAGTTCCCAGTTTAAAAACAAAATATATTTGACTGACATGATCATTTAAAATATCTTGAAGAAATTTAAAAAAAGCACAAATTTACTTTCTACTCCAATGTTTCCTTCTCTCAAGTTTCATTACTGCACACATTGACTGCATTCATTTGCATAATATATACAGTAAGCATATTTGCTTTTAATTGTGATTGAGAACACTTTGTTCTTTTGTTTTACACAAAATAAAAACCAAAGAATAATTGCTCTATGGGGGTTCTCATTGTCAGTCAACATGCCATATAATGGACAGTTGTGATATCTTGTTTAATGAAAATGCTATCTATTCCAATTATCTGCAAGAAATGTGTATGTTTTAACCCACCTGCAGGCAAATTATTTTCAATACAGACCAGTTATAACTAAGATATTACTTTGTCAGCTGATGAATTTCTTAATCATTAATGCAAGCAGTAGTTCATTCATATCCATAATGATCCTAGGATCCAGTGAGATGGTCTAGACTAGGACTGCTTGGAAAAGATCTATAATGGTGGTGCTTAGAGATGATTTACAATAGCCGAGGTTGGCTGGCATTTTATTACTTTTTGGAAGCATGCCCAACATTTCACAAACAAGGCAGAGCCGATGCTCTTCGAATCTGTGATTGCGAGAAGACTACGGCACTGGAATGTGTGGGAGATTGATGGCTTATCCAGCAGTAACGCTGTAATCGGAGACAACTGTTTCTCAACACAAAAAAGTGTTCCATAATTCAGCAGTGGCAACACAAGAGAAGTGGGAAACATTGGGTAAGATGATGTCGTAGGGGAGCAATGGGATGAGAGAGGGAGTAATGTCAGGCAGAGGCTAGCAATACATGCCGTAAGCTCGGTCCAAGATGTGCACAGTGAGCTTTTGAACAAGCAAACATTTTGCTCTCTATTGCTATTCTACCTTTGGCACCTTTCTCTCATATCCATGGCTCCCTGGGGAGGTTCTGTTCCTTCACGCTTTTGCATTCTTCGCAGCCATTTGCAGCTACACAGTTACCTCAAATTATTTGTTTCACTATTACATTAATGAGGCATTACATTGTATGAAACCACTACTTTCCACAGCCACGAGACTTACTTATGCCACTTAATCTTTAGAAAAAAAATTCCAAGAGTCCTTCACTCAGTCTTTCTCATATGAGAAATAATGCAAATTTCAATTTTATTTCTGGAAACTAAAACGGCAGGCTGAGTGTTCTGTCGATGTTGAAAATACATGTGCCGTTGAATGTATACATTCAACAGCACAGATTACAACTTACTGTCCAGTAATAAAAATGAATAATCAATCCCATGATTAAATGGTAGTGTTTCCACATATCTTTTACATTACGTTTATACACAGAGAAAAGATGCTAAACATGACCATCTTATTTGATTTAAATCATGAAAATGCCACTGAATGATGTACTGAGCAAAATCAATTTTGAAAAATAAATAGTAAAAATGCTACAACTATATAGCAGAGTTTTTTCTCAAATTAAAGAAAAACTGCATTGGAATAGTACAGCAAGATGTGTACATGGGCCTTGTCTGAATTGAACTAGCATGTTTCTATAAAAGGAACACAAATGGAAAGAACAGTTATCCTTTTACTTTGATTTGAATCTTTCTGACACCGTCCAAAATTTTGAAAACAGCAAATGTTCAGACAGCTGTTGTGCCCGTTTAACTATTCTGCTGCAAAAATAACTACATCCTTAAAATTAAAGACAATTCTGTGTACTACCTGTCGTAGTGCAAACTTTAATGTTTAATGATTTTGCTTTCCTCAGTCCTCATCTCTGACAATGTTAATGGAACTGACGTGTGCTTTAAGCAATTCACTTATTTGATCATATTTTATTGTCCAGTTTTCCTGACAGTTCATTTGGGACAACTATTTCCAATAACCTCAAATAGCTTCTCTTTGCGAGCTTTGATGTCAACAGTTTCTCTTTTTATTTGCAGCTGATCTCTTACCAGTCTTAAATATTTTCAAAGAGGTAGACACCTATCCACTTCAAAGCATTTTTAAAGAATTAAAATTCACAAACGCTCTGAAAGTGAGAGAAACTAATTTCTACTTCAAATCACAGCAACCCATAATGCACACAATGGTCATGCAAACTGCTTATACTCAAAAGATTCCAGTCACCTGCCCTGGAGAAAAGTGTCCAGCCTTTTAAAATAAGCTGAGGGCTCAAAATGACAATGTTTAGGGTCTTCACTAAAAAGAAAACAATTCAATAATGAACATTAATCACATTTAAAATGTGTTATTTTTCAAAATAATTTGAGCATTTGAATTTTATTAAGAGAACCATGCATTTCCAATTTTATTCTCTTTTATGTTCTGAGATTTTCATTACTATCATTTGTCTTTATTCTTTGCACTTAAAATAAAATGCTCAGCTTGCTTTAATCTTTTCATCTAACTTTGAATTCCATGTCCCCTACTTTAATCCAGCTCCCTCATAATAGCAAATCAGTTAAAATTCTTTCACAAAAGCCAACATTAATGGGTAATGGGTTAAAGGATCAGAAATGAGGAATATGCAAATTAAACTGATTATTAATAATAAGAAATAATTAGGGCCCCAAAAGAGTTTCTATCAAAGGGCAAGTATTCCGACTACATTGTTTCACCGGACAGCCACCTCTCGTTTATCCAATGTTGGCAGTTAAAAGCAGCACTGGTCTGCAATCTTTGACAACTCTAGGAGAATCAATGATCACACACCAAAAACATGTACCAGGACAGACCACATTACCGAGTCTGAAGAAGGGTCTCGACCTGAAACATCACCTATTCCTTCTCTCCAAAGATGCTGCCTATCCCGCTGAGTTACTCCAGCATTTTATGTCTATCTTTGTGACTTTCCCAAGTATTGATTGTGGTTACCATGTAATGGGAAGCAATGTAACCAATCCCTACACTGCTAATCTCAATTATTAATTGCTCATTTTTGGTCTTAGACAGTTTGGCTTAAGGTGGAGGGGAAATATTTAAAAGAGATTCGAGGACACATTTGTCGACACAAAACATGATGAATATATGGAATGAGCTGCTGGAGGTGCGAACAGAGGCAGATAAAATCACAACATTTAAAAGACATTTGGACAGTTAAGTTTTAGAGGGATTTGGGTAGATAGACAGAAGACAGACACAGAAAGCTGGAGTAACTCAGCGGGCCAGGCAGCGTGTGAAGAAGGATTTCGACCCACATCACCTATTCCTTTTCTCCAGAGTTGCTGCCTGACTCGCTGAGTACTCCAGCTTTCTGTGTCTCTTGGGTTTAAACCAGCATCTGTAGTTGCACCATAGAAAGCATTTTATCAAAATGCATCACAGCTTGATTTGGGAACAGATCCATCCTGGACCATTGGAAATTGCAGTGAATTGTGGATGCAGCCCAGACCATCACACAAACCAACCTCCCTTCTATTGATTACATTTATATCTCACGCTGACTCAGCAAGGCCAGCAGCTGCACCCTGGGCACTCCCTCGTCTCCCCTCTCCCATCAGGCAAAAGCTATGGAAGTGTGAAAACGCACACCTCGAGATTCAGGGACAGTTTCCACCCAACTGTGATCAGACAACTGAACCATACTACCATAACCAGAGAGTAGTGCTGAACTACTATCTACCTATTTGGTGACCCTCGAACTATCCTTGATCGGACTTTTCTGGCTAAACGTTACTCCTATATCATGTATCTGTACACTGTAAATGGCTCTTTAGTAATTGTATTGTCTTTCTGCTGACTGGTTAGCCCACAATAAAAGCTTTTCACTGTACCTTGGTGCACGTGAAACTAAACTAAACTAAACTAAACCACTGTGCAGAAAGACATTTTGGTGGGAATGGATGAATTGGGCCAAAGGGTCTGTTATCATGTTGTACAACTCTTATGAAGTTTATGAGAAGTTTCTCTGTTGTTGTTTTTATATTGGCAAGTGCCGGCGGTGGTGGTCTTGTGCTGGTGGTCGATGTGGGGAGAGGCATATATGGAGGTGGGAGAACAAGTCTGAGAAAATTCAAGATTTTCCACAGCAATCACTTGCGAGGATGGATATATTAAAATCAATATTCACAAAAATTATTTTCCTCTTTAAAATTTATCCTCTCAAACTGCATCCACAGCCTTCTGCCAAAACCTAGCAATACTTTTCTTCCCTGATTCCCTCCACTCTAACCCAGTTCCCCCAACAGCCATTTAGGCTTTTTCCACCTTAGTACAGCTGAACCACTCAACACCTTCCCGCCTACTCCTAGAAGGAGCAGAAACCTAATTCTTCCTGGGATCAATGAAAAGGGTGCTCACCCACTGATACACAGACTATACTGATACAGGCAGTGAGGTAGCTGGCAACTTTGTGAATTACCTTCTTCAGCAATGAGTGGCCAGATGATATACTGCTTGCCAGTCCCCTTTGGAATTTTGCAAACTGGTCACCTTTGACCTGGTGGAATTGTGCCAATACCAGCAGTTACTGTACATCACATAATCACTGGGTGGCTGCCTTGGAAGAGCAGACCAGATTACTCAGAAAATATTGGCTTTGAAATAAACAAGCATATAATTAGAGGCAATTTGAACTCTGTAGATTATTCCCCGCAGGGAACTAATCTAATTTCTATTGCTGCAGAATGAAGATACTGTAGATTGGAGCTGAAAACAGGTAGGAACAGATTGGAGAAAAATCAACATAGGATAATGATTGGAAATTCATCATCTGTACGCCAGAGGTACTTAATTTGCTAATTTACTGCATGCGTTCTTCATGAAGAATGATTTGAAAAGTTAGAGGGGCTAATAACAAACGATCCAACTGACCAATGGAGATGCCATCAGGACTGCCCATGTTATAGTTGAGGAGGTGCTGGAGCTCTGAAGGTGTATGGTAGACAAATCTCCTGCTCTTGAACAGTTGGATCTCTGGTCAAGGTGGAAAGAAATTGCAAGAGCCCTGGCTGAGATTTATGAATCTTTGTTAGACTGGAGGGTGGCTAATGTTGTGCCTCCATTTAAAGGCTGCAAAGGAAAACCTGGGAACTTTAGACTTTAGAGATACAGCATGGCAACGAGCCCTTCGGCCCGCTGAGTCGGCGCCAATCAGCGATTACCCTGCACACTAGCACTATCCTACACACTGGAGACAATTTACAATTTACAGAGGTAAATTAACCAATTAACCTGTATGTTTTTGGAAGATGGGATAAAACCGGAGAACTCGGAGGAAAGCCACGTGGTCACAGGGAGAATGTACAAACTCCATACCGATGGCACCTATAGTCAGGATCAAACCTGGGTCTCTGAAGCTGTTAAGCAGCAACTTCACGGCAGCACCACAGTGCCACCCTGTAAACCTAACATCTTTTACCAGTAAGCCTAACATCTGTGGCAGGAGAGGAGGAGAGGTTACTGGAGAGGATTCTGAGGGATAAGATATATCTTTATTTGGAAAGACAGGAATTGATTAGCATATTTTTGTGGCATGGGACCTTGTGTCTCATGAATGTCATTGTTTTTTTTGCAGTAAGCAAGAGTTTGATGATGACAGAACTGTAGACATCGTCTACATGAACTTCAGCAAAGCCTTTCTTAAGGTTCTGCATGGTAGGCTGCTCTGAAAGGTTAGGCATGAGATTCAGGCACAGCTAGCTAACTGGTTAAAGAATTAACTTCATGGTAGGCTGTTTTTTTGAACTGGAGGCCTGTGACTCATGGCGTGCTTCAGGGATCGGTGATGGTCCCATTGCTGTTTGTCATCTAGGTCAATGATTGTAATGAAAATGCACAAGACGAGTTTGCATATGACCAAAGTAAGTGATATCATAGACAGTGAATGTGGTTATGAAGGGCGGCACGGTTGCGCAGCGGTAGAGCTGCTGCCTTAGTGCGCTTGCAGCGCCAGAGATCCGGGCTCGATCCTGATTATGGGTGCTGTCCTTATGGAGTTTGTACGTTCTCCCCTTGACCGCGTAGGTATTATCCGAGATTGGTTTCCTCCCACACTACAAAGACGTATAGGTTTGTAGGTTAATTGGCTTGGTGTAAGTGTAAATTGTCCCTGGAGTGTGTAGGGTAGTGTTAATGTGCGGGAATCGCTGGTAGGTGTGGACTTGGTGGACCGAAGGGCCCGTTTCTGCATTGTATCTCGAAACTAAATTAAAATTACAGTGGGATGTTGATCAGCTGAGCAATATTCAGTTAATTGAGGTATTACATTTTGGGATGACAAATCAGAGCAGGACTTTCACGTTGAATGATAGGACCTGGGAAGCGTAATAGCGCACAAGGATCTAAAAATACAAATATATAGTTCCCTGAAAGTGGCGTCACTGGTAGACAGTATGATGTAAAGGCTTTTGCTAAACTGGCCTTCATCAGCCAAAGAATCGAGTTTAGATGTTCGGACGTTTTGTTACCGTTGTACCGCTGCCCTGGGAGTATTGTGTTCTGTTTTGTTCACCCTGCTATAAGAAAGATGCCATTAAGCTGGAAAAAAATGCAGAGAAGATTTATGAGGATGTTGCATGGACTCGAGGGCCTGGGGTGTTGGGCAGTCTAAAATATTATTCCGTTCAGTGCAGGAGGTTGAGGGATGATCTAAAAGAGGTGTATAAAATCATGAAAGGAATAGTTAGGTCGAATGTACAGAGTCTTTCTGATCCAGGTATGGGAATCAAATGCGAGAGGTCATCAGTTTAAGGTAAGGAGGGGAAGATTTAATAGGAACCTGAGGGGTAGGTTTTTCCACAGTGGGTTACGGTTAGATGGAAAGAGCTGCAAGAGGCAGGTGCAACCACAACATTTAAAATGCATTTAAACAGTATATGGATAGGAAAGGTTTGAAGGGATATAAGCCAAATGCAGGAAAACGGAACCACCCTGATCAGCGTGGACAAGTTGGTCCGAAGAGTCTCTGTTTCCATACTATAATATACATACAGCAATGTCATATGTATGATAGTCTAACCAACCATTGTTTAGAAACTGGAGCTCATTTATCAACAGCTGGCATGGTGCAAAGAGATAGGGATTTCAGTAGATCCTCAAAAATATATCCACCCACTAAACTCAAAAATATTTTAGAGCATAGCTAGTTACATAAGTAAATGCTGCACATTACATGAACACAGCAAGAAGCTGCAATTAGCAAATGAGATATACAGTCGTGTTAGTCAATTTTGGTCTTGTTGAATATGGGAGGACTGTTTGCCAGGATTGCAGTGGAATGTTCTACCCCTGAGATAGTCATCTGAGGCAGGAATGATGGGCTTAGTTTAGTAGCTCATTCTAAAAATGGCATTGGGACTGTACAGCATGGGACATCTTATGCTGAGGCGCCAGCTGAGATTGTGCATGCATGTTCAACTATGAAGTCTAATGAATCAACATAAGGTACCAAAGCACCATTTGCAAATGGGGAAAGAAAATATATACAATAGCTGCTATGGTATAGTACCTGAGCACACAACTTGCAAGTCCAAAATGTATGGTAATAACCATTATTTAAATTTACCATGCGTCTCCTAAAATCTATCAAGATAAGCATTATGCCTTAAGAATAAAGATTTTCAAAATAGTATATTTCAAACTTGAATAAAGTTTGAAATATACTATTTTGAAAATCTTTATTCTTAAGGCATAATGCTTTTCTTGATAGATTTTATATTTGTTGAGATTACTTGAATAATCTAATTGTAGGAAGACAAGCTCGTTGTTTAAGATATTGGATTGGTGTTCACAGAAATTAATGCAATAGCCGAAAGCAAATATATTATCTTGGCTGTCAAGTTGATGATACAAGAAAACATCCACCTACCTTTTTTTCTACTAAAAGCCCGGTTCATGTTGGTAAATGTTCAGCAGAAATTTCAGTGGTGCTGAGTAGTTTTTTCTGAAAATAACAGATGAAACAAATTATTATGCAATCATTTTTCACTCCCAGAACAATCCAGTAATTTAATCAAACACCAGTGTTAATTCAGTAATTTTCAACATCAAGCAGTGAGCAAAAGTTGTTTGCTGTAAGTCTTCATGTATGATATCAACAAATCTGAATTAAAGCTCAGGGATATCTTCCTACGGCAATCTCTCTTCAAATACGTCCTTTCAGATAGCATTTGTATAAAATGCTGAGCTACCAGTAATACATCTCAAAAGGTACAAATCATAACATTAACTGACATAACTTTGCAATGTAGATTTGCTCTGGGTGAAGTTCATTGGAATTGCTAAAAGATCTAATGCGAGGCTATAATGAGGCAGAGTACATCATTATAACTCTCATTTCAATGCACTAACTAATTTTGAGCATTTAATTTTGCCATTAATTTCTCTTCTAAAGCCAAGAAGCCAAGATCTTATTAACCGCAGAGTTAATTTTCTGACTTTAAAACTCCCTTTGCTCTCTAGTTATACCTTCTGTGAGCTCGTCTTGCATACAAGAACCCCCTCTGGCTCCTTCAACTCCTTTGCCATTATAATACATACTCGAAAGACCATTAGCCTACCAATAACCTCCTGGTTCACATCCTTACTAATATTGTTAAGTTTCTTTTTCTTAAAACTTCTCATTCAAATATGGTATTAACACAATTCTTAAAGCTCTTGAAACCTCACTTCTTTCAAGCTCTTGGGAGAAGAAAAAAACTTTCTTCAGTCCTACAAAAGGAGGTGTGAAACCTCTCAAATTCTCCTGTCCGCAGAATTCCATGTTGGAATCTAATTAATCATGTTTCTGGCTTTGTAACAGCTACGACACAAAGCCACAAAGGAAAAATCTATGTATCGTGATAAATCTAATCTATCATTTTTCATTCTTTTCGACCTAGTTTTGGAATTAATTTATCACACTATCTTCTCCAAACACCTCTCCATCAACATTAATCTGGCAACAGACCAATCTGACTTCCTGCAATCTCATCTACTCATTCTTAAACAGTAAATTACCTTAACAAGCCTGCACTGTAACTTTTCGTGACTCATGTTCACTCCTATTTCTCATCTGTACACTGCCCATTGATGACAATAGACCTATTTCACTATCACAACTCAATAACTCTCCATTCTTACAAATGTCATCCTGTTGAATGAGCAGACATTCCCTCCGACACACATTTTGGAAGACTGAAATGTTCAGGAATATTGTATTTATTCCTTGTCACAAACTATGCACTCTGGCAACCATTTGTGGCTCAGTCAGACTGTGCAAACACTTTGGTTGTATTTGATTCGGAGATGAACCCTGAAGAGTTCTGTTTATCACCAAAATGGCCAATTTTTATTTGTGTATCACGGCCAACTTGTGCCTCTGCCTTGACTCATTTACTGTTGAAACTACCATCTAGTTACCTTCAACAGCCACTCCTGGTTGATCCTACCTGCTGCAAGTTAAAGCTATCCAAAGCTCTGTATCACAGAGAGGAAGAGAACTATATAGTACAGAAACAGGGCCGTTAGCACAATGAGTCCTTGCTGATCATCAAGTAGTCATGTATATATTTACTGGCACCTGGTCCACAGCCTTCTAATATTTTGGTGATTCAAGTGGTCATCCAGATACTTAAATGTTGTGAGAATCCTTGCCTTCACAACCTACTTGCGTAGCGATGTTAACTGTTCACCAATCATACTTGCACTTGTTGATCTGGATTGACTCTATGTTAAGGAGTACATCAATTTTGAAATTGTTGTGGTCGTTTTAAAAACTCTCAATTGCCTTGCCTCCTCTTCATCTTGGATCTTCTGACCAACCTGCAAAGACTTAATTTCTTCTTGAAATTTGGCCTCCGATGATAATCGCAGCCACTTTAACAGCCAAGGCCCCAAGGTCTACAACCTTCTTCATCACACATTCCTCCTTTGAAATGTTATTTATATCTACATCATTCTTAAATAACCTAATCAAGATGGATCAGCCTGGACACCAGCCTAGATTCCAAGTGCAGTACCCCACATCTGCACTTTCCCAATGTGAATGTGAAGTAACAATCATGCTGGCCATCCATATCTGGAGACTTCCAGCAAGGTCACAACAGTGGTCAGGTGGTGTGGTCCTGCCCCAGCAACACCAAAAGCCTTTTACAGGAGGCAAAGCTTTGTCTCCTGTCAAATACTCAGAGACATTTAAAGCATCTGAATGAAAATAATTGTAAAAAAAATAAATTCAAAAAAGTTATCAATTTACCTATCCTTCTAACTTCCAGGCAAAATGAATGGAGAATCTGATCTCATCCCAGGTTGATGTGGCATTCAATTAGAGAGATGGATTAGCATAATGGTATACTATGGTATTCCCAGCAAAATAGGGCCCTGCTACTACTCTACGTACAAGGCACAAGAACAGATGTGTCGAAATGTTTCACTCAACATTTTCCACATTAACAACAGGGCTGCACAATGTCCAGGCATTATTTACAGAGGAATACATGTAAGTCCATGGTTCATTCCAGCACCACTGGCTGCACCTAGCACAGTTCAGCTCAGTATCTCCAAATGTGGCTACAGTTCAAAATATATTTGTTGTTTAGAATTATACAAAACTTTCTTTAGCCTACAGCTGGAGAACAGCGTACAGTTCTGGCTGCCACACGCGAGGATGCGATTGCAGAGGACACAGAGATTCACCAGGATATTACCTGGATAGGAGAGGCTGGGTGGACATACTTTGCTTTATTTTGAAAGGAGAAGACCAAAGGTGACCTGAAAGAGCAAACTAAATAATGTGAGGCAGGGAAAGGGTGGTTATTGAGAAACTTTCGCCTTTAGCAGAAGTGTTTATGGTCAGAGGGAAAGTTTTAAGATACTGTAAGTGGTAGGAAACCTAGAGAGGATTTGAGGACAATATTTTTATCCACAGGATGGTTGAAATATGGAACTCGCTGAGAAAATGTTGGAGCCAGGTACTATTGGAAGACTTTTGCAAGATGTAACCTATAGACTCTGCCAAATAATCACAAATATGTCCTGCAATATCCTAAACATTAATATGCCATAGTTAAGATATTAAATTGTTTACATGCCTCAAATGCAATATTAGCTAACACACCAGTACCATTGCAACTTACAAGAAATGACTGGAATTATATGGTGCAGCCGGGTGAACAAAGTTTACCCTCGATCAGAGCAATACATACTCACATGCACGCACACACAGAGCCACGTGACACAACTATGGGGCATAAGACACAGCAACGGTGATTAAAGGCACCAAGTCATGCATGACATCACTTTGGTAAATGTCAATTGCAACTAGACCATTGCCATGGATTAGACTGAATGCAACATGTTTAACGATTTACTTAAAGTACCATTAATTGTGCCACATGCTTTTCTTTTCCCTAACTTATTTCTGTCGGATTGAAAAATAATTCAGAGTTACCCCTGAATATAATTACAAAACTATTAACTGCATTACACACTTTACATGCCTGACAGGTCACTTCTTAATAGATGGTAATGGAGTTTTTTGTTTTTTTTAAAACACACTTTCAAGCACGCAGTTTACTTAACCATCATCATTCATTTAACGCCAACTACTGCGGACTACACTTCACTACTATCCTCATTCTTCTCTTTTTCTATTACTGGTTAAAGTTTAAAAAAAAAGAAGTTGTACACTAAATGTATTATTTTGCATATCTTGATTAAGATGTATGTACATTGCTTCAATTAAAAAAAATTGTAAACACATTGAGCAATTAAATGAAACATATGACATAAACGTTGACTTGCATGGAAGGATATCTTTAATATGTGAACCTTGAAAATGACTGCTCAAAATGCATCAAAATACATCAAAACAATTCTTAAACTGTGCTCACCAAATAGCCACACATGTATTCTGCAATATGGATCACTGACCAGCAATCATTGAAATGCCACACTGGAATTATCACTGCTCATGGGTATTCTAAACCCTGTAGAAGAAGGGTCAGAGCCAGCTGTACTTTTAGAGAAGGCTCTGCTCCTTCAACATCTGTAGTAAGATGCTGCAAATGTTCTACCAATCGGTGGTAGCCAGTGCCATCTTCTTCACTGCCGTGTGCTGGGGTGAAGTTTGCAGATGCCAATAGGATCAACAAACTCATCAGGAAGGCTGGCTCCATCTTAGGGGCGGAGTTGGATTCATGTGAGGTGGTCTTGGAGGGGAGGATGCTCCTCAAACTGTGGAGCATCCTGGACAATACAGCTCACCCCCTCCATGACACACTGGTCAACCTGTGGAGCACCTTCAGCAGCAGACTGGTTCCACCATGATGCAGCACAGAATGCCACAGGAGTGACTTCTTCCCTGTGGCTATCAAATCAGACAACTCCTCCCCCTTCTGTTGTGGGATAGACTGAGACTGACTTCCCTTCACCCCCTCCCCAATCTTTGCACGTCCCCAATCCTTTCCACTCGTCACTTTAATTTAATGTTTCATGTATTTTGTGTTTTTATTCCGAATGGCAGATCAATTTCCCTCCTGGGATAAATACATTTCTATCATATCGTATCCTATTGTACTATAAACAACTGCATTGCTTTTTCTGTGCTCAGTTGAGTTTAATTACGGGCATTTCAGGCCCGTAATCTGAAACTTTCCAATCTGAATGCTTTAGTATTGCACTGGTATTTGCATTTTTACCCAAGGTACTTTGCTCTGCTTGTCTCACCAAACTGCTTCATTTTTGTTTTCATTTCATGGGCACAAGACTCACTTCATTAAGCTTAATTAATATATATTCTTTAATGTAGGAATTTATCCGTTTCTTTCTGGTGGTCTGTGTAGATACATAATACAAAAAATGAAGTGTGACCGAGATGAAACTTCAAAAATATAATTAAAATTTGCAACTTATAGATGACCACTTAATAATTGTTCAACTTTGCAATCATTTTCTTTCCTCATCACCAATTTCCTTACCTTGCCAATTGACAATACAAGACAATCCAAGGTGATTCAAATTTATTCAAAGCTTATTTTTCCGATATATTCATTTACAATCTAGTGGAGCATTTACTACCTGTTCAGGAAGGAGGGACAAAAATGTTCAAGGACAAAATTAAGCATAAGAATGATTGCATCCATTTATAAAAGAGAAATTATTTTAATTGAGGCAATTTGCCAATACAATTAACAAGTGACAAGGCTTAACACTTTTCTGACATTATATAATAGTTTTGTGTCATGGTGTCAGAATTGCAATGAAGTCCTTAATGTCAGCAAAAAGAAAAGTTGCATGTTGACTTAACTGGGGAGAGGGAGGGGGGGAGTGGGTGAGATGAACACATACAAGTCCTTATCAACAGAGCTGCTGTAGAAATGGGCAATGACATCACGTACGTTGACATGTTCGCAACCTCACCTGATTCCTCATGCTGCCTTGGTGCGACAGAAAGAGCATCATGGAATTGAGTTTATTTAGCACCTTGGGTGAATTGGCTGGTCCATAAAGATTCTCTAGAACTTTAGTAGATGTATCATGGAAAGTATTCTAATGAGATGCATCTCGGGCTGATATGGTAACTACAGACATTACCCGACTTATGTAAACTCACACTAACATAAACAATTCTGTACTCAGTCCCTAGTGCAATCAAGGTGGTTTGTAATTTCCACACTGCACGATCACTAAAGTTTACATCGGAAAAAAGCTGGAAATAGTGACGCCACTTACCCAGAAGGCCACACACTGCAGAAAGTGTCACAGTGAATCGGAACTCAAGTTTACAAGTAACTTGAGTGAAACACAAAGTGCTGGAGTAACTCAGCATGTTAAGCAGCATCTCTGGAGGGCATGGGTTTACATTTCCTCCACGGATGCTGTGGTGAGGTTTGGAATCATTAGCTGCTCCCCAGTTGCATCTGAACGCTGCCGAGATAGGAGCAATAGTGCACAGCATTGACATGCGGTTTGAGTCAATACTCTCAGTGAGTTATTTTGGGCAGTGTACGGAAACGGACAGAGAGTTGGCGATTCCGGCATGCGTAAAATCTGACTTACATGAGGCTTCATGGAACGCAACCCTTATGCAAGTTGGGGAGTGACTGTACTCTGCTCCTGACTGCCTGAACCTGCCTGAAGAGGGTAGTGAATACAGCTCTCTGTTTACCACAGGCTTGTCACTTCCTTCCACTTAGCCCATCTTCATGGTGCATTGCATCAGGAAGTATCGGCAACTCTGGCTATCCCCTTTTCCCTCGTCCATCTCCTGGGAGAAGATACAGGAGTTTGAAAGCCCAGACGTGCCAACGTTAGAACAACATTTCCTCGTGGCTCTTGAACTCCTACACCAATCAGGTTTCACATGGGGTGGGAGATTGCAGCCTTCACGTGGTCCACCTTGTTTCGACCAAGGCAATCAACCGGACGTGCACAAATAAGATCAAATAGAACAAGTTGACCTACAACTTTAGGCTGTGCACGCCATACACAGGAAGAAGGAGGTTTCTCATTTCCTTTGCAGAGGTGCTGTCACATACTCTTGACTCCATCCCATTCAGTTATTCTGTCGTTGGAATTTAGTATTTATCGTGCTCAATTTCAGATTGCAATACTACCTTTGTACCAGACTGCTGTTCTGTATCCGTAGCTGCATTTATTGCATCTATCATTGTCATATAGTGTTTACTCTATGAGCTTCATGAAAACAAGGAATGTCATTGCACCCTGGTATCTATGACAATAAACTAATGTGATCTGATTGGTTCTTTGGTGTTTGATTCATCCTAGTTGATGGAAATAAACAATAGACTGAATTTTGAAGTCAGCAATAAAGACATAACACGTGACATTCCCCACACAGTTAGCCAGCTTTGTTTGCATTTGAGCAAACCAGAACTCCCAATTTAGTGCCGTAACTTATGCAAGCAGACCAAATAATCCAATAACCCCCAGGGCTGCAGAATCATAATGCTCAATAAACCATGCCCTTGGAATGCAGCACAGTTCCTTTGCCAACCTAAGTATTTACATGAGCAGTCCACATTAACCGAGCTGCTCAAAGGTTGTGTATCTCAGTGGGAGAGCCAGTATCGTCAATGGCTAGCATTATCTAAAGTTAGCATGAAGTATTTAATAGAGCTGTGTTTTTTATGGCTGGCAGATGATCTGCAATGGAATTGTTAAACATGGCAGTGCACGGTGTTCTCTGTGGTCTTTGACAATTGTACGGAATCTTTAGTGAAGGATGCCACAGACTATCAAAGGTGAATGTATCATGGATACTGTAAAGAGGTGTTATCGACACACTGTAACTTTACTTCATTTTATTCATACTGTATTTTTACAGAGAGCACTAGCTGTACGTGGTCTGTCACGGAAACTAGAGAGCGATATGTGGGTGGGGAGGTTGTAATTATACTTGTTATATGGGGAGTGGTTAGTAGTGATGAGGTAACTATATTAAAGGCACATGCATATCTCATCTACATCCTTCCCCTTGGAAACGAAAGGCAAACAAAGTAGTGACAGGGCGACCACGTCTCATGCGCTAGAAACGGTTAAGCAAAGTCGCCATAGCGGACAGGCGGCTTGACAACACGTCCCGACCGGGTTCGCATCTCGCCATCTTCCCTCCCTGCAGGAAGAAGTGGAACAGGTGCAGACGGCCGAACTGGAACGGGGGAGCTGGGAGGGGACGGAGAAGACAAGGGCAGAAAGGAAGGAGGGGATGCGGGGTCAGCAGCGGGCAGCGCGCGGGCAGGCGAGGGAGGACGAGCCGGAGGAGGATTGGACTGATAGAGCTGAGAGGGTAAAGACCGTGGCATGCGAGGGGCGGCGGGCAGAGCATCGCCCGGAGGCCGAAATTGCAGTGGGGGAGCAAAAGGATCCGCGGGCGGCGGTCGTGGCTCGTTGACGAGCTGCAGGTGTTGGCGGCACCGGCGGTAGACGGTTCCTGCATGGTCGACGAGATAGGACCTAGGCGACCCAGCAGAGGCGACGACGGTAGCGAGCCTGGAGTGACTGGAGGGGGACGACCTGGCCGGGGAAAAGGCGCGGCAGGGGGCGGCAGGACTTGTCATGGGAGCGCTTCTGAACATCGCGCTTAAGGGCAATGCGCTCCTGAACAGCAGCGGGCTTGAGGACAGAGGGGATGAGTGAGCGCTGGGCCACCGGGATCGGAGGTCTGGTAGTGCGAGACATGAGCCGCTGAGCAGGGGAGCCCATTGCAGGGTCACGGGATATGTTGCGAAGGTTAAGGAGGGCTAGGAAGAAGTCGGAGTTAGACAAGCGACATTGTTCCAGCAAGTTCTTTGCACTGCGGACGGCGCGCTCGGCCAGACCATTGCTTTGCGGGTACTCAGGGCTGCTGGTGAAGTGGCGGAAGTTCCAGCTGGTAGCGAAAGCCCTAAACTCGGAGCTCGTGAATTGGCTGCCGTTGTCCAACTGCAGGCTGGCCGGGGTGCCAAAGGTAGAGAAATGGTAGCTTATCGACAATGGCCGAAGAGGTGAGGGAATGCAGCTGGTCAACCTCGAACCAGTTGAAGTAGGAGTCGACGAGGACCAGGAAGTGTTTGCCTCGCCACTCGAAAATGTCAGTGGCAACCGCCATCCAGGGCAGTTCGGGTGCAGGCTGCTGCAGAAGCGGCTGTCGTTGCTGGTGGGGGGGGGCGAGACTGTTGCAGGTGGAACACGAGGAGACCCTCTCCCGGATGTATTGAGCCATACCAGGCCAGTAGAACTGGCTCTGGGCGTTAGACAATGTGGCCTCGGCCCCAGGATGACCGCGGTGAGCGGCCTGAAAATAGTGGTCGTGCAGCGCAGCAGGCACAACAACCTTGTGTCCTTTCACGACCACGCCGTCGTGGAGTACGAGCTCATCACGGACCAGGAAGTAGGGCACGGCGCCAGCCGGCAAAGCGGAAGGACGGTCGGGCCAGCCCTGCTGGATGATGGCAGCAAGCTGTTGCAGGGCAGGATCATCGGCAGTGTGCTGGACCAGGGACTTCATCTGCTGCGAAGGGACAATATTCACATTGAGCACCATCAGGTCAGACATTTCATAGGGGTGGCGATCGGTGGATGTTAGCGGGGCGCGGGACAGCGTGTCGGCCACGAACATGTCTTTGCCCTTACGATAAACTACTTCGAAAGTGAAGCGCTGGAGCTGCAGCATCATGCGCTGCAGTCGGGATGAGGCAACATGGATCGATTTGTTGAGGATGGTGACAAGCAGCTGGTGATCAGTTTCGATGGTGAAAGTGTTGCCTAGAATGTAGTCCTTGAATTTGGAGCAGGCAAACACCACGGCCAGTAACTCCTTCTCGATCTGTGCGTAGTGCTGTTCGGCAGGGGTCATGGTACGGGACGCGAAGGAGACAGGCAGCTGCAGGCCGTCATGGAGCTGTAGGCAAGCGGCACCGAGCCCGAACTGAGAGGCGTCGCAGGTGATGATAATGGGACGCTGCAGCTCAAAAAATTTAAGTGTGGGGGTACTGATTAGCCTGGATTTAAGAATGTCGAAAGCTTTCTGGTGTTGAGGGAACCAAGCCCAGGCCGTGTCCTTCTTTATCAAATCCCTCAGGGGTGCGCTGAGCTCGCTGAGGTCGGGGATGAACTTCCCCAGGTAATTAACCATGCCCAGGAAACGTTGCAGGCTGGGCACATCAGTAGGTGATGACATCCCGGAGATGGCAGCCGTTTTCTGCGGGTCGTGTTTCAGCCCCGAGGCTGTGAATACATGTCCAACATATGTGACCTCCGGGACGCGGAACCGGCACTTCTTGGGGTTTAGTTTCAAGTTGATCTTCCGGGCCCGGTCTAGGACTTGGCGGAGGTTGAAGTCGTGCTCAGCGACATTCTTACCGTAGACCAGGATGTCGTCAACGATGATGGCACACGGTAGACCGGCAAACAGCTGCTCCATTATCCGTTGGAACACCTCGCTGGCAGAGTTGATTCCGAATGGCATTCGGAGGAACTTAAATCTGCCGATGGGGGTGCTGAAAGTTGTCAGGTTGGAGGAATGCTCGTCAAGCGGTATCTGCCAGAAGGAGCTCTTGGCATCGAGGACAGAAAAGATTGTGGCCGGACCAACCTGTGCAGCGACGTCCTCTACTGTTCTCATGGGGTAGTGCGGGCGTTTGATGGCAAGGTTTAGGTCTTTGGGGTTGATGCAAATGCGTATTTCGCTTTTGTCCTTTTTCGCGGCAACAACCATGGTGGAGACCCACCTGGTGGGTTCGCTGACCGCCTTTAGGATGCCCATTTTTACCATGCTGTGCAGCGTCGATTCTACTTTGTCCTTCATGGCGAAGGAGACACGGTGTGGCGCACGGACCACTGGCTCGACCTTGCGGTCGACTACAATCTTGTAGCTGCAGGGCAGCTTGCCCAGCTCTTCATCAAGCGGTCAGGATATTCAGTCAACGGGTCCATTAGGGCCTGCACCTTGTGGATGTCACGGTGGAAGGAGACCAGGCCCAAGTCCTGGCATGCTTTTGAATTGAATTGAATTGAATTGAATGCCTTTATTGTCATTCAGACCTTACGGTCTGAACGAAATTTCGTGCCTGCAGTCATACATACATCATACAATAATAACAACATGGAATCGAGAAGATAGAAAGTGAGGGGCCGAGAGGTTTCCAGTATCTTGCAGCGCAGAGTTGCCTTTCCCACAGGAACAAGCACCCCTCCCCCGTAGGCATGTAAAGTGGAGCGATCAGAAGTAACTTGCTCATTAGTCCTTATCTTTCTGAAGAGGCCTGTTGACATAACATTTGCAACAGCTCCGGTATCAATCTTAACGGTGAAGGTCGAGTTGTTCACAGTTACACGAACTGAAGGGTCTGTTATCACAGCAGGTGCATCCAACAGAGAAAATATGCTGGTCTCCCCCTGAGAGGACCCAGATTCAGACACAGGGAGTTCATTGAGATGGTACTGGGAACCGAGCTCGCTATCAGCTTGCTCCAAGTTGTTTAACATACGCCTTGGAGCAGCGACAGGCTTCCCACGGGAACGGCAGGCAGCAGAAAAATGGTTCAGTTTCTTGCAGTAATTGCACGTTTTGCCCAAAGCAGGGCATACATTGTACTGATGAGTGGCAAAGTAACAATTGGGGCACCTTTGCTAGGTGCGTACCCCGGGAGCAGTGCCGGACCACGGGGGTCGTGGCGGGGTCGTGTTCCGCCGACGGCTGGTAACGCTGGCAAAGTTAATGTCATGATCAGCCGGTGACACCGCCGAGGTGACAGCTTCGGCTAAACGGCAGGCATGCATAGCTTCGATAAAAGACAGGTCGGGCTTGCGCAAAAGTTCAGCCCTTAGCTTTTCATCGCAGAGACCGTAAACCAGAAGGTCCCTGGTCAGCTCCTTGGGGGTCAGCGTGTCAAGGCGGCACCGCCTGGCCAGGTGTCGCAGCGCAGCGACATAATTCTCGGCAGATTCACCAGGGTGCTGACGCCGCCCGAACAGTTTAAAACGTTCTAAAATGCAGTTAGAGGGAATGTTGCAAATCGCGGTAAACTTAGCCAATAAACATACCGGGTCCCGAGCAGATTCACCCGCAGCATAGACGAAGAAGTCCGGCCGAGCCAGGGCATCGGGACCAGCCAGGTTGAGAAGCAGAGAAGCTTTGACTTCAGGGGTGGCGGCAGGATGAGCGATTGTGACATAGTGATCGAAGTCACGTCTAACAACATCCCATCGATGGGCAATGTCTGAATCTAAAACGAGCACATCGGGTTTGCGACAAGAAGTGGCCATAACGAGGAAATACGTGGGGGGGGGGGGGGGGACAGAAAACTGGGGCAAAATTAAATAAACAACCGATGAACAGGAGGCGCACGGGAAAGAGGTATGACACCATGTAAAGATGTGTTATCGACACACTGTAACTTTACTTCATTTTATTCTTACTGTATTTTTACAGAGAGCACTAGCTGTACGTGGTCTGTCACGGAAACTAGAGAGCGATATGTGGGTGGGGAGGTTGTAATTATACTTGTGATAAGGGGAGTGGTTAGTAGTGATGAGGTAACTATATTAAAGGCACATGCATATCTCATCTACAGATACTTACTATGAAAGGTAAGAGGAGATTCTTTAGGCAGTTAATGGAAAGATTTAATGCCAGAGAATGCAAATATATCATAAACTGTTTTAAGATCTGCCACGAATGATTCAGCCTGGTGAAGCGTTCTTCAACATCCAATACCATCAAATACAACACATTACGCAAATGCACCACATCCCTATAGTTCAACAACAATTTATCAATATGGACCTGCACCAACATAGCTTTCCTAAGATCAAAGAGTAATGCTCCAAGCTTTACATCCATGTTATGCAGATCAAAGGAAAATTCCAAGGATTGTCTACCAGCATTCTTGAGCATAATGGGCAGAAAACAATAGGAATAAACCACTCATTTTCAGATTGAAAAGACTGAAGTGTACAATGCCACAGAGATCAATGATGGCGATTTACAATCTATATTAATGATTTGCATCGCAGATCAGGTGTAATATCTCCAGGTTCATTGAGAATACAAAGCTATTCGGCAACATGGGCCTTCAGCAGGATACAAATAGGTTTGAGACGTCACAAAAACACTAAATAACATGGCAGATGGAATATAATGTGGGGGAAAAAGTGAGGCCATCCTCTTCGGTGGAGAAAATGGAAAGCATGCATTCACCCAATTGGCAAGTGACTGAAATATGCTGGTGTTCAGAGGACCTGGGTGGTCTTGTACATTAAATACTGAAAGTTAGTTTGAAGCTTCAGCAAGAGGGAAATATAATGGCATGTTGGTCTTTTTGCAAGATTTGAGTACACGACTGGAAACATAGAAACATAGAAATTAGGTGCAGGAGTAGGCCATTCGGCTCTTCGAGCCTGCACCGCCATTCAATATGATCATGGCTGATCATCCAACTCAGTATCCTGTACCTGCCTTCTCTCCATCCCCCCTGATCCCTTTAGCCACAAGGGCCACATCTAACTCCCTCTCAAATATAGCCAATGAACTGGCCTCAAATACCTTCTGTGGCAGAGAATTCCACAGATTAACCACTCTCTGTGTGAAAAATGTTTTTCACCTATAACCTCTAGATCGAATTATGCAGGGCACTGGTGAGACTGCATCTGTAGTATTGCATGTGTATATGTGTCATTTCCTAATCTAAGGACATCGTGCAATTGTTGGAGTGCACCAGGTTGCTTCCTGCAGTTACAGGTGTGTCCAATCAGTAGAGAATAAGCACACTGTGTCAATAATTTGAGTTGAGAAGAATGAGGGGAAACCTCAAAAAGAAATATTCAAAGTCTTATGGGATTCAACTATGTAAATGCAAGGATTATATTTCCACTGTTGGGGTGTCCAGTGTTTCAACCTCAAAATAATGAGTCAGCCATTTAAAACAAAGTTCAAAAGACTTGTTTTGCACCTAAAGAAAAGGCACATTTGGATTTTTTTTGTTACCCAATAGGGCTCTTCATATTCAGTTGCTGGGTACAGAAGAGGTCAATAGTAGGTATGTTGCAAAATCTACCTGAAGCGCTGCTGAAGATCTGTCCCAGCCCGTGTGCGCAATTTTGGCGCCGTTTAGAAGGGGGCGGGTTTAAAACGCGATTTCCCCTAGGCTGTTCAAATCGAGCTTGTTCAGCCTAGTGACGAAAAATCGCTGGAAGATTCTGTCGCTTGAGCTATTTTTACTTTTAACGGGTTTATAGTATTGTTATAGTAGGTTAAAAATTAACCTCTAAATCCGCGACCGCCGACAACGGGCCAGATCTGATACAGGGGACAACGGAAGGTAGGTTGTTTATTTTTACGTTAAAAAGGGCTTCTTAAGATCCCTTTATACAAAGTTTAATGTTGCGAGTAGCTAATTTGGGGCCCATTAAATCCCGCAGTATTTTTCTGGGCATTTGGGGGTACAAATCTACCGCAATGTGAACGTTCTAAACCAGCGCGTTCCACAGGAACCCACTGGAAAGCTGATATAAATGGCCATTAATTTACAGCAATTGAACACTAAATTCCTTCCATTTGGCCTATAAATTAATGTAAATGAGATTTAAAAATCATGTTTTATTGTGAATTCTTTGTGAATATTATTTGGACACTTAGGCTATTTAAAAATGTTAATAATTTCTTAAGAAATGGATAGATGTTTAGATCTAGTAATTGAAGTTTGGAATTAGCTACAATTGGGTAACTAACTAATTATATGCTTTAATTTCAGGTCATCCAAGTAAGATTATTTTATATTTGTTTCAGAATGGTTCAATCTATGATAACTGAAAATTTCATTCAGTTCTCTTAATTTTTAAGAAAGTTATGGGCATTTGACTGTCCATGATCACAGCTTTTTTGTTATGTCCATAGAAAATCAATAGGGAACAAGATGCTAATTTCCAAGTATGAAAATGGCAATAACTTTTTAAATACTTGAGATATGAAAGTGAATTAGGTGTCAAATTAAACTTCTTTTTATGCTTTATCTGATGGGATAAATTGCAGACTTGATTTTTTAAATCTCAAAATTTTGTAACATTGCTATCAATAGGTTTTTGATATTTCGAAGAAATTAAGCTCTATGGGTTTGGTGCAGAAAATGATACTGACCAAAAGATGATTAGCAGGAAAAAAGGAACTAAGTGGCTGACTCCTGTTCTCTTTCTTACACTGTTCAATCTGCTGCATTCTATAATGATGACAATATTCACAATTCTACTATTTCTGCTTTATCAGTGCTTTTGCTGCCGTCAGTCTAAACCGCAGGAACCTGGGCTGAGTGTACAACCCATCCAGACTAAGAGTTGCTTCAAACCGCCATCCAAAGCTATCTGTACATGAAAGCATGAAGCCTTTTCTCAGCTATTCTGAAACCACTAAGGTTAAAGGAGGTCTGAAGAAGGTTCTTGACCTGAAACGTCATCTATATCTTCTCTCCAGAGATGCTGCCTGACTTACACCAACATTTTGTGTCTATCTTCAGTTTAAGCCGGCATCTGCAATTCCTTCCAACACACAAGGTTGAAGAATGTCTAACTACAAAGTCAGATAAAGGTACCAAGATACTTACTTTCTTGGGTTCTAATTAAACAGATACAGAGCTCCGTCCTAGGCTGCAGCTCTGCTGGCTGGGGTTGGGGACAGCACATTGGAGGATGGTGGCAGGGGTTGTGTGGGCTGCACCATATGTGGTGACGCAGAGCATGAAATTTATTTTAATATGCTTGGCTGCAGAACACGGCCCTCCATCGGACCCTTCGAACCTGAGTGAGAGGCCGTCATCTACAAGTTGCATCTGCCTGAACCGATGTGCAGCACAGGGCAGTGTCCTCAATGGCTGCTCTGGGGGACACCCATTGAGACAAACACCAAGTGGTGAGAGAGAACCTTTGGATTACCTAGCACTCTAGTCTAAGGCATTCTCCCTGCCAGCATTATGGACTCCTACATTCAATTGTCTAGTACTGAGACACACAATGAAGTCTGATGCAGTCATCACTGAGGCTCTTTGGGGAAAGATCATAACATGTAATGCTCTACTGCATTGCATACTGAACACCCTTTGAACAGATGGTCATGGAAGTTATAGTTTAAAAAAATTACAGCAAGCTGATAAAGTGTTAAGCTTGTAGTAAAACAGATCATCTATCTTGGATTGTAAATGGTTAAGTGAAGATATACTTCACATATTTTGCAAAGTAAATTTTCAGACAGTGTGGGACAGCAACTACCTCACAGCATTAGAGACCCAGGTTTGATCCTGACCTTGGGTATTGACTGTGTGCAGTTTGCATGTTTTCTCCCTGTGGCTGTGTGAGTTTCCCACCAGGCTGTGTCTTTCAATATATCAAGACGGCAAAGGATTTCAGTATGATTTAACAAATGATTTATATCTAGTAGGAAGATAACTTTGCATCAGAATGCTCATTTCTGGCTGCTGATGTAAACGTTGCTACTTCTGAAGTGTAAAATACTTTATCCACCATCCCCAGCCAATACTTGGTGATTGATAGCATTAAATTTGACTGACTGGATAGTCTATTTTACATGTGGAGAGAGCTGTCATCATTTTAGCTTGTACCCAAATTGCATCACAGATAATCTGGCTAACTCTCAAGGCACATGGGTCAATGGCCTAAAATAGTCATTGAAACTTAGCTTGTGCAAATTGATTTTTGTAAACAAATTGCAATTTGGGGATTAGTGTGGTACAGTGGCGCAGCAGTTATGTACAGCCGCCTTAGATCCGAGTTCCACTTCGGTTTACAAAAACAAGACATAAAGTTCCGGAGTAACTCAGCAGGTCAGGCAGCATCTCTGGAGAAGGTGGAGACACTGCATTTTGGGTTGGGACCCTTCTTCAGACTGTTTGCAGTAAGAGGGGAGAAAGCTGAAAGACAAGTGGGGGTAGGACAAAGCCTATTGATTCAGTCTGAAGAAGGGTTTCGGCCCGAAACGTTGCCTATTTCCTTCGCTCCATAGATGCTGCCTCACCCACTGAGTTTCTCCAGCATTTCTGTCTACCTACTAATTGATAGATAGTTACAGGTGAAGGGGAGTTTGATTTGCAGATGGTTGGACAAAGGCCAGAGAAGAAAAACCAAAAGGCGATAATGAAGATAAGGAGATAATGAAAGAAGAGGCATTAAATTCCTCGTATGTTGCAAAACATACTTGGTTAATAAAGTATTATTGTACTGCATTGTATTGTATTGTAAATGTGAAGACAGAGGAAGGCATATCAGTGGAAGGGGACGGTTATTGTCTATGCATAATTGTGATGTCCTCTCCATAATTACATTGTTTTCCTCAGGATGTTCTGTTTATCTCCCAAATCCCAAATGTTAATTACCCCTGAGTGAGGATTAATGAGAATAAGTCGCAAGGCTGCAGGAAAATAAGAATAGACTGCTCAATTGGGAGCTGTCGTGGGCATAATCTGTTGAATGCCCTTCTCTTGTTTGTTATAAGTATAACACTTATACTTGGGGCTTGTCTCAACAGAGGCCCAGGAGCCGTGACAGAGGGAGGAGCGACCTTCGTGTGGTGAGTTAAAAACCCATCGCGGGACTTGTCTCAACAGAGGCCCAGGAGCCGTGACAGAGGGAGGAGCGACCTTCGTGTGGTGAGTTAAAAACCCATCGCGGGGCTTGTCTCAACAGAGGCCCAAAAGCCGTGACAGAGGGAGGAGCGACCTTCGTGTGGTGAGTTAAAAATCCATCACGGGGCTTGTCTCATCAGAGGCCCGGGAGCCGTGACAGAGGGAGGAGCGACCTTCGTGTGGTGAGTTAAAAACCCATCGCGGGGCTTGTCTCATCAGAGGCCCGGGAGCCGTGACAGAGGGAGGAGCGACCTTCGTGTGGTGAGTTAAAAATCCATCGCGGGGCTTGTCTCATCAGAGGCCCGGGAGCCGTGACAGAGGGAGGAGCGACCTTCGTGTGGTGAGTTAAAAACCCATCGCGGGGCTTGTCTCATCAGAGGCCCGGGAGCCGTGACAGAGGGAGGAGGAACCAAAATCTGCAACGTTCCATTCGCAGATCTCACTTCCAGAGAAGGAGTCTGGTGGAAGCCTCTGATTGGTCAAACGGACTAGAGGAGGCAGCTGATTGGCTTGTATCCCAGGTAAGGCTTTATTGTATCCAGGATAAGGGGGAGAATGAGGGCCAGGGCAGTTTACTGTTCTGGATGTCAGATGTGGGAGGTCATGGAGTCTGAGTGCCCTCCAGACGTCCACATCTGCGCCAGGTGCGTCGAGATGGGGCTCCTAAGGGACCGTGTTAGGAACCTGGAACAGCAACTTGATGACCTCTGTCTGCTCAGGGAGAGCGAGGAGGTCATAGATAGGAGTTACAGGGAGGTGGTCACTCCAAGACCACGGGAGACAGAAAACTGGGTCACAGTTAGGAAGGGCAACGGGCAGAGGCAGGGACTGGTGAGTACCCCGGTGGCTGTACACCTTGAAAATAAGTACTCATGTTTGAGTAAAGGTGGGGGAGACCGCCTACCTGGGGGCAGCGACAGCGGCCGGGCCTCTGGCCTCTTGTTGCTCAGAAGGGTAAGGAAAAGAAGAGGAGGGCAATTGTAATAGGGGACTCTATAGTCAGGGGGTCGGATAGGCGATTCGGTGGATGCAGACAGGAGACCCGGTTGGTAGTTTGCCTCCCTGGTGCCAGGGTCACGGATGTGTCTGAACGTGTCCAAGAAATCCTGAAATGGGAGGGAGAGGAGCCTGAGGTTGTGGTACATATAGGTACCAATGACATAGGTAAAAAAAGAGAAGAGGTCCTGAAAGATGAATTTAGGGAGTTAGGTAGAGAGTTAAGGAGAAGGACTGCAAAGGTAACAATCTCAGGATTACTGCCTGTGCCACGCGACAGTGAGAGTAGGAATGGAGCGAGGTGGAGGATAAATGAGTGGATGAGGGACTGGTGCAGTGGGTATGGATTCAAGTTTCAGGATCATTGGGACCTCTTTTGGGGAAGGTGTGACCTGTACAGAAAGGACGGGTTGCACTTGAACTCGAGGGGGACCAATATCCTGGCGGGGAGATTTGCAAAGGCTACTGGGGAGACTTTAAACTAGTATGGTTGGGGGGAGGGACTCAAATTGGGAAAGCTAGCAGTCAGTGTGTGAGGCAGGAGGCAGAGAATGGTAGCACTCTGACCCAAAATATAGGGGAGAGAGAAGAAAAAGACAATAAACAGAGAATAAGAGAGGGTGGGTTTCTTAAATGTGTATATTTTAATGCTAGGAGCATTGTAAGAAAGGTGGATGAACTCAGAGCCTGGATTGACACCTGGAAGTATGATGTTGTGGCGATCAGTGAAACATGGTTGCAGGAGGGCTGTGATTGGAAACTAAATATTCCAGGATTTCGTTGCTTCAGGTGTGATAGAATTGGAGGGGCAAGAGGTGGAGGTGTTGCATTGCTTATCAGGGAAGATATTACAGCGGTGCTTTGGCGGGATAGATTAGAGGGCTCGTCTAGGGAGGCTATTTGGGTGGAACTGAGAAATGGGAAAGGGGTAGCAACACTTATAGGGGTGTATTATAGACCGCCAAATGGGGAGCGAGAATTGGAAGAGCAAATATGTAAGGAGATTGCAGATATTAGTAGTAAGCACAAGGTAGTGATTGTGGGAGATTTCAATTTTCCACACATAGACTGGGAAACACATTCTGTAAATGGGCTGGATGGGTTGGAGTTTGTAAAATGTGTGCAGGATATTTTTTTGCAGCAATACATAGAAGTACCTACTAGAGAAGGAGCGGTGCTGGACCTCCTGTTAGGAAATGAGACGGGTCAGGTGGCAGAGGTATGCGTTGGGGAACAGTTCGGGACCAGTGATCACAATACCATTAGTTTCAATATAATTATGGAGAGGGTCAGAACCGGACCTAGGGTTGAGATTTTTGATTGGAGAAAGGCTAACTTTGAGGAGATGTGAAAGGATTTAAAAGGAGTAAATTGAGACATTTTGTTTTATGGGAAAGATGTGGAAGAGAAATGGAGTACATTTAAAGGTGAAATTTTAAGAGTACAGAATCTTTATGTCCCTGTTCGGTTGAAAGGAAATAGTAAAAATCGTAAAGAGCCATGGTTTTCAAGGGAAATTGGACACTTGGTTCGGAAAAAGAGGGAGATCTACAATAATTATAGGCAGCATGGAGTAAATGAGGTGCTTGAGGAGTATAAAGAATGTAAAAAGAATCTTAAGAAAGAAATTAGAAAAGCTAAAAGAAGATATGAGGTTGCTTTGGCAAGTAAGGTGAAAGTAAACCCAAAGGGTTTCTACAGCTATATTAATAGCAAAAGGATAACGAGGGATAAAATTGGTCCATTAGAGAGTCAGAGTGGACAGCTATCTGCAGAGCCAAAAGAGATGGGGGAGATATTGAACAATTTATTTTCTTCGGTATTCACCAAGTAGAAGGATATTGAATTATGTGAGGTAAGGGAAACAAGTAGAGTAGCTATGGAAACTGTGAGATTCAAAGAAGAGGAAGTACTGACACTTTTGAGAAATATAAAAGTGGATAAGTCTCCAGGTCCGGACAGGATATTCCCTAGGACATTGAGGGAAGTTAGTGTAGAAATAGCAGGGGCTATGACAGAAATATTTCAAATGTCATTAGAAACGGGAATAGTGCCGGAGGATTGGCGTACTGCGCATGTTGTTCCATTGTTTAAAAAGGGGTCTAAGAGTAAACCTAGCAATTATAGACCTGTTAGTTTGACGTCAGTGGTGGGCAAATTAATGGAAAGGATACTTAGAGATAATATATATAAGCATCTGGATAAACAGGGTCTGATTAGGAACAGTCAACATGGATTTGTGCCTGGAAGGTCATGTTTGACTAATCTTCTTGAATTTTTTGAAGAGGTTACTCGGGAAATTGATGAGGGTAAAGCAGTGGATGTTGTATATATGGACTTCAGTAAGGCCTTTGACAAGGTTCCTCATGGAAGGTTGGTTAAGAAGGTTCAATGGTTGGGTATTAATGGTGGAGTAGCAAGATGGATTCAACAGTGGCTGAATGGGAGATGCCAGAGTAATGGTGGATGGTTGTTTGTCAGGTTGGAGGCCAGTGACTAGTGGGGTGCCACAGGGATCTGTGTTGGGTCCACTGTTGTTTGTCATGTACATCAATGATCTGGATGATGGTGTGGTAAATTGGATTAGTAAGTATGCAGATGATACTAAGATAGGTGGGGTTGTGGATAATGAAATAGATTTTCAAAGTCTACAGAGAGATTTATGCCAGTTGGAAGAGTGGACTGAAAGATGGCAGATGGAGTTTAATGCTGATAAGTGTGAGGTGCTACATCTTGGCAGGACAAATCAAAATAGGACGTACATGGTAAATGGTAGGGAATTGAAGAATGCAGGTGAACAGAGGGATCTGGGAATAACTGTGCACAGTTCCCTGAAAGTGGAATCTCATGTAGATAGGGTGGTAAAGAAAGCTTTTGGTGTGCTGGCCTTTATAAATCAGAGCATTGAGTATAGAAGTTGGGATGTAATGTTAAAATTGTACAAGGCATTGGTGAGGCCAATTCTGGAGTATGGGGTACAATTTTGGTCGACTAATTATAGGAAGGATGTCAACAAAATAGAGAGAGTACAGAGGAGATTTACTAGAATGTTGCCTGGGTTTCAGCAACTAAGTTACAGAGAAAGGTTGAACAAGTTAGGGCTTTATTCTTTGGAGCGCAGAAGGTTAAGGGGGGACTTGATAGAGGTCTTTAAAATGATGAGAGGGATAGACAGAGTTGACGTGGATGAGCTTTTCCCACTGAGAGTAGGGAAGATTCAAACAAGGGGACATGACTTGAGAATTAAGGGACAGAAGTTTAGGGGTAACATGAGGGGGAACTTCTTTACTCAGAGAGTGGTGGCTGTGTGGAATGAGCTTCCAGGGAAGGTGGTGGAGGCAGGTTCGTTTTAATCATTTAAAAATAAATTGGATAGTTATATGGACGGGAAAGGATGGAGGGTTATGGTCTGAGCGCAGGTATATGGGACTAGGGGAGAATACGTGTTCGGCACGGACTAGAAGGGTCGAGATGGCCTGTTTCCGTGCTGTAATTGTTATATGGTTATATGGTTAAAATACAATCTAAGAATTTTTCAGGAATACTACAGTTGCCAATGAAACCTTGATTTTATTATAATTAAACTTGAATGGAACTTCAATGGAACTAGCAGCACAGTAAATCCTCCACATTCGTAGTCGATATTGGGAGAGTGATAAATGCCGTGCCTACACCACCTGCCTGGAAATGATGTTAAGTTGTTACAAGACAAACTCCAGCACAATACTTTACTGTTACTCTGGTCCCAGCTTTGGGTAAACATTAAGCAGTTCCATTTCAGGCCAGGAATTTGCAAGACATGTATACCTGATGATGGTTGGGCTACGCCTAATTGTCCAGAAAAAAGCTACATTCTGATGGGATGGGGCGGGAAGGGGGGGGAGGGTGTAACGGAGGGATTGGTCAAGTTGGAAACAGCAATGAACATGGTGAAGTCACACATACTCCTCCTGTATTCAATTTCCTCTCTCATAGCTGTGGCAAATCATGCCCTCCTCCCACTGCAAGTATTAGGATCGCTCTCCAATTTCTGGCAGGATTTATTTGCCCAATCTTTCCCATCTTTGCCCATTCTTTTAGTACCCTGGTCCCACACCACTTCCAAATCTGGTGAGCCTCATGTTAGTAGTAGGGAAGTTAATGGCGAAGATTCTGCATGATAGGTCTTCCTCCCCTTTGGAAGTGAATGGATTAATCAGGGACTGTCAGCATGGCTTTGTACATGACAGGTCATGCCTACTAACTTGATCACATTTATTTGAGGAGGTGATGAAGGTGATTGATGAGGGTTGGGTGTTTTCAACATGGATTTTTGAAAGGCATTTGATAAAGTCCCCCATGGGACTTTATATAAAAGTTTGCAGCTGACAACAAAATTGCTGGGGTCATAGACTGTGAGCAACGCTTTCAAAGTATACGGTGGAATACAGAACAGCTATAAAAATGGGCTGAGAAATGGCAGATGAAGTATAATCTGAGCAAGTATAAGATGTTGCACACTGGGAGGTTGAACGTAAAGGGAAAATATTATGTCATGACCCTTAATAGCATTGATATACAGAGGGATCTTAGGATCCATAACTCTCTGAAACTGGCAACACAAGTAGATAGAGTGGTAAAGAAGGCACATCATGTGTCGGGCCAATGGTCGGGCCATTGAGTACAAGAGTCAAGAAGTCATGATGCAGCATTGTAGGACTTTGGTTAGACCACATTTGGAGTATTGCTTGCCATTCTGGTCATCCCACTACAGGGAGGATGTGAAGGATTTTGAAAGGGTGCATAGGAGATTTATCAGAATGAAGATAAGAGGGTATTGCATTAGAGGGTATTAAATAAGGGGTTGGACAGACTTGGATTGATTTCTCTGGAATGCTGGAGATTGCAGAGAGACCTAATAGACATATATGAAATTGAGAGGCATGGATAGGGTAAACTGCCAGAATCTACTTCTCAGGATGGAAATGTCAAATAATAGAGGGCATAGGTTTAAGGTAAAAAGTGCAGAATGTAAAGGACTTGTTTGGGGAAACTTTATTTTCCTTGAGGGTGGCAAATGCTTGGATGTGCTGCCGGGAAAATGTGCTGCCGGGGTTGGTGGTTAAGGCGGATGCAACAGTGGCATTTAAGAGACTTTTGGATTAGCACGTGGAAATGCAAGGATATGGATAATGTGCAGGTAAAGGATTGGGTTTTCATCATGTTCGGCATTTTGTGGGCCAAAGGCCTTTTCCTGTGCTGTACTGTTTTATTTTCTCAGGTCTACGTTGTTTTGGTACTGCATCTAAATCTACACAATTAAATTCTTGGAAGCCCCGTTACTATGGAGGTCCAACTTAACTACCATCAAATTGCAGGTAGACAAAAACGCTGGAGAAACTCAGCGGGTGAGGCAGCATCTATGGAGCGAAGGAATAGGTGACATTTCGGATCGAGACCCTTTTTCAAACTGATGTGGGGGTGGGGGGGGGCGGGAAGAAGAAAGGAAGAGGCAGAGACGGTGGGCTGTGGGAGAGCTGGGAAGGGGAGGGGAAGGAGGGAGAAAGCAAAACAACCTGAAATTGGAGAAGTCAATGTTCATACGGCTGGGGTGTAAACTACCCAAACCCATCATCAGATTGCAGTCATGTTCATCGTATTCCCAGATTACAATGCTAGTCCTTGATACTGACAGATCACTGCTCCAGTCATATTTAATTTTGTACAATACCCCTTGTGTCATGTGCATTCTCCAATGCACTCCACAAATGGAGTGGGGCATCAATTGCATAAATGCCACTCTGTGCTCAATAATATTTACAACTGTAAAAAGATTGAAGCATTGCCAAATACATATTAAATTATACTGTGCCGATGGCTTGCCTGTGGTTATGTGGGGAACTACTGGTTGGATGCAGTTCATAGCAGTGCTATGTTGACATTCATACCAAGCAATGCCACATTGGGTCCCATTACATCCACATTGAACTCCACTCACCAATAGATTGTTTTAAAACATAATTCAAATATAAAATAATATCACGTGATATTTAGAAACAGCCGAATAAGTATTTGACTTGGATATCATGTTAATAAACAATCAAGGTACAGCCCAGGCAGGGCCCTTAGTTATGGTCATCATTTGCAACCACTCTGCCTTATGGGATAGCCTCTTCATCAAAGCCGAGAATTAGTTTGGCTTGGTGTGTCCATGGGGATAGCACCAGAGATGAACTCAAGGTGCAGAATGGATCACGCCCATTTTAGCTCATTCGTTACTAACATTGTTTAGTAGTAAACTGGCTCCATGATCTTTCATGGCACTGCTTCCATATATGTACATGTGCATCCCCACACTGGTGCATGGTTTAGATTCAGATTATTTTATTGCCTGCAGTTTGCGATAGTAATGGTATGATGAGAAGCTAAGGGTTTTTGGTAAACAGAGCTCTCTGTGTGCAGTGGTGTGAAACTTTCCTGGCTTGGTAGGTTACAGCAGACTAATGATTAATTGCGGAGTATATCTAGGTACACCAGAAATTAAATGTTCTCATACTGTCTAGCAATATCAAAATGTGGAAACTATGTGAATCAGCCTGAAGCTGCCCTATTCCTGTGTATTCCAAAAATTAATCATTAATAAGCAGATTACTGGTGAATAATCACAGAATGAAATGTAGAACTTTAAAGCCCAGAAACTAGCCCCTCTATCAGGTCTCCCCTCCATTTCCAACACTTCAGAGAAAACAATCCACATTTGTCCAACCTCTCCTTATCACTAATATCCTCTAATCCAGGCAGCATTCTGGTAAACTCATCTGTTTCCTCTCCAAAGTCTCCACATCTTCCCTGCAATGGGCCAAACGGAACTGCACAGAATATGGTGTAACCAAAGTTTTGTAAAGCTGCAACCCAACTAACTTATGCTCTATGCCTTGACCAGTGAAGGCGAGAATGCCATACGCCTTCTTTACCATGCTACCTACTTTGTGTTACTACTTTCAGGAAACTATGGACTTGGACCCCAAGATCTTGCTGTAGTTTGTAGATCTTGATCTAATTAATGCTCTCAAGGATTGGAGATCTTGCTCTAATTAATGCTCTCAAGGGTCTTGCTATTAACATTATACTCTCCCCTTACATTTAACCTCCCAAAGTGAAACATCTCCCGCATGCTCAGATTAAACGCCATCTGCCATTTCTTCGCTTATGTCAATAACTGATCTATATCCCACTGTATGCTTTGACAACCTTCCTTACTGTCTGCAACTCCACCAAATGTGTTGTCATCTGCAAAATTACTAATTAACCACTGTCAATGGCCACTGTCCGCAGAAGACTTCATGAACAGAAATACATAGGCTACACTGCAAGATGCTAACCACTAGTTAGCTGCAAAAATAGGATGGCCACATGAGAGTTTGCCAAGAAATACTTAAAAGAGCAACCACAGTTCTGGTGAAAGGTCTTGTGGACCGATGAGACGAAGATTAACTTATATCAGAGTGATGGCAAGAGCAAAGCATGGAGGAGCGAAGGAACTGCCCAAGATCCAAAGCATACCACTTCATCTGTGAAACACGGTGGTGGGGGTGTTATGGCTGGGCATGTATGGCTCCTGCAGTTACTGGCTCACTTATCTTCATTGATGATACAACTGCTGATGGTAGCAGCATAATGAATTCTGATGTGTATATACACATCCTATCTGCTCAAATTCAAACAAATGCTTCAAAACTCATTGGCCGGCGGTTCATTCTACAGCAAGACAATGATCACATACTGCTAAAGCAACAAAGGACAAAGGGCATTTATTGTCACATACACCAATTGGTGCAGTGAAATTTGAGTTGCCATTGTAGCACACAAATAAAATAAACACAACATTATAGAATTTAACATTATACATAAAAACATCCCCCCACAGCGGGATCAACGTTTCCCACTGTGAGGGAAGGCAGAAAATATTTTCAAAGCTAAAAAATGGTCAATACTTGAGTGGCCAAGTCAATCACCCAATCTGAACCCAATTGAGCGTGCCTTTTATATGTTGAAGATAAAACTAAATGTGACTAGCCCCCAAAACAAGCATAAGCTAAAGATGGCTGCAATACAGGTCTGGCAGAGCATCACCAGAGAAGACACCCAGCAACTGGTGATGTCCCTGAATCGCAGATTTCAAATAGTCATTGCATGCAAAGGATATGCCACAAAATACTAAACATAACTACTTTCATTTACATGGCATTGCTGTGTCCCAAACATTATGGTGCCGTGAAATGGGGGTATAAACACTGCTGTAATGACTACATGGTGAAACCAAAATGTATAAAAATGACCTTCATTAAAATCTGACAATGTGCACTTTAACCACATGTGATTTTTTTCTATTACAAATCTCACATGGTGGAGTACAGAGGCAAATAAAGAAATGATGGGTCTTTGTCCCAAACATCATGGATGGCACTGTACCTCTACTACAACCCCTGACATATATTCCAGACAGCTACCACTCTGTGGGGAAATAAAAAACTTGTGGTACACATCTTAAACTTTGCTCCTCTGACCTGAAACTATGCCCTCTAGTCTTTGGTATTTCCACCCTGGGAACCTTGCAAAGTTCATTACATGAAAAAATTAGAAACTGCTCAAGGTAACAAACGTAACACAGCAGAAGTAGGGAACGCCTTTGAGAGACAGTTTCAATTGACAAAACATTGGCAGTCAAACAATCACAACACATTTAAAGTAAAATCTAGTCACCAATAAACTTGGTACGTAGTTATTTTACATTATGTATGACACATGAGAAAGTATTTCCATATAATAAATGCTGCCTGGTGAACTAATATTGAAGGAATTGAAGAAAGTATATTGTAATATGAATCAATCTGCAAAGTATCCCCATGCTAAACATTTGACATTTGGAATGGTTATGGTGACAGCTTTGATAAATAAGTTGCATTTTAGAAAGAAAACCAGTTTATTGCATTGTTACGCATACAAGGGGTTAAAACTTTTGCAAGGGAAATCATGTTCCTATTGAACTTGATACAATGGTTCTGTAAGTTACTTGGCATAAAATTGCAACACAAGGAACTGCAGATGCTGGTTTGGCATAAAATTGTACTAGGCCCTTAAGACAAATATAAATCTGTTGTAATTTATCAAATTGGTTGGTGTGTTGACCATTTAAATCACTGCCCATCTCCAGTTACTGTTTTGGGGGTATTGTTTGTGCACTTTGCTTTTCACAAATCGCATATCTGACTGCAGTCTCTTAAAAAACTACTGGATAAACCTAGGTTATCTTCTGTAATTGGTGAGATAAGGATTTTGAATGCAGTTGCATTATGGTTGAAGCACAGATCTTGCAAACCATTTACTATCCATATCTGCTGGACACGAAGCTAACATAAAAGCATCATTGGAATATACCAGTGATGTGTATATATAGGTTATCTTTCTATTTCTCCCCTTATTGTTTAATAACCTTGGCAGTTCTAAATTAAAACAAGGCAAGAGCAATTACTCGGTTGTTGCTTCATTACAAGTAGGATCTCATTTATACATGTGAAACAAGAACAGATTTTCTACTCCGCAGCCTTGGTTTCTAGATATTATCACAGCATATTAGCACAAGGGAAATACTCCTGAGGACATAGAAGGCAAGGCTTTACTTATATAAGAAACACTGAAGCCAAGAATACTTTGAATAAAAACCCTGCAGCAAAAGTAGCAGAGTGACATTTTGATGTGCACGCAAATCGTTTATCCATTATCTAACATGGCGTTTATTTATAAACTGAAGTTTTCCAATCTCATGGGCAAATATTTTTTGCTTATATAGAAACTATAAATGCCAAAATAACTATTTAAGAGAGTTTAGTAATCCTGGTTAAATTAGCCTGTTCAATAAAGATGCACGAGGGTGGTAATTGTTGCAATCTATTTTGGAATTGCCATGCAGAATTAAGAGGTTACTTGCAGACACCATGGGGTAGAATTTCTGTAAGGATCTCAAAATCATTTACCACAACCAAAGTGGCTTCCCCTCATTTCTCTCCCACCCACTGAGGCCCACTTTGCTTTCACTATATATTCGTAGCCTACACATGAGTGGACAGAGAATAATCTCAATGGTAATGAAAAACATCACAAGAAGCACAGCAATGGCTCTGGGGAGAACCTCCTCTCCCCCAACCTCCCACTTGCCCAATGCACACACATTACACTTAAACACAGAGCATGGTTTATTTTGCTACCAAAAAAATATTCTCAATGTTTTTGGAAAATACTCAGGATGATTTTAAAAAAGAGTAAAAAGGTCTAAAAAGATGGTATGCGTGGTTGTAAAGCTGGCAAAAATCCCAGTGTTTATACATGAATCACAAAGTCGTCACAATTTATATGGAGACACTTTGGTAGTCGCATGGAAATTGATTCAATCGTAACTTTCAAAAGGAAATTGGATACATTTTTGAAAGAGAAAATATTCCAGGGCTCAAAAGTGCCCATCTAGACTGAAACTATAAATCACATGATACCATCCCCAAGTTGTAAAGAGAAATCTGAAGACTTGTGAAAATGCTATTTCACATAATTGACAACTACTCACTACATTATGCATTTCAGTATCTTGCCACTTGGTTTTCAAATAAGTAAATGTAATGAATCAGTACAGTATTGTCTTCATACACAAATCTGTCAGAGTGCTGTTTACTAAAAAAAATAACGACATTATGGGCTTTTTGGATGACCTCCAGCGAGGAACTCAAACCTCGGAATAGATGGTTCATATTTGGTGCATTAACTAATACAAATTTCAAATGCATGCATACATTTCTGTGGAATTCAGGTTCAGTTTCTGCACGAAAATTACTTTTGTAAATAAAGTTGTGCAAAAAATCCCAAACTATTCATTTTTTTAAATGATCTAAAACAAATTGTTATTTGTAATTATATTGGGCATTTCAAGAACCCTAGGTGCTTTAAAGCTAAACACTTTTAGATGCATTGGCACTGACGTTGATGTAGGAAATGTTGTAGCCAATATACACACAACGTGCACAGACAACATTGTGATAATAATAATGTTTTCAGTGACATTAATTGACCCCAGGTCACATCACTGAGGATGCGTCCCAGCGCATCTAGAAGATGTATATTTTTCACACTGAAGTCTGGCTCAGCCGGTGGCACCTAGGAATAGACTAGGTGACAACCAAGAATAGTTTGGTGACTACTGGAGAGACAGTCTGTGTCTTTCGTGAGAAAGTCACCCAATAAAGCCACGGGAAGGCCTAATGAACCACCATGGCCTAAAAATCCATCAGGAGAAAGAGGTTCAGCGCACAGGCCTTGAACCTGGTGAGACGCAGGAGGAGCCCGGCCAGGACTCACCCCACAGAGCCCAGTCCCTCCACGCACTAGAGTCTCCCAACGCCTGCAGAGTAGTTATTAAGATAGCTGATCCGTGGATGGTTGCTGCTGGGACACAAGTCGGGGCCTGATCAACCCCGGCTGGCTCGCCTGGGCGAGGGTGTCTGATGTTGTGAGACCCGAAACACCCGATGACCCCAGGTCACATCACTGAGGATGCATCCCAGTGCATCTAGAAGATGGATATTTTTCACACTGAGAGAGAAATATTGGCCAGGATTTGGGTAAACTTGTAAAGGAGTGGAGTCTGACACACTGTAACCTTTACTGAGTCTTTAATTAAGGCACATGTTACACACGTCCCAGTACTGACTGCATCTAATCTTCAGGCGTACTGGAATAAACAGGGAGGAACAAGGAGAGGATATCACAGTTATACTGATATGGCTGGGCGTGGTTAGTGGTGTTGAGGTAGCTACATTATAGGTTGCATGCATAAACCATCTACATCCTTTCCCTTGGAAATTTAAATTTAAGTTATAACAGTGGCAGGGTGGTTATACAACCCCTGCAAATCTAAACAAAATCACCGTAACGGACAGGGGGTTTGACAACCCGACCCGAGCGAGTGCGCATGGCACCCTCACCCTCCCCACCCGAAAGAAGAGGAGGAGGCGCAATATCAGCCGGGAAGGAGAAAGCCGGGGGAGACCCAGCCGGGAATGCGGAAGGAGACCCGACTGGCACAGGCGAGCCTGGGGAAGGAGACGGGGGAGAAAGAGGAGAAGGAGAGCGGGCAGGGGAGGAGAACCCCGGAAGGGCAGAGGGACGAGAACGCGGCAAGCGGACTGACCGGGGCATGCAGGGAGCTGAGGGGTAGTTAGTAGTGGGAGGCTCGAAACGCAACGGAGGAGCATAGGGGGCCGCAGGAGGAGGCTGAGGCTCGTTGACAGCCAACAAGTGCTGGCGACTACGGTGGTAGATAGTTCCTTCAAAGTCCACCAAGTAGGATCTGGGTGAATTGTCCACCCCAACCACGGTTGCTAGTCGGGAGAAACCGGTGGCTGTCTGCATGCGGATGACCTGGCCAGGCAGTAGTGGTGAGAGAGGGCGGCAGGACTTGTCGTGAGAGCGGCGCTGTACTTCATGCCTTTGAGCAATCCGTTGCTGGACGGGAGCAGGCTGGAGGACCTTGGGCACTAGGGATTGCTGGGCGATCGGCATCGGTGGGCGAAGAACGCGGGACACCAGACGTTGGGCAGGGGATCGCATGGTATTGTCCCTGGAAATGTTACGAAGGTTTAACAGACCCTGGTAGAAGTCACCATTGGAGAGACGAGACTGCTCGGGCAAATTCTTGGCACTGCGGACAGCACATTCAGCCAGGCCATTGCTCTGCGGGTATTCAGGGCTGCTGGTGTAGTGAGTGACTTTCTGTAGGAAGATGAACCATTTTTCAGCTGCCTGTCGCTCCCGTGGGAACGTTCCCTCAGCTCCTAGACAAGTTTTAAACAACCTTCAGCAAGCTGATAACGATTTCAATTCCCAGTCTTCTGTCGACACTGCCCTCGACTCTGAGCCCAGCTGTTCCATGGGAGATGCCAGTGTTTACACTCTCCTTCATGGCCGATCTCGCCTCCCCGATCCTTCTGTACTCATTACTGTCAACAACAAGTCCTTCAGTGCTAAACTCGACACGGGGGCGAAGGTGAATGTTATGTCAACATCCCTATTCAAACAGATAAGAAATAATGAGCTGTTGACTGCTGATCGCTCCATATTGCGTGCTTATGGGGGAGAGGAGCTAACACCTGTGGGGAGGGCCACCTTCCACTGTGTGCTGCAGAAATCATCCCATGACCTGTCGTTTTTCATTCTTGACTGTGACTGTGACTCTGTTGAGCAATCAGGCCTGTCAGGATCTCGGTCTGGTGTCTTTCGACCGTAAGGTCCACGAAGTGCGTGCGATGCTGAATCCACTCTCCGAGTACCCTGACCTCTTCGATGATAAGCTGGGGAAGCTGCCCCTTGTATACAAGATCGCAACTGACCCATCGGTTGTACCAGTGGTCCGTGCCCCACACAGGGTGTCGTTTGCCATGAAGGGCAAGGTCGAGGCCATGCTGAAGAACATGGTTGACATGGGAGTGCTTGAAGCTGTCAGCGATCCCACCGAGTGGGTCTCCACCATGGTCGCCACCATGAAGAAGGGTAAGAACGAAATACGGGTGTGCATAAACCCCAAAGACTTAAATCTGGCAATAAAACGTCCCTACTACCCTATGAGGACTGTAGAAGATGTTGCTGCCCAGGTCGGTCAGGCCACGGTGTTTTCTGTTCTCGATGCCAGGAGCTCGTTCTGGCAAATACCCCTAGACAAACGCTCCTCAGACTTAACCACTTTTGACACCATGTAAAGGAGTGGAGTCTGACACACTGTAACCTTTACTGAGTCTTTAATTAAGGCACATGTTACACACGTCCCAGTACTGACTGCATCTAGTCTTCAGGCGTACTGGAACAAACAGGGAGGAACAAGGGGAGGATATCACAGTTATACTGATATGGCTGGGCGTGGTTAGTGGTGTTGAGGTAGCTACATTATAGGTTGCATGCATAAACCATTTGCTCTTGGTCAAGATTTTTTCTTCAATTCTACTCCAGAGGACAATAGACAATAGACAATAGGTGCAGGAGTAGGCCATTCGGCCCTTCGAGCCAGCACCGCCATTTACTGTGATCATGGCTCATCATCCACACTCAGTACCCCATTCCTGCCTTTTTCCCCATATCCCCTGACTGCTATGTTTAAGAGCTCTATCCAACTTATCTTGAAAGCATACAGAGAATTGGCCTCCACTGCCTTCTGAGGCAGAGAATTCCACAGATTCACAACCCTCTGTGTAAAAAAAGTTTTTCCTCATCTCCGTTCTAAATGGCTTACCTCTTATTCTTAAACTGTGGCCACTGGTTCTGGACTCCCGTAACATTTGGAACATGTTTCCTGTGACTAGCGTGTCCAAACCCTTAATAATCTTATATGTTTCAATAATTTACCCTCTCATCCTTCTAAATTCCAGAGTATACAAGCCCAGCCGCTTGTAAAAAGATTTAACATCACATTGTAAAGAAAATACATCTGTCTGGGTTGTGCATTCTCAGTCCGATTGGTCTAGGTAATATGCTCATGTCTCTGGAAACAGATACAATCGGAAACTTTCAGTTTTGGACAAGAAAGTTATTGGCCTTTCCCATTTATGCGACATCAATTTTTTTCTAACAATGCATACAAAAAGGTTTCGACTTTGTTCCAATTAACAGTCTTTCTTTTGTAATAATCTCCTGTGTAAAACCAAATATTTAGTATCCATAAAGATTTTTAAATTTTTTAAATTCTGCCCATCACATGAAAAATGTTCCTTAATGAACAATTGTATTTACATATTCATGAGCAGCAAACCATAAGTCTTCAAGATAGCCACCACAGATTAATTGCAAGTATGAAACTCGACAGGTTATTATCCGTTGGAGATTAGTTTATTTTATTTTCAACCACCAAATTGTTCCAAATATAGAGTTTCTCAATCCCCCCTACTTTTAATTGAACCTCATTGTTCTGGAGTTTAGCAATTAAAATGTGTTTGGATCATGGCATATGGCTTAAAGTATTACATCAGAGAAGTATTATGAACTCCATACAAGATCTGTATTTTCAGTATCATAACATCATAACAGGTTTCATACATTAAAATAAAGCTCTCAATAAACAACAACAACAGCAGCAACTCTCATTCAAAAAATCTTGTAGTTTACTAACAGACTGATGGATGAACTAGCTGCATCTCATGCACCCCCCCCCCCCACCCCCCACCCTCCGTATAAAATGATACATCACAAATCATTGGGTTTTTTTATGAAATAGGCTGTAAATTGCTTTTTTTTAATTAAATAGTTTGCAAATTGCTTTGATATTCTCTGCTCATCTCAACACTACTTTCAGGGGGTCCCAAAATCATTTGTTTCTTTCATTTCCATGGCACATTACACAAAGCAGGTCTAACTGCCGTCTACTTACATGAACCAAGCATCGACCTATTTTTGAATCTGCAGCAAGCAGCTTTGCATACATGCGTGTTAATCACAAATACCATGTTGTTTTTCTAAGTGTTTACTAATGCCATCTTAAATAAGACGAAAGAGGACCCTTGCACATACTTAGAAATATGTTGAGAATAGAAATGAAACAACTTACTGGTCTTGGAAAAAGCCAGGAATTTTGAAGAGGAAGTTCTAGCTCAGCTAAATGACTTGCAGCTGCAAGGCAGATGTTGATACGAATTGTGGGACCCAAAACCACATCATGAATGTTTAAACATTTTTTCTAAATTCCTTAAACTCTACGCTCTCTCCGACTTTTCACTGATGCGCATATATAATTAAAGCTAAAAATCTCACTTGAAAAATATACCTTTACCCAAGAATATTTTTCATAAGATATCAACTTTTTGATTATCAAGCTTTGAGTTAATTCCATGTACAAAAACAACTTAGAGAATTTGAAAACAAAAACATGGCATTTAACAAATTCAATTATGTAATAAGTGATTTATATTATATATAATCTCCTACAGGATTAAAATTAAAAATGTTATAACTTCAGAGAGATAATGATACCGAATTTGATTAGAATTTCTCCTGACACAATAAATCAAGTCATCAGTGGTCCTCCAAGCAATTAAGTTTGCTCAAATGTGAACAGGTCATATTTAAAGTTATTGATATGGTTTTAACTAGTGAAATAGTTCCTGTTACAGTGAAGGTCAGAACATTTGGTGGAAGGGGAAATCAGTTTAGACAAGTAAACAGGTGTGATATGTGACAGGGACTAGTTAAGAAATGGGAAACAGAATGTTAATGGGTGGTTCAAGTTGGCCGTGAATATTGGAATAGTGGCCAAAGTATTTAGGTATTATGACTCTCAGAAGAAGGTGCCTCACTAAACATTGGTAAACTAGATTCAAGGGTCATTTCAAGTTGAGAACTTGAGACCAGTGGCATGCCCCAAGGGAGCTGTGTTTGGGCCCAACCTTTTCAAAATTTATATCAATGATTTTGACGAGGAGCTAAGTTCACTGATGATGCAAATGTACAGAGGACGAAAGGCTCTGGAAGATATATTAATGTGAAGTGAATGGATCTGGGAGACAAAATACATTTCAAAAAGATGAGAAATCATCCACTTTGGTATGGAAGAATAAAAGGCAAAGTATTGTTTTAAATGGTGAGACAATGGAAGCCGCTGGTGTTCAAGGGGACTTGCATGTCCAAAGCATACAGAGTTGGCTGCATGCTAGGAAACAGTGGGTGGTGATAGAAGGGTGTTCATCAGACTGGAGGCTGTGATGAGTGGTGTGCCTCAGGGATCAGTGCTGTGCCCAATGCTGTTTGTCATCTATATCACTGGTTTGGATAAGAGTGTTAAGGGCCTGTCCCACGAGCATGCGACTCCATGCGGCAAGCGCGACCTAAAGGGCCGGTCCCACCAGCATGCGCCTGCATGCGGCAAGCGCGACCAAACCAGAAGCGGGGTCCGCGCGGAGGTCGAGTGAGTGACATGAAGTTCGAGCGAAGTCCGCGGGAAGTTCGCGCGTGACGTACAGCGTCGAGGTGGCTGCGGGCCGGCAGGCCGTTGCCACGCAGAATTTTTGAACACGGTCAGTTTTTCGGAGCCCCGCGCGATGTCGAGACCAGCTCCGCATAACTCCATACGGCTCCGGCGATCGAAGTGGGACCGGCCCCACGAGGCCGTATGGCTCAAGCGACCATGTTAGGTCGCGCTTGCCGCATGCAGGCACATGCTGGTGAGACCGGCCCTTTAGGTCGCGCTTGCCGCATGGCGTCGCATACTCGTGGGACAGGCCCTTTAGTTTGCAGATAACATCATAAATAGATAGTGAACGTTATTCCAGTATTCTGGGTCTATCTTCAGTGTAAACCAGTATCTGTAGTTCCTTCCTATTCATAGATAGTGAAAATGGTTATCAAGAATGACAGCAGAACCTGGACAATGGATTTTAATTCAGGCAAGTGAGAGCTGTTGCATTTTGGCAAGTCAAACCAGGGCAAACCAGACTTTCACAGTAAACGTTAGGGGCCTGAGGAGGGTGTTAGAACAGAGGGACATATGAGTACCAGTACATGGTTTCCTTGTCCAACATGTTCTACAGGAATGGAGGAAAATTAGTAAAATTTACATTTTTACAACCAAATTAAAATACAAGTAATGAAAAGTATACCATTTTTAAAACTGATGAATAATGTTAATCACTTTTAATCAAAACATAGTTCATTTATTTAATGGTCAATAAAACGGAATGATAAAGTTGTTACCTCTGCTAGACATGGTTAAATGACATCAACACACAATAAAAGATTTTACATTGCAATAATGTTTAACAATCAAAGTTGTAGACCGTTATTCAATAGTAGTTTAATTACAAAGAATAACCATTAAACCCAGTGTTGGTGAATAATGAAAGCATTGTATTAATTAAGTGCAGTACTGAACATGCCCCACGGCTCACGGCATATGCACAGAACATGATGCCAAATTAATCTACTACGCCCTTGTGCCTTCATTACCTGTATATTCAAGTGCCTATGCATAAGCTTCTCAAGTGCCACCTTTGTATCTGCTACACTACCAACCATATTGATGTTATTTAACCCTAGCTGTGCATTCCAGCCACCTACTACTCGGTGTACAAAAACGTGTCCACACCTCCCCTTTAAATTCTCCAACTCTGACCTTAAAGCTACACCTGGTGGTATTTGGCATTTCCACCCTGGGGGAAAAAAATTCTGATGGTCTACCTTATCTATGACTCTCATAATGTTGTAATCTCTTATTAGGTCTCCACTTAGCCTCCAAATGCTCAAACTTCTCCTAAAAGCAAATACCCTCTTATTCAGGCAGCATTCTGCCTCCTCTCTACATCTTTCCTGCAATGAGGTGACAAAAATTAAACATAATACTCCAAATATGGTCCAACCAAAGTTTAATACAGCTGCAACTCAACTTCCTGACTTTTATAATCAATGTCCTGACCGATGAAGGCAAGCATACCACATGCTCTCTTTACCACTATCTATTTGTGTTGCCACTTTCAGGGAACTATGGACTTGGATCCCCAATCTCTCTTTAATTCAATGCTGGTAAGGTTCCTGCCATTGACCGTACACTTTCCCTTACATTTATTTAGTTCTGTTTATTATCGTCACATATATTCAGAGATCTGAGATATTCAGATAGTATAAAGCTTCATTTTGCTTGCTCTGCTGTCAAATCATACTATGACTACAATCATAGCATTGTATTGCTATACTATACTATGATTGTACTCAGAGTACAATGGTAGTGGATTATAGTGGATAAAATACAGTAGTAGATCCACTTTTGGCACAGCATGCAAAGAGTTGCCACACTCAGGCGCAATCTTGCATCCATTACTCCTGAAGTCTCTGGAATCCTGGCAGTACTGGACATGTGGGAATACCTAAGATACAGGTGTTGGCCTGGCCCAGCATGATGCCGTTTGTTCCTTTCATGGCTGTTACCTCTCTGTGCAGTTGCTACAGACTGCGCTCAAGCTGCTGTTCCACCTGCCGGCTGTAGGGCTTCCAGCGACTGCCATGCCTTCCTGCTCCAACACCACGACATGTGACCCTGCAATCACGCCAGCAGCAGCCCCTCTGCCTACTCTCTCTTCTATAAATAAGAGAGTTCTGAATACAAACTACCAATTTTTTTACATTAGGTATTTACAGTCCAACTACACAAGTGGCAGTTTCTAGCTTGGAATATTTACTACAATTGTCTGATTTAAGGAAAACCTCTTCAGCTATCAAGAGATAAATGGAGTAAGATAGGACCTTCCAAAAATCACAAATTTTTTTTGGTTCAGTGTTCAGCTGTGATCATCATGTATGCTGCAGAGATCCAAAGTTTGAGCAATATGGGGTGTATCATTAAATGTGCCCTTCAACTTCAGATTGTTGAATTGTACTAACTGAACCACTGTCACGGGGAAATGTAAAAATCAATGTTATAATTACTGATAGAATCAACGATAAAGTAACCTTTTAACTTGATTGTTTGTACATAATAATGATATTCAATAACTTGCAAATTTTCCAAATCAGAAGATGAGAAATTAATGATATTTTGTTATTAAGATACAATAGAGCAAAAACAATTTCAGGTCGTTCATAAATCACAGCAACTGATCAAAGTAGGTAATCAATGTTGTTAATGCAAGATTCATTCAGCAATCTGTTAAGTTTCACGTGAAAAATTTTCCCGGGTTTGGTCTGTACTTTGACACATTTTTCACTAGTTTAATTCAATGGTTCAATGGCACTTTATTGTCACATGCACCAAGGTGACATTTTATTTCCATACAGTTCAGTAAAATACTTGCAGACACAAGGAACTGTAGATACTGGTTTACACAAAAGGACACAAAGTGCTGTTGAAACTCAGCGGTCAGGAAACACCTCTGGAGAACATAGATTGGGTTGGGAACCTCAGACATACTGTAATCATACGGTATTAAAAACGTTACTATACATAGGCTCAATCATCTAAGTGCAAGAGCGTAAGAACAGTAGATTACACTGAGACAGTGCAAGAAAGCTGATCTACAGGTGACTTTCTTTAGACTTTAGAGATACAGCGTGGGAAACAAGACCTTTGGCCCAACGAGTCCACACAGACCAGTGATCACCCTGTACACTAGTGCTATCCTACACACTAAGGACAACTTACAATTTACCGAAGCCAATTAACCAACAAGCCTGGACGTCTTTGGAACGTGGGAGGAAACCCACGTAGTCCCAGGTAGAACTTACAAACTGTATACAGGCAGCACCCGTAATTAATATCAAACCCGAGTCTCTAGCACTGTAAGGCAATAGCTCGACCGCTACGCCACCGTGCCTCATCCTGTCACATACTGCATTTCATAGTGAGAACATACTGTTAATGTAATGGCACAAAATTCATTAAAATGGATCATAGATAGCTCGACGAAAATACATATCCAGGAACTGAACAGGATTAAGAGAAAAATAGGCAAGTAAAATTAAAATAACAAGGAAATGAGGAGGGTAAAAGGCTCTTGCAGATAATATCAAGGGGAATCCAAAGAGATTTTATGTTGATCTAAGAAATGTATTAGTTCATGAGGGAGTTTGGGTGAATTCACTGAGCCTTTTACCGAGAATAGGTGAATCAAGAAGAGAGGACATAGGTTTAAGGTGAGAGGGAAGGATCTGATGGGAATCCGAACAACTTTTTCCGCAGTGGGTGGTGAGTATATGGAACGAACGGCCAGAGATGGCAGTTGAGGCAGGCGAGGGATATGCAATAACAATTAAAAGACATTTGGACAGGTAGATGCTGATGAAAGGTTCCGAGAAAAATTGACCAAATGGGACTAGCGAGGTGGGGAATCTTGGTCGGCATACAGAAGCTGGGACAAAGGGCCAGTTTCCATGCTTTATGACTCTATGACACGCAAGATAAAAGCCCCCAACTTGATACTACCATTAGGTATGTTGTGCACTCACACCACTCTTTGCTCACTCAAATGATATTGGGTTGCTTGATCTTAAAAACACCATTCATCTGCAAAGTGAATATATTTATAAGCAATTAATGTTGTGGTAAGGAATCCATTTTCTTTCTGAAGAGGCAGAATGTGTGGGCCAGAAACATTTTGGAAAATCTACTATGTTTTAAGAAATTAGAAGTTGATGTTTCAATAAAGACAAAGAAAGAAACTATTTTTATTGCCAAAATGATGTTGAAATGGATGAACAAATAAACTTATTCACACACGTTATATGGTCATTTTCACAATGTAAAGCAATTAAAGTATTGAAGAAGTGAAGTAACTCAATTAAACACTGATTCCACTCCTGTTCTCAATGTGAATCCATGCACCATTTAATCTTGACAATATGAAATACTCTGTAATCCAAAACCATGGGGTTTTTTTAAATGTTACTAGTGAAAACTTTCATATATGCATGCCCTTAAACCTGAAACAGTTTTATCCTAACATACAATTAAAAAGATGGAGACAGAGTTCTCTGTCCTTTAGGAAGATTAGTTTATTCAAGTCTGCAAATGCAGCCTTTGGAGAGGTGGCAAAGTGCCATTTGCAATGATCCAAATCATGTCACAAGATGACCCCCAAAAGCAACAATCTCTGGAGGCATAAAAAGAAAACCCACATGCATTCATTTATACATTTGAGTATATTTATATTTAAACAAATATTTACTACTCCACCTTGTAAAATTTGTTAGCTGACAATATTTTTCAAATATGCTGGAGCACTCTCGGATAGAGCCTTTGATGTCCAAGATGCAGAGAACAGGTTTCTGCTATTTTCCATATTTTGTTTTTTTTTCTCAGTCCCCATGTCTGCAGTGGAAGCCTTCTTTGACTCAGCTATTACAGAGAATGTTTTCCAAGCAGCTCCTGAAAACTAATTCCCAATGACCGGTGACCTTGTGTATATTTGGTCCACGTGCAGGCAGATGATCGATCCATTTCCAAGACTATGATCACTGTCCTGTTGTCTTCTCAAACCAAGCAGGAACCCACTTTTGTGCAAAACAAATTCATCTCCAGGCACACAACTCCCCACCATTGAACATCTCTCATGACATTTCTCAATTTTTAATGGTTTGTTCCACATTTTATTTGCAAATTAGAAATGGCAAAATCTAATGAACAACTCAGCAGGAGATTGTCAACTTGTGGACTGTGGTGTAATTTGGTAACAAAAAGAAACTCAGATACTTTAGTTTCAATGCTCCCTTCCTTCATTTTCTTCATTCATTCTCTAAACAACTTTCTCCACTAATATATTAGAATCAAATGAGGCAATTATAACATGATCTATGCAATTTCACAAACTCAATTTCCACATTCATGAAGCAATTTCCATTGCCTGATACCATTGTGTGATGTAATCCATCAACTTTGAAAGTTCAGGTAAAGAACAACACAAGTACCTTCTGATCAGTTAAATTAGTTGGGGCAGGTGCATTGGTTTTAATCTTTTGTAGTTGTGAGTACTGTTCATAATTTGCCAAGTACTTGCCGCAACTTGCTTTTCCATTCTGCTTTTGCCTAAATGCTCCAAAAATTCTTCCAAATTCCCTGTTTGTTAATCTCTAGTCATTCCCATAAAGATATTACACAGCCGCTCTGGGGATTGCCTGCAACAGCTGGTTCGCTTAAAAATAGCTTGTACAGAACATTCCCGGAGAGTTGCTCATGTTAGGAACAAGACCTTGTTAATAGTAAAAAAATTAGATTACTCCTGTTACACTTGGTCATGAAAATCCAAATGTAATGACCTGCTGTCCTTCACAGTAGATGGAGGTGTAGAGGTCAACATCAGCTCCCGAATCGGTAAAGCTGCATCAGTCTTCAGACGAATGCAGCCAATATGATCTAGTGGCGGGATATCCAAGGTGCTAAAAGTCAAGCTCTTCCAGTCCGTAGTCCTCCCTACAGCCCTCTATGACAGTGAGACATGGAAAATCAATGTGAAGATGAAAAAGAAATTGGATGCATTCCAACAACGCTGCTTGAGGAAGATCCTAAAGACTAGCGACAGAGACCACATCACAAACGAGGAGATCTACCGGGAAACTACAACAAAGCCTCTCAGCCAGGACATTAAGGGACGCAGGATGAAATCTGCAGGACATGTACTCAGAATGTCACCAGAACGTGCACCTAAGATAGCAATGACATGGCAACCTGACGGAAGAAGGTAAGATGCCGACCAAAACTCAGATGGAGGCAAACATTCCAGAAGGATTTGGGAGCCCGGGCTGCACACCTATCGAGGGTGGAAGAGAAGGTGTCGTACATGACCGAACAGAATGGCGAAAGCTTGCTGCTCAATGCACTCAAGAGTGTAGGAGGAACTAAGTCTAAGTAAGTTAAGGGCCTGTCCCACTTGGGCGTCATTTGCGCAACATCGTAAAAATTGGTTGGCGCGTCGTGACACGCTCGTGGTGAGGCGTGGTGGCGTATGCAGTGATGCGCAGTAATGCACGGCACCCCAGGATTTTGTAGTGCTCAAAATCCTCGCGCGCCACATGCGTGACATATCCATTGCGCACGCCGACGTACTGATGGCGTATGCTGACATACTGATGGCGTACGTGTAGCATGTGGTGACGCATGGTTATGCACGGTGATGCACGAACATTGCCTATGCTAATTTATTAAGCATCACTGTGCGTGATCGTCCATAACTGTGCTCCGCCCGTACGCCGTCAGCGTGTCATTTGCGCGTCATTTGAGCGCCGCACCATGTGACCACCCGGGTATAAAGCGCGCATAGTTTTGCAATTTTTTCACTGGGAAAACCCTTGCCACGGAGATCGGACTAAGTACGAACGACATCGCAAATGGCTCCCAAAAGATGCAGGGCCCTCAAGAGAACTTGGGGCTCGACTGTCGTACTGCTAGACGATTTTCGCGTGACTGTCACGTAAATGACCCGCAAATGACGCCTAAGTGGAACAAGTCTTTAAGTGTCCGAAAACACAACATTTCAAATTAATCTTCTCGACTAGGTCAAACCCGTCATCTGGCATTCACCATAAATCTAATGGATTCATCATGTTTTAACTACCACCATGGCACTGCCTATTCAGAATACTCAACGGCACAGTGGCGTAGTGATAGAGTTTGTGTCTTACAGCTCCAGACACCCTGGTTAGATCCTAACTATGGGTGCTGTCTGTACGGAGTTTGTACGTTCTTCCTGTAACTGCATGGGTTTTCTTCGGTTTTCCTTCCACACTCCAAAGACGTACAACTTTGTAGGTTAATTGGCTTCTGTAAAATTGTCCCTAGTGCGTAGGATAATCCTTGTGTATGGGGTCGTCGCTGGTCTGTGCGATCTCGGTGTGCTGAAGGGCCTGTATCTCTAAAGTCTAAAAAGTCTAAAGTCAAACGGTTCAATTATATCCTCTACAAAAAGCCTGTGATTTGCCTTCTCCAATTTTTATTTCTCTACTTACGTCTTGGAGAACCATGGTGAAGTGTCAGGATCAATATGAAATTTAATGGGTGTTATTCAAAATGCCCAACTCATCTTTGGACTCATGCATTCTTAGCATCAAGTAATGATCCAGCCTCCTCCATTTTTGCAACATGAATGTTCCTGCACCCCAGGGGATTGACTTTAGCCAGTACCTTCCCAACAGGTTTTGCCCAGAACCTGCACCAACTACGAGTGGTGACACAAGGAACTGTCTCCATCTTCAGTTCAAACTAGCTTGTGCAGTTCCACACTACACACTGGTACAGAGATGTTATAGGGAGTGTAGGTAGACACAAAATGTTGGCGCAACTCAGCGGGACAGCATCTCGGGAGAGAAGGAATGGGTGACATTTCAGGTCGAGACCCTTCTTCTGCCTCAACCCGAAATGTCACCATTCCTTCTCTCCTGTGATGCTGCCTGTCCCGCTGAGTTACTCCAGCATTTTGTGTTTACCTTCGATTTAAACCAGCATCTGCTGTTCTTTCATACACATGTTCTAGGTAGTATGCTGTTTAACCATATGCTACAAACCTGGAACTCACATCCATTAGTATAACTTGCAATTTCCCCTCTTATAACCTATAATGGGAGATAAACAATGTTCTGAGATGAAAATACTTGCCATTACTTTTTATAATAAGTGTCACTTTAAAACAAAAACACAGACCAAAGATTGGATATGGTGAAACAATCAACTGAAGATCAAGTAAACTGAATCAGTCTGAAATAAATTCCATTTAGAGATTGTGATGAGAGAATCTTTTGTTCCTTTAACTTGACAAGCAAAGAATAACAACAAGGAGGCAGAAGTCCTAAAAAAACTCCAGCTTTCTAATCAAAGATTGCACAGTGAATTCTAAAAACTGAAGCAAAAAGGGATATTATTTATTTTTGTTTTTGAGGTAGTAATGAAGTGCTTCAAGAGGCTGGTTATGGCACACGCCCTGCCTCAGAAATGACCTGGATCCAATTCAATTTACAAATCGCCACAACAGCAGAAGTTCTTTCATTCTATGCTGGACCATCTGGATTATAGGAACACATACGTCAGGCTGCTGTTCATCAACTACAGTTTGGCATTCAACACAATCGTCTCCTCCAAATTCATGACCTAAGCATCTGTACATCTGTACAATGAGGGGGGACCTCACTGAAACATACAGAAAAGTGAAAGGCTTGGATAGAGGCATGGATAGAGTGGAGAGGATGTTTCCACTAGTAGGAGAGTCTAGGACTAGAGGTCATAGCCTCAGAATTAAAGGACGTTCTTTTAAGGGCCTGTCTCACTTGGACGACCTAATCCACGAGTTTAGAAGACCCTAGACGAGATGAAAAAAATGTCAAGGTCGTGTTGACTCGCAGAAGTAAAAGACCTCCTACGACCTGATACGACTATGTCTACGACCTCCTATGACCCCCCTCAACATCAATCTTCCACACCTAAGACTAACTACGACTAGCTACGATCACATGATCACAGGAAAATGATCACATGATAAAATGATGTCATGTTTGCAGTTTTTTTTCTCGGGCAAGTCACCGACCTACGACTACCGATGACTACCTACGACTACCATCACGACCTACTACAACCTACCTACAAGTAAAAAGTGTCAATTTTTTCCATGCCGACCTTTTTTTTTTTTTACTCATGGTCATTTTTTAATCAGGCTGGAAAAAGTGCCACAACCTACTTGAGGCCACGAGTACGCGGAGACCACTCACGAGCATGAGGAAGAATTACGAAGACCTCCTAAGACCTCGTGGTGACCATGCTGCGTGTATGAGTCAAGGGCAAACTCGGCAGAGGTCGCCAATTAGGTCGTGAAAGTGGGACAGGGGTTTTAGGAAGATGGGGAGGAATTTCTTTAGTCAGAGGGTGGTGAATCTGTGGAATTATTTGCCACAGAAGGCTGTAGAGGCCAAGTCAGTGGATATTCTTAAGGCAGAGATAGATTCTTGATTAGTACAGGTGTCAGAGGATATGGGGAGAATGCAGGAGAATGAGGTTAGGAGGGGGAGATAGATCATTCATGATTGAATGGGGAAGTAGGCTTGATGGGCCAAATGGCCTAATTCTGCTCCTATTCCTAATAACCTCATGATTTCTTTGCAATTAGATCCTTGACTTTCTTATTGGTAGACCTCATTCAATGTGGATCAGTAGCAACATGTACTCCTCCATCAACACAGGTGCACCTCAAGGCTGCTTGCGTAGAACACTGCTCTACTCTGCACCTAAGACTACATGAATAAGCACAACCCCAATGCCATCCATAAATTTAACCATGACCATTAAGACATAGATAGAACACATGGTCAAGTAGTGCTACAAGAACAACCCCTCTCTAAAAGCTAACAAAACCAAGGAAATAATGGTCACCTTTAAAAGAGGAAAATAAAATAACAATTTAAAAATCAAATTGTTACCTAAAAAAAAATTCTAGAGATGACATGTCACTTTTCATTGATGGATAGACAGTGGAGAGATTTAGCAGCTTCAAATTTTTGACTGTTAATATCTCGGTTCATCTATCCAGGACCCAGCATGTAGATGTAGTCACAAAGGCTGTGCACCAGCGTCTCTACTTTCCCAGAGGTTTAAAAAGAGATTTAGATGTCATTGAATACTCTAACAAACCTCTACTGATGCGCTGCAGAAAGTTTCCTGGCTGGTTGCATCATGACCTGGTAGTCATTCCAATGGACAAGAACACAAGAGGTTTCAAAGAGTGGGGAACTCAACCTGGTCCACCATGTTCCCTCCTTAACTCAGAAAGCATCTACTTGAGGCATAGTCTCAAGAAGGTTGCACAGTGGCACAACTGGTAGTGCCACTGGCTTACAATGCCAGAGACCAGAGATCCTCTCGCATCACAAATACAGGTACATGTGGGTTCGTGGGTTATTTTGTACAATGCCACAAGTGTGTAGAGACTAGATGCAAAGGTTACATCTATCATCAAAGATCACCACCATCGAGTCCATGCCCTCCTTTCACTGTTACTATCGGGCAAGAGATGCACACCTGAAGTTGCACACCGCTAGGTTCAGGAATAGCAACTTTCCTGCAACAATCGGGTTCTTGAACCAACTCAAACATCTTTAATCCAACCACGGTGACGGAACACCACAAATCACCTCTTGCATTATCATGGACTTGCTTTTTTGCAACTGTGGTTTCCCCAAATGTTTTTTTTTTGCAGTTTTTTTTTTTAAGTCTTGCAAACTTTGTGTATAATTTATGTATAATTTGTGTTTGTGTGTTGCCCGAATTTATGTGCCTGTGATGCTGATGCAAGCAAGATTTTCATTGCACCTGGACCTCACAGTACTTGCAATTATAATGATAAACATAACTTAATATCTGTGAAATTATGATTCCAGAAGCACACATATTTGTTTTGTTCATGTACCCATGTTCAATAAATGAATGAGGAAAATAATCGACAAAGGTTAACCTTCTTCACGGGGGCAGGAGACGAATGGTTACAATTTGTTTTACCCACTGATTAAAGGATGTTATGGAACAGTCAAAGAATCAGACCTTCACCCACTTGTCCACAAAATCAGCTCTCTGCAATATAGTCAAGTCAAGTCAAGTCAATTTCCATAGCACATTTAAAAACAACTCTCGTTGACCAAAGTGCTTTACATCAGTGCAGGTACTGTGTTACATACAATGTTACATAGATCTAACAATACATACATAAATACATACATACAGCGCTCCCTCAGAGGACCTCAAGAAACGCTTGTGAGTAGAAATAGGTTTTAAGTCTAGACTTAAAGGAGTCGATGGACGGGGCTGTTCTGATAAGAAGGATGCTGTTCCAGAGTCTAGGTGCTGCAACCGCAAAAGCGCGGTCACACCTGAGCTTAAACATGGACCGCGGGGATAGTCAGTAGCCCCAAGTCGGCCGACCTGAGGGACCTTGAGGTAGAATGGCGGGCTAGCAGATATAGGTGGGGGCAAGCCCGTTAAGGGCTTTGTATACATATAGGAGGAGCTTGAAATTGATTCTATACCGTACTGGGAGCCAGTGGAAAGGGGCCAGAATCGTGGAGATGTGGTCCCTTTTACGGTTACCATCAGAAGACTCACGCATCCCAATCGGAAAGCAAAACCAACACTCAAGTCAATACTACCGAACCACAGCAATTTACTATGGCTGCAGCATCAACTTTTTAAAACAAAGGACTAGGCATCGTCAATCTTACATCAACATTTTGTCTATCTGTGTTGAATTTGCCAAGAATAAGTGGTACCAGCAGTATCAGAGCACCACCATCAATTCCAAGTCACAGACCACCCCGCACTGAATATCTGTCTTGGCGCAAAGCAAGTAGAGCATTCGTTGTTCACTTTGAGGATTGTCACCTCATGAATAGCCAGCTAAAATGCCAAATGAGGGTCTATTACAAATCTCTATTAATTGCCCTTGTGCTGGCATTGTTCAAATATCCGGTTACATGTTTATCAACTGTCGGATCTAAAGCACAGAATTATAAGAAAATATTCATAACAGTCTGCCGTTTAGTTTATAACCAATGAAAAATAGTGAAAGACCTGGATAGAGTGGATGTGGAAAGGATTGATCAAAGGTTACATCTATCATCAAGGATCACCGCCACCAGTAGGAGCGACAAGGTCCAGAGGGAACATCCACGGAATAGAAGGTCGTACCTTCAGAAGGAAGGATTTCTTTAATCAGAAGGTCGTGAAACTGTGGAATTCATTGCCATTGGCAGCTGTGAAGGCTTAGTCTTTTTCCTTTTTTGTCAATTATTAAAAATAATATTTACAATACAATAAAACAAAACAGAACCCACCACCATAATACAAGACAAACAAATATACTAAATAAACTACCATATAATCTTTGTCAAGGATACAATCAACCCCCCACAGTGCCCAGCAGTCCCGAAATCCCCCAGGGTGCCTGTGGACAGCACGTAGTCCATCTCTAGTACCACCCGAGAGCGGACATAACCCGGAACAGCGGAAGGCAGCTGGGTCCGGTAGAGCCCTCCTCCGCCTGGCACCTGGCAAGCTTGGCCAGGCCATCTTCGGCCCTACCCTCTCCCCTATGCACAGGGTGCCCAAAGGTGAGGTTGGTGGATGGGAAATGCAGCCAGAAGGCAAGGAGCAGCCCCTTTAAATATTGGGACAGGGGCTGCAGCCTCACACACTCAATGTAGACGTGGAATAAGGACTCTTCCAGCCCGCAAAAGTGGCAGGTGGTTGCGAGTCCGTGAACCGCGAGAGAAACAGGTTGCAGGGGACTCCTCAGTGCAGTACCGGCCCCCCCCCAGTCCCCGATGTAGAGGGGGAGAATCACTGCATAGAGGGACCCCCACCGGGGGCCCCCCTTCGCGACAGGAAGGCAACACCATCTTCCGCTTGTCCGGATGGTGGACCAGGGTGAGGAAGTGCAGGGTGTGGAGGAGGAGCCTGTACAGGAGATTCCTCCTTGTTGAATTGAATTGAATCCTTTATTTGTCATTCAGACCTTTCGGTCTGAACGAAATGCTGTTGCCTGCAGCCATACATGTAATAATAACAAAACACAATAAACACAAATTAACATCCACCACAGTGAGTTCACCAAACACCTCCTCACTGTGATGGAGGCAAAAGTCTTAGAGTTACTGTCTCTTCCCTCCTCTTTTCCCTCTGCGCCAAGGCGATACCCCACCGGGCGATGGTATCAGTCCCGCGGTTCAAGCTCCGCGGCCCGGGGGTGGTCGAAGCTGCCCGCAGCTGTTGCAACGGGTGCTCCGGAAAACAGGCACCAGCCTGTGACCTGTGAGCTCCCGACATTGTCCTCCACTGGCCCGCGGCCGAGCCCCGGATCCAGGTCGCCGCCGCATCAGCCGCCGGAGCACCATCTCCGCCCCGCACCGGGCCGCCCACAAGGCAGCGTCTCAGCCCCGCACCGGGCTGCCCCCACGGGAGCACCTTCCAGCCGGGAGCCGGTCCGCCCTCACCGGAGCGCCTTCCAGCCGGTAGCCAGGCCACCCACATGGCAGCGTCTCAGCCCCGCACCGGGCTGCTCACACGGGAGCGCCTTCCAGCCGGTAGCCGTGCCGCTCACACGAGAGTGTCTCAGCCCCGCACCGTCCGCCCTCACCGGAGCGCCGAGTCGTGCCGCTACCCGGACGTCGCCACAGCTCGAAGACGGCCAGCCTCGCGTTGGTGAGTCCTGGCTGGTTCCACCTCCGGACCCTCGAGGTCGGTCGCAGGTTGGAGGCCGCCAGCTCCGCCATTAGGCCTCAGCGCAGACGGGGGAAGAGAAGGGGGATACGACAAAAAAGTCGCATTCCCCCGAAGGGAGAGACAGAAAGCTCTGTTTCACCCTCCCCCCACATACATAACACCACCTAATAACCAAAAAAATTACTAAACTAGACAAAAAAAACAACACAAAAAGTAAAAACAGACAGACTACAGGCGAGCCGCAGCTGTATCACAGCGCCGCCACTTCCGGAGGGAGATGAAAGGTGTCGAGGAAAGGCGGATCAAGTTGTGTGGGACCGGCTCCTGGGAAGGATTACGGCGCCTGGCTTAATCTTTGGGTATTTTTAAAGTGGAGATTGATAGGCTCCAGATTAGCAAAGGTTACAGCAAGATGGCAGGAAAATGGGATTGAGAGGGAGAGATAGAGCAGCCATGATTGAACAGCAGTGTAGCCTTAATGGGCTGAATGCCCAGATTTTGCTCCTATGACTTATGAACAATTCAAAAACATGCCTTAACTCAAGCTTCATTAACATCCAATATCTTGGCAGTGCACTGCATTGATGTTTTGTCAAACTTTAACCACTTCAGAATCACAGAATACGCTTTTGACACAAATCAATTTCAATTGTAATCCTTTCAAAAATTAGTTTCTCATAAAATCAAAATCACTACCTCACATTCAATGTGCCAAATGTGTACTTCTATAATTTGTACTCAGTTGTTTGCAGATAGCATAAAAGTGAAAGCATGCCATTTATTTAAATATAATAATTTACATTAAACCTGTAAATGTTAGATGCAGTATAAAAAACTTCTCAATCATTTATTAAAAATGGGGACAAATCTTCTAAGTCATTAGAAGGTGTTTATTGAATGTACTCTGAAAGATCTAACTATAACTCGAAAAAGACTCAATGTGTTTTCTATTTCAACGAAAATATTTCCAATTATATTTCCTTAATTAATATGTTGCCAATACTTTGTCAGGGCAGCAAATTTTGGCTTAACTGGACATTGAAAGCTCTGGTACACAATCATGTTGAGATATTGTTCTTCTGAAATCATTAGTACTTTGTATTTCATTCACATTCTCGTTTGTAACAAGAGGAAATTAGTTTTTACATAAAAGACGTTTCCTATTGACTTTGCTTTTCAGACCCCAAGAAAATGCATTAAAAAACCAGCACCGCCTTCAAACACTAGTTATGAAGAAATATTTAGTCTTTCCAAATAACTTCTAGCAATGCTATTTTAATTTCCTTGGAAAAAAGTGGTTGCTTGAGGTTGAGAAGTTGCACACTGAGATAATTTGCAAAACTGAAGACCACATTCAGATTTAAATCAAGAGTTATCATTAACTTTGGAATGTTCCAGAACATGAACTCTAAAGTTGTTTGCAAACTTTATTTGCAAGCACAAAAGAATGACATGACTGGCTTAAAAATCTTTGACATGATATTTGGCTTCTCAAACAAATAAAAAAATCAAATATTCTTCATGAAGGCCATGCCCTTTAAATTTGGTTCTTTGCTCTATTTAAAATGTTTAATAAAAAAACCCCCCCAATGTCATTAGTCGTAGTTTTTTTTTTAAATAACGGAAGCAGGCATTCAGAAAATGAAGGCCAATTTTGTTTTAAATTGTTATCAATCTATTCTTAAATGCACGTTCGTGTGACTTTTCATGTCAGCCCTGATTTCCTGTTCACATTGCCAAAATCTCCAATTTGTGCATCCATCACATTGCAGAGATTAAGTTAAGGAAAAATCTTTAAAGGAGTAGAAATAATATTGAAAGTTTTCTTGAATAAAAATATTTCCAAAAGCTGAGAGAATATTACCCGATGAAATATTTTAACTACGAAAGTACAAAAACGTTCAACTGATTCATAAGCATTTGATGTGAATCAGTTTCCAAAACAAATTTGTATTGAGTGGTCATGACTTCATATGTTGGAAATATTTTGTTTTGTTTGGCTTCACATTATAGCGTACATTCAATTACATAAGTCAGTCATGCCACTCAGAGGTGCTTTGAAAGTTAAATACTGGCAACGATGGTGGAATCGGAATTCTGCGAAATATTAAAAATATGAATACACACAAATATCACATCTTGAAACAGCATAGATATTTTTTGAAAGAGTATATTACCCTACGGCAAAAACCAAATGCTCATTTTACTCTTTTTTTTTTGTGGTCCGGGAGCAAACATTCATTCAAAACTCACGAATGTTTGACTTAACCACACACATTGCCATTGCCCAAAATAATCAAATGCAAATGAGGATGACCACCAACAGTCTGACCAGAGGAAAAACTAGCCAATATTTGCTGAGAACAGAGTCTACAGCAGAGTATAACGAGAGGCTTCAAAAGATTTACAAAACTGAGCAGCAAAAAAACTCTCAAATTTGATAAAAGCAGCAAATCATGCAGAATATTCAAACAGGATCACAAAGTAACAGTGCGACAATCAAGGATATTAACATGAGAAGACTAATAAAAGATTACCAGATGTAAACAGTGAAATTGGACGGAAATAATTGAATAAACCCATTAAAGACATAACATTTTAAACAAATACGGCACCGGGATAACTAAAACATTCCATCATTTAACAAAAGTCAAAGATTTTTTAAATGAAAGCTGTGTCTCTTTGTTATATCAATGCATTTAGTTTTCTTTTAAATTCCATCTTCAATGGACCTCAGCAAAATTGGCACAAAATCTTACATTAAGTAAAACATTTGCTGAATATTTGCACAGCTGTGCATTACAGTTCAAAGTTTCGTTCAATAGACTGTCACTTTAATATTCTGTAATAACATCAGCAAAATCAAATAGGTGCAAAATTCATCACCATGGCATGTCAATAGTTAACTTGTATTTTGGAGAAAAATAAACAAGATACTAATCTTAATGCTAATGCTTCGGCAGCACATACACTAAAATTGGAACGATACAGAGAAGATTAGCATGCCCCCTGCGCAAAGATGACATGCAAAAGTGTGAAGCATTCCATATTTTTGGGGTACTGATTGTGGATGATCAGCCATGATCATATTGAATGGCAGTGCTGGCTCGAAGAGCAGAATGGCCTACTGCTGCACCTATTGTCTATTGTCTATAATTCAACAGATTATATTTTCACATTGTAGCATTGGAAATACAGGTCGTATTTAGATTACAACAGATTATGAGAGTTTCCAAAGCCTTGAACTGTTTGTTATCAGAACAGTTCGCAAGGTGGAAATGTGGCCGCAAATGGAGTTCCTACATGGCAAAAGATGTTTGCAGCAGCCAGAAGATCCACCCCAAAGGGCTACACACAAGATAGACGTTTGCTGAAGCTCATATATACAAAATATAGAAACAAAGAGAGCAGCACCATAAAGTAAAAGTTACCAGTTGTTGGTTTGTTGTGCAATCACAATGTCAGTCACTTGGATTTGTTTTGTTTTTTCTTTAACTTCACACTGATCTCACTGTAAAGCAGCCATCTCATTTCATCCTTTCAGCAGATCTGCACTTTCCATAGTCCCTTATGTGCTGGTTTGATTTTCTTTTAAAAGTGCTGAGGTATTTGCCTCAATGTTTTCCTTGGGACTGAGTTCACACACTTTCTAGATGAGGACATTTCTCCCCATTTCCCTATTGAATTTATCTATAACAAGAATAGAAATGACATTCTGGAAACGCTCAACAAGTCAGGCAGCAACTGTGGAAAAAGACAGCTAATACTTCACACTTACAGCCCTTTGTCTGATATACGACAACGGATCTTTGACCCAAAATATCAAGTGTTTCATTTTGCATGATGCTGCTGAATATTTCCTGCACTTTGTTTTTTTTTTTTTAAGATTTGTATCTGCAGTTTTTCAACTTTCATTAGTAACCAGCCTACATATAAGATGCCTGATTTCAGATTCACTCCTTACAATCCATTCATTTTTTGTTCAACCCCATGTCAAACAAGCATATATTTTTCTAAATAACAAAAACAACTTCCCCATTTATGATATTTTGCTATATTTCTGCTGTAACCACAAATTTATTTTGGTCACGCTTCAAATTTGACTAATTATTAGAATATCAATTTAATTTCATAAATTCCTTTATACTTTCTTTGTCTTCCCACAATCTTCCAACCCAAGACTTTCCTCAATTTAAAGACTTCGTACCCTTCTTCATTTGATACAATATATATTTTTGTTCTATCTTTCACCGTGATGTCCCATAAATAATTTACTTGTGTTAGCCAAGTGGAATCCATTGTTCTCCAGTTCAATCTTTTCAATATTTCCCCACTACTTTGGTGTCTTTGAGGTTAACTGTTTAATTATTTGACAGTTAATAAAATACAATACAATACCACTTTATTTATCCCAGAGGGAAATTGGTCTGCCACCAGTCAAAAGATGCAAGGCATCAAAAGTGTCATGTGCATTGCGATAATAATGAAATAATAATGAATAATAAAATTCAAGTGGACAGTTATTGCACAGCACATATGTAATAATGCTCAAATATGACATTAAATGGAAACCTGTGCAGGTTGTGTGCAAAGTTTCTACATGACAACAGTGTCTGCAGTTCAAAAGTGATTTGGTTGCAAAGGGTGATGAAAAGCTCTACTCAAATGGAAGATTAGGAAGACTATTTATCCAAATACCTTTTAATGTATAATGTTACTACTTGCAAAATTCAGAACATCATTCCATTGCTTACACACCTAAAAACATCCCTGTTATATTGGGATCATCTTGAAATTCATTTTCCACGTGATCAATATACAGTGGCTTGCAAAAGTATTCATACCGCTTGAACTTTTCCACATTTTGTCACGTTACAACCACAAGCGTAAATGTATTTTATTGGGATTTTATGTGATAGACCAACACAAAGTGGTGCATAATTGTGAAGTGGAAGGAAAATGATACATGGTTTTCAAATTTTTTTACAAATAAAAAACTGAAAAGTGTGGCATGCAAAGGTATTCAGCCCCCCTGAGTCAATACTTTGTAGAACCACCTTTCGCTGCAATTACAGCTGCAAGTCTTTTGGGGTATGTCTCTACCAGCTTTGCACATCTAGAGACTGAAATGTTTGCCCATTCTTCTTTGCAAAATAGCTCAAGCCCAGTCAGATTGGATGGAGAGCATCTGTGAACAGCAATTTTCAAGTCTTGCCAGAGATTCTCAATTGGATTTAGGTCAGGACTTTGACTGGGCCATTCTAACACATGAATATGCTTTGATCTAAACCATTCTATTGTAGCTCTGGCTGTATGTTTAGGGTCGTTGCCCTGTATTTGGCTCCATCCATCTTCCCATCAACTCTGACCAGCTTCCCTGTCCCTGCTGAAGAAAAGCATCCCCACAGCATGATGCTGCCACCACCATGTTTCACAGTGGGGATGGTGTGTTCAGGGTGATGTGCAGTGTTAGTTTTCCACCACACATAGCGTTTTGCATTTAGGCCAAAAACTTCAATTTTGGTCTCATCTGACCAGAGCACCTTCCTCCACATGTTTGCTGTGTCCCCCACATGGCTTGTGGCAAACTGCAAACGGGACTTCTTATGGTTTTTTTCAACAATGGCTTTCTTCTTGCCACTCTTCCATAAAGGCCCGATTTGTGGAGTGCACGACTAATAGTTGTCCTGTGGACAGATTCTCCCACCTGAGCTGTGGATCTCTGCAGCTCCTCCAGAGTTACCATGGGCCTCTTGGCTGCTTCTCTGATCAATGCTCTCCTTGCCCGGCCTGTCAGTTTAGGTGGACGGCCATGTCTTGGTAGGTTTGCAGTTGTGCCATACTCTTTCCATTTTCGGATGATGGATTGAACAGTGCTCCGTGAGATGTTCAAAGCTTGGGATATTTTTTTTATAACCTAACCCTGCTTTAAACTTCTCCACAACTTTATCCCTGACCTGTCTGGTGTGTTCCTTGGGCTTCATGATGCTGTTTGTTCACTAATGTTCTCTAACAAACCTCTAAGGCCTTCACAGAACAGCTGTATTTACACTGAGATTAGATTACACACAAGTGGACTCTATTTACTAATTAAGTGACTTCTGAAGGCAATTGGTTGCACTGGATTTTATTTAGGTGTATCAGAGTAAAGGGGGCTGAACACTTTTGCACGCCACACTTTTCAGTTTTTTATTTGTGAAAAAATTTGAAAACCATGTATCATTTTCCTTCCACTTCACAATTATGCGCCACTTTGTGTTGGTCTATCACATAAAATCCCAATAAAATACATTTACGTTTGTGGTTGTAACGTGACAAAATGTGGGAAAGTTCAAGGGGTATGAATACTTTTGCAAGCCACTGTATGTTACTGAGCAGCTGTATTATTTCAGTATCATTCTTCTTGTGACTGTGGAAAACAATTAATAAAAATGACAAATGGAAGATCCATATGGCACCACAAGTAATCAAAACACATCAATCTGACCAAATATACTTTATACTCAGCACAAAAAAACATTCATCTTCTTCTATCCATATCCATTCCCATTTCTGACTCTTCCTGATATTACTTGTTATTTTGAGGTTCCCAGCCCACACCATTCCTTCTCATTTTGACTATTCTGGTACTTCCCAACTGGATTCACTTATTTTGCTCCTTATACATGACATCTAAAATCTATCACCAATATCATGAACAAAATTTGCCACTATCCCACACTGACATTGGCCAAGCAGTAACTCTTTATCATTACCTCCCACTGTGCAGTTTTCCTTCAATATTGCTGCACCCTAGTCTGGCCACTAAACTGTTTGTAATTTCTACATTCCTCCAGTTCAGGCATTTTGAGCATCCCTATCGTTAGCAAACAATCTCAATTTTCAATGGTTTTCAATTTACTCGCTGTGTGGCCATTTGGCTTGTTTTGTATGTCATTAATGATGGAATGTGTCTTTAAATTTTAGACTGCCCATTCTATTGTGGGTGGGATTTATGACGTATTTTAGGGCATGTTTTGAGCTAAGTTTCTTTTGCAGAAGCTTAGTTTTTAGTTTAGTTTGAGACCAGCATGGGGAAGGTATACCCTTTGACCATGCGGAGTGTAACGGAGACACGAGGAGTCTTCTAACCTTTAAAGCGATATGCTGGAGTTCGATGAAGATTATAGTGTATGAGTCGGAAGAAGGTTGGATGTACCTTATTGTTTTTCATCAACAATAAAGAATATATTAATCAAAAGACTGTGTTATGAAGATTTATCTGTGAAGAAGCTCTGAAGGTCTCTGACAGAGAGCTCGCATGCGTATTACGACATTCTCCTTAACCATGTAGTCCACTTAGTGGCTAGAGGGAGTAATCTCTTGAACGATATAAAAATCTGCTGCTACACTCGCTTGAGCGTTAAACTTAATAACTCTTTAAAGCCCTCTCTTTATTCTTCCCATTTAAATTTTCATAAATCCCTCTGTGATTAACCAAGCTCTTTTATGGTTTATTTTCTCATTTTGATTCAAGGCATTCAAATGAAACAGCCTGCGATGCTTTACTTTGCTTAAATAATGAGTAAACAAAGAGAATGTTGAAGATCATGCTCTTTAAACGTAGATAAAAATGTTGGAGAAACTCAGTGGGTGCGGCTGCATCTATGGGTCGAGACCCTTCTTCAGGCCCTTCGTCTCGACCCGAAACGTCACCTATTCCTTCGCTCCATAAATGCTGCCTCACCCGCTGAGTTTCTCCAGCATTTTTATCTACCTTCGATTTTTCCAGCATCTGCAGTTCCTTCTTAAACATCATGCTCCTTAATGTTCACATATTTCAAATCAATTCCCCATTTCCTTTAATCTTACATTCTTACTAACACAATAAAATTAATTTACAGTTATTGAAGAATGAACTCTTCTGAAAATCTGCACCAGTTATCCATGATTAACTCATTCCTTATAAGTGTTTGGCAACTGCATCCCACATGTGGACACCAGTTTCATCTAATTGCTCCAAACGTATTTTTACAGAAGACAGCGATAACTAAACTATTAAGCAGAAACAAGGCACTGCAGATGCTGGTTTACACAAAGGGACATAAACTGCTGGAGTAACTCAGGGGGTCAAGCAGCATCGCTGGAGAATATGGATGTAGAGTTTTGGGTCGGGAGCCTTCTTCAGACTGATTGTAAGTGGGGGCAGTGGGTGGAAAAGGGAAGACAGCTGGAAGAGAGTGGTAGGACTTGCATGGCAAGTTGTAGGTAGAGGAGGGAGAGGGGAGATCAGGTGGGAAACAGGGTAGGGACTATAATCTATTGGTTTCAACTATTGAACAGATAAGCAATTTTCAGCCTGTCTTCATTGGCATTATTCCCATTTCCTTCCAGTATGAAGGAAGTGGGAAATGAAGGTGGATAACTTCTGAAAAGTCATAACATTTAACCCTTTTATCACCTAAAATGGGAACTGTACATATTATTCGACAAAAAAAGTCCAGTACCTTTACAGTATTTCCTCTATCCTTGAGGCTCATCTTGAGATTTTGTTTTCCCTGCAAAAGGGAAAACTACTTTTCAAGACAATGCTAATTCCTCATGATCAAGCAGCTCTGTCTCCCTTCATAAACATAACCTTCAAGTCTACCGCACCATGTCCTTAATTTTCTGATTGTTGTGTGTTGAAGTTAGAAACAAAGAACTGCTAATACTAGCTAATTCACAAAAGGAGAAAATGCTCAATATCTCAGCTGGTCAAACAGCAACTCTGGCGAACATGGGTAGCTGACATTTTGGGTCGAGACCCTTCTTCAGACTGATTGTAATGGGCCTGTCCCACTTAGGTTATTTGTCGCCTGAAAAGCCGGCGACTGTCAGAGTGGAACACACACACACACACACATCGCTTCCTTCACCAGCCCATGTGAATTTTTTAGACAGCGCTCCCACTAGCCCGGTTTTAAAAAATTCACACGGTGCAGAGCCAAGTTGATACAGACACACACTGCGATGAACAGGAAGGTTGGCGCTGTAATTAAGACGGCTAAAGCACAATGTATGGTAAGTCCTTTAAGAGAGGGGAGGAGACGGTGGGTGAAGGAGTGGAGACAACTGTTAAGAAGCCAGAGATACACGGCTGTGAAGCTCGGCGGACATTTAACATTCCCGGTCGGTTATCCTTGGTTCTGAAAACCTTTTTTTCCCCAATGAGCCAATGAAATTCACCGGTCAGCACCGGCTCCAACCTACGAGAACCTCCAACCTCCTGGTAACCTACTGGGACCTCATGCCAACCCACCTACAGCTCGAGAATTCTCGCTACTCTCCAAGGCGGCTTCATTGTAGTCGCCGCTAATTTTTCAACATGTTGAAAAATTCACGGTGACCATAATGAGGCCGCGACTAGTTCCCAGAATGCGGGAACTCCTCACGACCATGAAGACGACTCCCCGGCAACCACCCGCGAACATGTGGCAACCATGTGGCGACTGCATAGTCTCCTGTTAGTCTCACCTAAAAAGTCACCTAAGTGGGACAGGCCCATCAGGGGGAGAAAAAAAGCTGGGAAAGTGGTGAGGCAGGGCAAAGCATGGCAAAGGGGAGCAGTGAGAGAGGGTCTCACAGAACACCCATCAGAGGGAAGAAAACTTTAAAGTAGACATATACGATGAGATTTCACAGTCGAGCAGTCAAAATATAGGAATGCGCGTTGAAGTTACTCCTTTCCTGAAAGCATTCTTTTTCCAATTAAATGGAAAAAAGCCATTTTATACTGGAAGCATTATTTGATTTGGTGTCAAAACCAAAAATGTTTTTGCCCCACGGCGATGCATGAGAAAATGTACTTGAACTAATGGACTTTGCGTTGACAATTCAATTATATTTTAAATTTTATCAGTGAATTGTACAAACTACTCAAGAAAGGCGTGCTATTGACGAAACTTCTACTATAATTCATATTCCATTCCATGAGAAATGGATCCTGATGAAACCAAACAGAAATCCTGTTTGAAATTTGCAAAAATCATATTTTAAGCATAACATGAATTAAATTGGGTAGAGTGGGGGTGAAAATGAGACAGAACAGAGAATTCTCAACAGAAATAACTCCAAGAAAACTATTCAGTTCAAAGGATTTTATTTGCAGGATCCTTTGCAACTTCACTGCATCACTTCTAGCATAAACACTTTGGTTTTAGGCGCCATTTACACAAGGCTCTTAATTTATGGCAGAAGCAAATGCTACAGAAAGAAGAAACCTGAAATAGGAACAGAACACGTTGTAAACATGCAGCAGATCGGGCAACATTGTGTTGAAAGCACTAGTGTTAATATTGTGAATATGCAGGGATTATGGTGCTTTGGGAAATGGTAGGTGTCTGTGCAAGACTGGGCTTCACTGGCGGTGACATCCTAGGTGAAAGGCCCAGTTCTTGGTAATCATGGGCCCACCTGTCTGGACCTCTGAGGAAGTTTCAAGAAGCTTCTGCCCATGTGACCCACCTGTTGCCACCGTCTCAGTTCCTGAAGATGTTACTACTTTGTTACTCTGCACTGAATCTGTGATTGGGCAGGGGGGTTGCCTCCTATTCATGTGACCCACCTGTTGCCACTAAGTCAGGTCACCTGAGGAGATTTCTGTTTTGTTTCAATATACTGACGCTTATTCTGTATCTACGATTGGGCAAAGGAGTTGCCTCCCATAGTATATTCCTGCCGGTATTTATGATTGGTTTGTTGGGGTTGCCTCCCCCTGTACCTTTGCGCCGTTAGTTTCCCGCCACTGTATAGGGGTATAGAAAGATGATCGTTTCGTCGGGGTGAGTCGGTTGTCTGTCCTTCTGTTCTGTTTGCACAAAGCTGCTGCGGGCTTGAGTGAGTGGATCCGAGGCCGGCCCCGCGGTGAATACTAATAAAGAAGGGCTTGGACTCCAGTGTTCGATTCAGTGTTTTACTGACCCAGACTAGGGAGGGTAGAAGATCCAGAATCAACAATATTACAGGACAAGGTCATCTACAATTGCTATTTGTCTTGCTGGACATTTCTAGTACTGTACATTGTTCTCTCTTGTTTTTGTGCTTCTGATACTGGCTTTTGCTTTGGGGAGCTGAGAAAGTGTTCATTAACCATGCATCTCTTCCAATATCACTCTGCTCATTGCATCTCAGATTGGAAACATAGATAGAGTTCAAATCCATTTGAACTCGCTCATGCCTTAAAATAATACGTCTCTACCAATCAATGCCAATTTCAACAGAGCATTCGCTACCCATAATGTATGAGTAGCCAAGTGAACATGTATAAGTTGCACCCAATGGAAACCATTAACTACCTACAAGACTGGCTACAGCAAGTGTTTTAGTCACGTGCTCAAAGGTTTGCATTAATTTGGAAGTCACAGGCAACCTTTTCCACATATACCTGACCATCATTTAATAAAAGTGAAACACTTGCAACAATCAAACATGTCAGATGGACATTTTTCCATTTTAATGGCAAATGCAATTTCAAGTTAACACACATGGATATGCATTCAACAATCCCTCCATTTCCTCAGAACTTTAAGGAAAATCTTCACATCACCAAACACTTCAAATTTCTACAGGTGTACGGTAGAGAGTATGCTGAATGGCTGCATTATGGCCTGGATTGCGAACTCGAACACCCAAGAAAGTAGGCGACTGCTGAAAGCCTGTCACGTGTATTGAAGGCATCTCCAAGAAGCTGTCACAAGAAGACAGCCCACTCTCAAAGATCCACATTACCCTGGTCATGCTCTCATCTCCCACCTTCCATCAAGAAGGTGGTACACAAGCCTGAGAATATTTACCTCCAGGTTCGCGAATAGCTTCTTCCAGTCAACCCTTAAGCTCTTGAACCACAATGCACTAACTCTAAGAACCTTACCTCAGCAATGAACAAATATGAACTTAATAAAAGGTTGCACCACATATTCTTGTTTCACAACATTACGGACTGGTTACCTAGTATAACTGACAATTTATTATATTATTGATTATAATATATTTATTTGGTGTGTTGTGTGTTAATGTGCCTATGAAGCTGCAGTAAATAAGAATCTCATTGTTCCGTCTCGGTGCCTGTGACAATTAAACTCTTGACTCTTGATATTGTGTAAACAAAAGCACAGAGATTCAAGGCCCATTGACTTTGTTAATTATTCACTTCTAATTTACTAATCTGACATGCAATTTGCCACTTCTGATTTTCCAATCCATCACATGCTGAGTAGCTCTTTTAAAAAAAAATTTAAAAAGTGACAATTAACCCATTCTACTTCACGGTAGATTTAATGTGAAGATAATTGTAGTTCTCAACAAGATTCATAGCACATCACATAAAACTCCAAAATCAAAACTGTACCTTCCTGCTCAGTCACAGACACTGTAGGCCAAATATCATAACATTAAAAGCTTCTCTAGCAAGTAAATGTATATGTTACTTAATACATTTTTTACATATCACTGATTAATTAATCATGGGCCATGTACACATGATGCAATTTGCCATTTCATGGTATTTGTAACAATGTAAGAAAATCTGCTGTGAGCACATTAATGTGAGCACATTAGTTACCACTCTGCCTGATCTTCTTAATCACTGGGTCAGATTGTAGCAGGTATAATTTCACACAACTGGAAATTCCCAAACCTAACAATGGGACTGAAAATACAGTTATATTTTTAATTAATTTGCTTAACCAATTTGCAATTTGATTCCAATAGATTTTGGAACTTTTTTTGAACTGAATTTTAGCCTGAAAGAAGTTTTATATAGGGTGGGGGCAGGACCCAGAAAAAATAGGGTTTTCTAGAAGTCAAGTTATATGCAACTGCAGTCAGAGAGTCAAAGTATGAGTCATTCAGAAACAAGGAACTGCAGATGCTGGTTTACAAAAGAGGACAGGGTGTCGGAGTAGCTCAGTGGATCAGGCAGCATCTCAGGAGAACATGGATTGGTGATGCTTCGGCTTGGGACCTTTTCCAGAGCAGTATTTGGCATATCCCTCTAAACCATTCCTATTCAAATGCTTTTTAAATGCTGCTATTGCTGTATCTGCCTAAATTATTTCCTACACCAGCTAGTTTAATGTATCCACCACCCGTTGTATGGGAAATGTTGCCCCCCAAGGTTCCTATTAAATCCTTCTCCTCTCATCTTACTCCTATGCCTTTTGTCCTTGATTCTCCAACGTTTGTCAAAAACATTCTGTGCATTTACCCTATCTTCCCCTCATGATTTTTTACACCTCTAAAATATCACCACCTCACCCGTCAGAATCCTGTGCTCCTAGCCTGCCAACCTCCCCCTTTACCTCAGGCCCTCAGGTCCTAGCAACATTCTCTGCACTCTTCCTCCTGTAGAAGGATGAGGAAAACTGAGTACAATACTCCAATTGTGGCCTCGCCAACATCTTGAACAACTGTAACATAGCATCCTAATTACTAGAAGTCGATTCCCTGACTGATGAAGACCAACTTGCCAAAAGTCTTCTTCAGCTCCCTATCTATCTGCAACACCTCTTTCAGGGAAATATATACGTACTCCTAGATCCCTCTACTCTACAACACTCCCAAAGAGCCCTCCGATTCACTGTGAAGGTCCTGCCCTGGTTTTACAGCACAATATGCAATACATCGCACCTATCTTAATTAAATAAACTCCATTTGCCATCCCTCATCCCACTTATCAAACTGATCAAGATCCTGCTGTAAATCCAGATAACCATCTTCATTGTGAATGATACCTATTTTAGTATAATTTGCAAACGTACTAATCAGGCCTTGTACATTCTCACCCAAGTCATTGATATAGTTCGGCCCAGCACGCCATGATCCCAGAGGCACACCACTAGACATAGCCTTCCAGACCACGAAATAACCAACAACCATCATCCACTTCTTCTTACCATGAAACCTTTAAGGTCTTTAAGTATGGCTACCACCCATGGATTCACAATCATAAGGAAACTGCAAAAAATAGCACAGTACACCACGGCCTTCTTAAACCAAGTACGTAGGAGCAAGAATGTGGGGCTAGTGGTACATTGAGTGGAGTTAATTGCATTGGTGGCAGATGAATGGTTGTTTGCAGAAGCAAAGATTCATGTCAATCGCTGGAATTTATGACAATGTAGTCAATGTAGCGCTAAGATAGATAATATTGAAGGGTTGGAAATATTTACTAACTTTAAAGCACTTACCTTATAGACTGATCTTCCAACCTACTCTCAGTATCAGGATTGTAGATGCCTGGGGAAAAAAATAGTGACCATTAAAATGAGGGCAAGTAGCTTTGTTGTACCATTTCAAGACCAACACATATTCTTTATGCAGATTGACCACTTGAGTTCAAGTCATTTGAGAGCCACTAATAATTTACTATTTTTGTTTACAAACAGTAAAAAGTCAGCAATATACTTTGAAGACCAATCCTAGTGTATGCATCAATAAATAAACGATTCCCTTAGCATTCACATTTTAACCAAATACTATTTCTAAGGAGAGAAATATTTTTTCATTAATCAGCATTTTATTCTATCGTCAGGATACATCAATTATTTACATTTTCAGTACATCACAGTTCCGTTTTTTTGGCAAGCCTCGCAAATAACTTGTTATTTGAACATAAAATGCTGGAAGTATTCAGCAAGTCAAGCAGCATGCAGAGAAACAGTTTTACAGGAAAATATCTATTTAACCTGAAATGTTAATTCTGTTTCTCTTTACACAAATATCGATTGCCCCGCTGTGTGTTTCCACCATTTTCTGGTTCATAATTTCAAATTTCCAGCAGCAGCATTTTTGTTAAAAAAGCAAACTTCATTTGCTGTTTATATTTATAACTCTACTATGCTCTAAATAAGCAACGATAAAAGTTTCGTTTTGACATGTTCATGACAAAAGTTTTGCCAAGAATACTAAACCTGTTCCCATCTTTAAAAATAATGGGCCAAATTATGCTGGAAATAGCACTCCAGTGAAATTGTTGGCTGTGGTATCAATCTAGTAGGCAGAATGCTGTAATGAGAGGCTTAATAAATGGTGGAGTCGTGGACAATGTGGGCTTTTAGAGGTCATGTAGGATATGTTCCTGAGGGATGATTGCAGCGAGATGGGTTTGAGCAAGTGTTAAAAGCCCGCGGGAAGGAGAGCTGCTGTGGTGAGCATGGAAGCCAGAGCTTCAAGCCTGTGTACCACCAGCACTGGCACTGCGAGAGTAAGATTGCAATGAGACTAGAGTGAGAGAAGGACTGGAGAGTGGCCTAAGGGGTTGCCAGGTGCAGAGCAAGACCAGAGGACTAGCCCGATGCAGAAGCAGTCCCCAGCAGAGGAGTGTCATTGAAGACCTCCAGTTTGAGCTCAAACAGAAGCTGAGCTCGAGTGAATTTCTAGTCTAGGCTGTTGTGAGAGTGCCCCGATATGCAGCTCGGGAAAGCGCAAAGTTTAGTGGCAGTCTTAAGAATTTAGAGTGTTTATTTACTGTACTGCTAATTTACTAATTGCCGTATAGTATTGGTTTGAATGTACCTTTGTCCTATTTGAATAGCCTTTTTTCCTCCAAATGTGTTTACTTCATGAATTAATCTGAATTCTCAGTACATGCTTACATCTCATTTCAGATACATTATTAACAAGTTCATCCTGAAAATTAATTGAACTGATTTATACATTGATTCAATATCTATTGCCCATTTTAAAATCAAAACGTTGACAATAAATGCAAACATTGTATTAACTTGTAACCATAAAGGTGGTGGAAATAACTAAACGGTATATATTAAAGTACTTAGCAATTGGGTTTACCAAATTTGGAGGAGTGGAGCAAAACTCCTTATAAAAATTCTGCAAAACTTGAGTGGGGTAATTTTCTACTTGATTCAACATTAACAATTGGAATGAAGAATGGATGGGTTGTGGGAATACACAAAAAATGTATTTTGGGTGTTCCGTTGCTTTATTTGTACGACCCACATGGCAAATGAATTTCCTCGTATGTTGCATATACTTGGCCAATAAAGTATTATTGTAGACTGTAGAGGAAGCACACCAACAGAATTTTGGGAACTTCTGAATTTGTGGATAGTTCAGGCCAAAAACCTACAGAAATAATTTTCCACCTTGTATAAATTGTGGAAAGATGAAAGGTCTAAATGGATTTTAAAAAACTGCAGATGTTATACCAATATTCAAGCAACAAAAAACAAATCAGAGAATAACAGGCTGGTTTGCCAAACATCTGTCCTGAAGCAAATTTCTGCAATCCTTGGATTAGAAGTTGCAACAGAATACCGAGGAAATTGTTATACAAGGAAGCAGATACAAGATAGTTTTACGCAAAGGAAATATGATTTGGAAATTTATCAGGGTTCTCTCAAAATGCAAATGGTAAAGCAAGAAAACAACAAATGTATTGTAATTCTATTTGCAGATGCATTTAATAAGATGTTGCATGGAAGGTTATTGCACAAGATAAAGGCTCATCGTATCACAGGAAATGTATCAGCACAAATAGATCATAGGTCAACTGAAAGAAAGCAGGGTAAAAAAAGGGTCATCTTTTGCCAGCAACCCAATGCAAGCTGGATCAGTGATGATGCCTCAACCACGTACAATCTATATTCCTGATTTACACCTTGGGACTGGGCACATGGTATGCAGATTTGCTTGTGTACGTGAAGCAGGAAAGTTTGGAGACAAAAAGCCTGCAAAAGAGACACAAATGTTTAAATGTATTGCACCCTCCACTAATAACACCAAATCCAAATCCTGCTGATAAAAGAAAAGGCAATTATTTCCAACATTTATCATTTAACGCCGCTACAGAAATCTTTTTCTGGAATATGTTTATTTTATTGCAGACTCCGTGCAACACTGGTATATTGCTCCCACAAGTTCCAGCCTGTTTAATTCTATATGTTTCACTGCACAAAATAATGTTGCCACCTCAGGTCCAACAATATTTAATCCCCTTTTGAAAATAACCACCATATTTAACTTGCTTAATTATATTTATTCAGATATCTGTACATGATAGCAATAAAAGGTAAAGCACTGCACAGCAATAAAGAGCAGAAAGAGAAAAGAAAACAGCGAAGCATGATTCAGGTCACATAACCCAAGAACAATAGCGATAGTTTAATAAATGAACCGTGACTTCCGGTGGCTGCTATGAAGCAGTGAAGGCCGCTGCACTGAGCTCTCCTCCAGACAAATCGTGTTTAAAGTCGACTCCCATGCCAGGATCGATTTAAAAACTCTTACCGGGATTGCTGAACGTCGAGGGTACTGACTCCATCAAACGGTGCCAGTGGATTCGGGATTTTAAACGATTTTATCGGTAAAAATCGGATGAAAAAGAGAAGAGGTCAGAGAGGACCCAAGAAGACTACAATCAGTCTCCAGCTCCAAAAAGCTCTGGATGAGCTTGAAACCACTCCTGAACCCACTTTTGAAAGTTTGGAAGAGGAGCTGGAGCCTCAACAACCAACAAGCGATATGGCTGCGAGAAGTGATACAAAGGAGAAAGAAATGAAAAGCTGGGAAGAAACGGTAAGAGCTAATATTATTAAAGACATTACTAAAGATCTTCAGAAGCAATTTGCCAAAATGAACTCTACAATTCAGAACAACTTCTCCACTATGGAGGACAATCTTTCTAAGAAAATTGATAATAGCTGCGGCGAAGTAAAAGAGCTTTATGTAGCCCTGAACCAGCAGTTTAAAGATTTGGAGTCGAGGACTGCGAAGGAATTGGAAAGTATGCAGAGAGATTATAACAATAAACATGACTCCCTGCTGAAGCAATTAACAGACACGGAAAAATTGATGGAAGAGATGGAGGGTGAAATGGAACAGATGAGCCACGAAATAACAGGTTTGAAAAAACAACACGATATGAATTGGGAGCTAACGAATAAACTGAATGAGAAATGTCAAGATTTAGAAGCCAGATCAAGGAGGCAGAACCTGAGAATAATAGGAGTTAAAGAGGGTGCTGAACACGGCTTTCAAATGCGTGATTTTATCACTAATCTACTTAAAGATGTTTTCAAACTGCCAGAAAAACCAAAGATAGATGTGGCTCATCGAGTGGGTCGCTTCCAAAAACATGTTAGTGCTTCGCCAAGGCAAATTATCGTAAAGTTCCTAGACATTTCAACTTTGGAAAATCTATTAAAGAAGATACCCTATAGAGAAAATCTTACATTCGCTGATAATATCGTAAGATTCTACAGGGATTATCCTCGGGAAATTCTGGCAAAAAGACGCGAGTTTAAAAGGGCAAGCAGTATTTTATATGGACATTCTGAAGTTCGTTATGGCGTGATCTATCCAGCGAAAATGCTAATTTCGTTTAACGGCAAGCAATGCTCATTCATGGACCCGGACTCTGCTTGCAAATATGCCCAGGAGATTTTAAACAAAATTCAAGGAGGAACAGAATAATAGCCATTTTATCTGTGGAACTTGTTTTTTCTGTTTCAATTAAGACACTAGAACTGTTCAGACGGTTACCAGACAGGCTTATCTGGCAAGAATGTGTTTTTCAATAACAGAGGCCGAATTAAATTTCTGAACTGAAAGCTGATGCGCACAGATGGAAGCTCAAGGTCGCAGGCTCGTTGCCAAGTCCTTCAGCCCTGAGAACTATGAGACTGTCCCCTTTTGAAATGGCCATGATATGATGCATCTGTCCCACACTATATGACCTATTATTTACACATATAACATATAACTAACTAACTAATTAACTACTTACGCGCAATAAACTCAACTAACGTTAAAGGCGTAATGTACTATACTAACACGACTAACTATATAGCAGGAAGGATGGGGGAGGTTAGACATATATTTTAAATACTAATTATGAATTAACTAACATACAGGTTAATGAAAAGTGTAATTATTGACGAGGTACTTTAACCCATAATTACTTTTATTTTAGTCCAAATCTTCTAGCTTCTCTTTTATTCTATTTTAAACTGTTCAGCTATTAATTGACCTGATATGATAATTTTGGTTACAACTAGAGGGAACCGACTAATGTTGGGTCACACTTTATTAGGGGGGTAAGGCCCAGTGCATAATCTCATCGACGGAGGTCAATTTAAAAACAATCCTAGCTACCATTGGTGGCTTTTTTGTAAGATATCGCTTTGTTGATAACTTACACTCACTTTTTTTGTTTATTCACAATTATGTGTTGTATGACTTAACAATGTTTATGTACACTTTATGTTATGTTTTTCTCTTTCCCTTAATTATGTTTAATAGTGTCAGGAGATGTAAAACTACTGCAGAAATTATGAAGGACAACTCTGGACTCGGGATTCCGAGGTACTTGGCTGCATCACATGAATCATACAGTCTGGTAATAATAGCCAATGCAAGATAATAGTCGAATAAATATCGGAGGTCTCACTTTCTGTAGTTGGAACATCAGAGGTGCGAATGAGCCAATTAAGAGGGGTAAAATTCTGGCACAATTAAAATCATTAAATATGGATATTGCTTTCCTACAAGAGACACATTTGAAACAACAAACTCAGATCAGATTAAGGGCAAACTGGATAGGTCAAACCTATTACTCCTCATTCACCTCTAAAGCAAGAGGCACGGCCATTATAATTCGGAAGGGTATACCTTTTAAATTAAAGAAATCCATATCTGATAAAGAGGGAAGATACGTTATAGTCACGGGAGAAATTTACAATACACCATTAACTATGATAAATATTTACGCGCCTAATTTTGATAACCCACAATTTTTAAAGAAAATAATAGATTTAATCGCAGAGCATAATTATCAAAATATAATAATGGGGGGAGATTTTAACTGTGTTATAGACCCATACTTAGATAAATCAATAAAGGTAGGGAAGCATCTTGTTAAAACTAAGACCTGTGAATTTTTAAATACATATAAAAAATAACAACATAGCTGATGTTTGGAGAATAGCAAATCCAAGTGGTAGGGAATATTCATTTTACTCATCAGTTCATAAAACTTATTCACGAATTGACTATTTCTTATTGGACACAAAATTCATCCCGTATACGAATAAACCATCATATCATAATAGTATTATTTCTGATCATTCACCATTGACTTTTATACTTAAAATTGAGGGAATGCCAGGTATAAAACCTTTTTGGAGATTCAACGCACTAATATTAAATAACCCGTAAGGCTATGAGTATATAAAAGAACAAACAACATTTTTTTTCGAAATAAATGACACGCCGGGTATTTCTGCACCGCTATTATGGGAAACCTTCAAGTCATATATTCGCGGCGTCATAATCTCTTACCAAAGTTTTCAAAATAAGGAAAATAAAAGAGAACTTCAGCGGATAGAACAGGAAATAAAATTACTAGAACTGGACAATGCAACTGACCCAACCATAGATAAACATAATAAGATAACTTTATTGAAATATAAAATCAATAGAATACTATCGGCAAGAGTAATAAGATTATTCCAAATTACAAAACAAGCACACTTCGAATTTGGGGATAAGCCACATAAATTACTTGCGAGGCAACTGAAGCAACAAGAAAAGGAAAAAACTATCACTAAAATTAAATCGGATAAGGGTGAGTTTCTAACACTGCCAAAGGATATTAATAAGAGGTTTGCCCAATTTTATCATAATTTATATACATCTAAAATAAATACAGATGTTAGTATAATTACAAATTTTTTAGATAATTGCAATCTCCCAAAATTGGATAGTTTAGAACAAGAGCAATTAGGAGCACGGATTACTAGTGAAGAAATAAAACAAATAATAAACTCACTGAAAAATGGGAAGACCCCAGGACCAGATGGTTTTAGTAATGAATTTTATAAAAGATTTCAGGAGTCAATTGTACCAAGATTATTCAATTTATACATGCAGGCTTATACCGAAAATAAACTACCAGAAACCCTAGCAGAAGCAACAATAACGCTTATACCAAAAAAAGATAAAGATTTAGATGAACCGGGTTCTTATAGAGCTATTTCACTTCTAAATACGGATCAGAAAATTTTAGCAAAGATTCTAGCTAGAAGACTAAATAATTATATTAACAATTTAATAAATACGGATCAAACGGGATTTATACCCAAAAGACAATCATTTAATAATTTGAGAAGGCTTTTCAATATAATGTACTCTCACAATGAGGACAATGAAGATATTTCAGTTGTTACGCTGGATGCAGAGAAGGCATTTGATCAGGTAGAATGGCAGTATTTATACAAGGTACTCCAAAAATTTAATATGGGAGAGAATTTTATTAGATGGGTTAAACTACTTTACGATAGACCTACGGCAAGAATATTAACTAACAATATGCTATCTCCAAAATTTTACTTACCAAGGGGTAATAGGCAAGGTTGTGCCTTATCACCATTGCTATTTGCCCTTATGATAGAACCGCTGGCCGAAAGGATTAGAAATCACCCGAATATTCACGGATATAACACTAAGGACTCAAAGAATAAAATTTCATTATACGCTGATGATATCCTTTTATATATTACTAATACACAAACGAGTATACCCACCTTATTAACACTAATTGAGGAATTCGGCTCTTTTTCAGGATATAGAATAAATTGGAATAAAAGCGAAATTATGTCTTTAAAACCACAGGATTCGAGACACTTACTAAAATTCCCCTTCAAAATTGCAACAGAAAAATTCAAGTATCTGGGTATTCAAATTACGAGAAGACACAAATCATTATTTAGTGCCAATTTTATGCCACTATTAAATAAACTGAATATGATTAAATTTTGGAAAACGCTCCCGCTCTCATTGATAGGTAGAATTAACGCTATAAAAATGACTTTCTTACCACAATTAATATATTTGTTTCAAGCGATCCCAATATATATTCCAAAATACTTTTTCAAAAAACTAGATTCTACTATCACTAATTTTATATGGGATTACAGAGCACACAGAATTCAACGAAAGCATTTGTGTAAACCTAAAGAAGTTGGGGGTTTATCATTACCTAACTTTATGTATTACTACTGGGCAGTGCATATTAAGAACATAATGTACTGGTTGGATAGTTCCACTCAGCAGTTGGAGTGGATAAGAATGGAGAAAGAGGAGTGCTATCCGCACGATATAGGAACGATCTTGCTCTCACCGATAAAATTGAATAGTATAATATATAAGAAGAACCCAATTATTCACAATACAATAAGAATTTGGAAACAAATAAAAGTATCCTTGAAATTAAATAATCTATCAGTACTAACCCCACTATTGAACAACCCCGCATTCAAACCATCTCTCATCGACAAAACATATCAACAATGGGATAGACTGGGGATTAGGAAAGTAGGGGATATGTATGAATTGGGCAAACTGTTATCATTTCAACATTTTAAATTAAAATTTAAACTGAAGGATAATCAATATTTTAAATATATACAGATATGTGACTTTATGAAGAAATATACACATAGATTTCAAACTATATTTTTAGACCCTTTAGAAGAAGCAATGAATATTAAGGCTGATTCACAAAAACTAATATCATACTTTTATAATAATATATTAAATAGAGAATCACCCTCAACAGAAGCACTAAGAGAAGATTGGGAACATGAGCTAATGATAAAGATCTCGAAGGATAGATGGGAAAAGTATCTGATGAACACGCTTAATTGTTCTATTAATGCAAGACATAATTTAATTCAATTCAAATTATTACATAGACTATATTATTCAAAAACGAGGTTGAATAAATTTTATCCAAACGTCTCTTCCAGATGCGATAAATGTTTGTTTCAAAACGCTAATATAACACATTCATTTGTAGGATGTACAAAGTTGAATAAATTTTGGGGCGATATATTTGATATATTTACAAAGCTTTTCAAGTCAAGAATAGAACCTAAAACGGAATGGATTATATTTGGAATAATAGTAGAAGATATCAATTTAAATAAAGACCAAAACGTTTTTTTTAATTATGGGTTAATAATTGGAAAGAAATTGATACTTAAATTTTGGAAAAATACAACCATACCAACTGTTAAAATGTGGAATAGGAATATGATGGACATAGCACGCCTTGAAGAAATGAGACTCCGACTAATAGATAAATATGACCAATTCTTAAGGAGTTGGTCTCCTTTCATCGACTTTCTGGAATCATGTGATGCAGCGGTACCGTAAAGATTGCTGATTTCAGTTCATGCCGTGGATAGATCTACATCTCCGAATATAGATTTGAAAATTTCTCTTTTAAGGGGCCTTCTCTTCTATTTCTACTTTCCACTTTTTCTTTTTTTTTTTTATATACACACTTCACGTTTTTCTACTCTCTACCATCTATTTTTCCTCTTTTTCCCCTTTCTATTGTTTTCTTTTTCTTGTCTTGCTTACTTCCTTCTCAAAACATAAAACTAGAGGTTGTACATAGAATGGATTACGGTATGACATAGTTGGCACCTAAAATTAGGTCCCACTGTACTGTTTTGTACTGTATTAACTTCTAATAAAATAAACAAAAAAATAAATAAATAAATGAACCGTGCCTTGCCAGCTATTTGGATAGAAATTCATCAACTATACATTGGAGATAACAAGCACAGAGCTCAGTTTCTCCAATTTGCGCATGCTGACTTTAATGATAGTGAATGGCAATCAAGGAATGCATGAATCTATTACCACATGTGAGAATTAAAAATGCAGGGCTGAAGATGAATGCCCCCCCCCCCCCCCACCCCCTCCCTCCCTACAATTGAAATGGCCAATGCGCTTGACTTGTATCCCATCCATCATCCTAAGCATTCATTACCTTGACAGTGGAAACTGCATGTTGTGGCGTCTTCTCCTGTGAAACCATACCCTAAACTCAAAACCTCTTCTGCCAAGCAAAACAAGGGCAGCACAAAGTGATCCATGCACAGCAAGTTTCTCTTCAAGTTGCACATCATCTCCATTCGGAAATATATCATTCCTCCGTCACTGGATTCAAATACTGAAAGTACCTCCCCAACAATATTGTGCAAGTACCTTCACTAGAAACTTTAACCCAGTGAATTATCTTGAGCTTTGAGTGCTATTAGGAATTGGCAACAAAATGTTGACATTGCCAACAATGCTCATACTCCTAACAAATATCAAAACAAGAAATCATCTTTAAAAAATATCCATAAAGTGCCGAGATGTAAATCTGAACCGAATACTAATTTATTTGCCAAGTAATTTTAATGCCGCAGATCTGTCATCTAGTGACAACCCTTGGCAAGGGGTGGGAGATTGCAACCTTCACGTGGTCCATGCTGTTTCGACTAATGCAATCAGCCCGACATGCACAAACAAAAGATCAAAGAGAACAAGTTGACCTACAACTTTAGGCTGTGCACGCCATACGCAAGAAGAAGACCCCCTGGCAACATTAGAAGCAACAACTCAGATTGCACAATTGAAAACCATAATGCTGCCTGACTTGAGATTTTCCAACATTTTTTTTAAAAATTCAACTTTCATTGGTAAGCCATTGACATGGTAAGCCATTGACATGCAGCTGAACTCAGTGAAATGAGGCTCTTTCCAGCCTCATTGCACTTAAGGTTTGGTGCTACACCTTCAAATCATATAAATAAAAACAGTGATGGAAAGTATACAGAAGTTAGAATCTCTAAATGACAAAAGAAGTTATGCCATCACAGATTGCAACCCTATATTCAAGGTAAACATGGAAAGCAAAGTTGTTATTTTATAGTTGGGGAACAACTATTGAAAAAGGAGACTTGATGAGAGAAATGCAGGAAAAACATCAATCAAAACATCAGAGCTGAAGCACGTGAGACTATGCGAGTATGCACAAGATATGGGGTAGAGGCTGGTTTTGGCTGTTTCTGGAGAAATATGTTGTTGCAATTATTTGATTTGCAATTCCCTGATATATAGTTAATGCAGAATAGCAATAGCAAACACGGCAGGACTCCAACAATCTTCTATTAAATGAATCAGAAATCTAGATGGGCCCCTGGTTTCTGTGTTCACTATCCACTTCCAACAGCCTCAGATCCCAGTTACCATTCTCATTTACTGGCACGACAGATCCCGCACCCTCTCTCACTCACCAGAGCCCATGTAACACGCTCCTTGCCAATTCATTAGTGTCCCTGTCCCAAACACCAATTATAGTACTTGATAGGGTGGAAAATAACTAATAATGCGTAATGCAAAAAAAAGGAAATTAAAAGGATGGGGTGACATTAGTAGAAATAATATCCAATATTCTGAAATATTTGCCAGTCTGGCACCAGTCCCCACGTGTGTCTGATTATCAACGTTACTGTACACAACTACAAGGCATATGAACTGCTGTCTCAAATAAATGTTGTATAAGTTCCTTACGGGAAGCAGAGAGGAGATAAATATTCTCTACTTTAGATTTGATACGTGGGCATTTCACCAAAGAAATACAAAGCTAAAACAAAGCCAGCTTTCTCCTACCAGCTAAGTGGCGAAGAATGCCTTCTCCTTTATTCCAGCAATAACATATTTGGCACCAATTCAGTTTGATTCATTCTTCCTGCTTTTTTATTGATACCGTCTAATACAGTTCCAAACATGAAATTTTCCATGAGATGGAGTAGGAAGTGGAACTTAAGGCAAGTCTAAACTCACCACATAAAATGTATTAAGTCGAAAACAAAACGTTCTAGAACAAAAATGAGTTTGCTGATTGCACCGGACATAGCGACATAAAAAAACAAACAAATTATTCAAAATGTTCTTATAACTGTAGTGAAAAAGGCAGAAAGGGCAGAGCTCAGTGCTCCTCCTGCAGGATGTGGGAAACCAGGGAGAATTCAAGTGTGCCCAAGGACTACACCTGTGGGAAGTGCATCTAGCTGCAGCTCCTATGTGGGGCCTATGCTAAACACTTTAACTCCCCCTCCCATATTGACCTTCCTGTCCTGGGCCTCCTCCACTGTCAGAGTGGGGGCAAACACAAATTGGAGGAACAGCCACTCATATTTCGCTAGGGCAGCTTACAACCCAGCGGTATGAATAGCGATTTTTCGAACTTCAAGTAACCCTTGCTAACGGAGGAATAAGCCTTTCCTGAATCTGGTGATATACGATTTCATGTTTTTGGACTGTCTGCCTGAAGGGGGAGGGGAGAGGATATGATCAGTGAAAAAGGTCCTTGATTATGTTGGTCCCTTCCTCAAGGTAACATCAAGTGTAGATGGGATTGATGCTGAGAAAGGTGGTCTATGTTGGACTAGGATATATCCATAATTCTGTAATTTCTTAAAGTCTTGGGGAGAACTGCTTCCAAACCAAGCTGTGATGTAACTTGAAAGTATGCTTTTTACAATGTTTCTGTAGAAGTTAGTAAGAGGCAACAGAGACCAGCTGAATGTCCTCAGTCTTCTGATGAAGTGGAGACAATGGTATACTTTTCTGAACACAGCTTTAATGTGGTTGGTCCAGGACAGATTGGTGGCGACATTTATACCTAGGAAACTGAGGCTCACGACGGTTCTATTTCAGCACCATTGATGCCGATTGAAACGTGTATTTTCACCTTGTTTCCTGAAGTCAATTAGTAGCTCCATCTTGCTGACATTAAGAGACGGGTTGTTGTCTTGACACCATGTTACTAAGCTCTCTTCTCTAGCTTGCTCTTGCCTTCCCGCACTCTGTCTCATCATTGTTCAAAATCTGACACACTGCAATTTTTTTTGGTTATCATGAGAAGTTATCTGTTTCTCATCATTGCTGTACTGTGTTTGCAATCCACCTTTGGCTGACCCACATCTTGGTGAACAGTCATTAAAAGAAAATGGAAATACAGTGGATGCTGGAATCCCAAGATTAAAAAGGCAACATTGTAAAGGCTTGAGTCAGTCAGGCAGATTGCAATTCTATAGCAATAACAAAAACATTTTTTTTTGTCTTGTACCTTGATTACAGCAAGCCATCCATAGGTATTCTTCAAGAATATTAGCAAAATTTGAGATCCGGCCACTTAAACAATATTATTTGTAATTTATTGAAAATATATTTTAATTCATAAAAATATATCAGGCCAATATTCTGAGTAGAGAAGTGTTTAAGGAAGGAGAGGTCAAAAGACAGAGGGATTTAGGGAAGTAATTCAGCTGCTTAGGATCTTGCTGACTGTTGGCCTGGTCACAAGTAATGGAATTATGAAGAGGATGGAATTAAAGGATTAATGGACAAGGAAATCGCCGATATTAGAGAGGGAGGAAAACCCAGAGTGATTTAAAAACAAGACGAGAATCAGGCTATTTATTACGTGCATCTTGCAGCTGAGTGAACCGAGCTTAATTGTGAAAAGTGCTTTGCAAGAATCTGAATACAGGCATAGTTTTGGACAACCACAAACTTGAGGAGGATTGTGTGGAAGAACTTGCCAAAACCACAACAAAATATTCAGATCCAGGAGAACAGCTAGACTATGCTCTGTCTACACCCACTCAACTGTCTTAATCCACACACTTGTGGGAAGATAAAGTTTCTAGACAATTACATCAACATATGAATGTATTCACGAGACATTCAAACAGGATTTGAGAAAATCAAACTGTCAAGGCTAATATCTTTATCCCAGAGAATATGTTTTCATTGGATTACCGATCTAATTAGAGGGGGCAGACTTTACTCGAAAATTACATCAGGGCTTCATGAGAAGACAGAGGCTGAGCAAATTCAAAATCTTCTCATTTTCTGGAGATCCAATAAAGCCCATTATTGAGTCAAGTGTAAATGTCACAGTACTTATGGTTGCCAGCAAATAATATTTAACTCCCTAAATAGTAAACCACTTCATGTTTGTGACTGGATGTCAGAAAAATTAATCGAGGACTCGGATTTATGGAGACCGAGTCTTTATTACGTGATATCACGGAGGAACTGCCCCGGGAGACAGTTTTTCCAAGAGTACAGATGACACGAGTTTATATACTGCCGAATAAACAAGTGTATGTGCAGACTAGCCCAGAGCCGAGTTCCTTAAACAGCTTAGTCGGGGAGTTGCGATTTGATCAAAACTGCCTAAATTACACTACTCAGACCGGTACATAAGTGCTGTTGGTTTTGAAGATAACAACATCACGCACAAAGACACAGATATCTGTACACAATCTCCAATCATTCGGTCAAGGCTTTCCTAAGAACAATGCAACATCTTTAGTTTTGCAATATATGTCAACAAGCAGAACAGTTAAAGTTTAGCAAAATTCTCTCATACTGGAGTAACACAAATGTCAGATTAGAGTGATGTTGAAGGCTACTGCTCTCATCATATTCCTGTTTGGCGTGTGCCACATGTTACATGAGATATGCTGTCTGACCCGCTGAGTTTACTCCAGCTTTTTGTGTCTATCTTTGGTTTAATCTTTGGTTTAATGCAGGGGGCAGAGTCGAGGCCAGTGTGCGGGGCAGAGTCGAGGCCAGTGTGCGGGGCAGAGTCGAGGCCAGCGAGCTGGGCAGAGTCGAGGCCAGCGAGCGGGGCAGAGTCGAGGCCAGTGTGCGGGGCAGTGTCGAGGCCAGTGAGTGGGGCAGAGTCGAGGCCAGTGTGCGGGGCGGTGTCGAGGCCAGTGAGTGGGGCAGTGTCGAGGCCAGTGAGTGGGGCAGTGTCGAGGCCAGTGAGCGGGGCAGAGTCGAGGCCAGTGAGCGGGGCAGTGTCGAGGCCAGTGTGCGGGGCAGTGTCGAGGCCAGTGTGCGGGGCAGAGTCGAGGCCAGTGTGCGGGGCAGTGTCGAGGCCAGTGAGCGGGGCAGTGTCGAGGCCAGTGTGCGGGGCGGTGTCGAGGCCAGTGAGTGGGGCAGTGTCGAGGCCAGCGAGCGGGGCAGTGTCGAGGCCAGTGTGCGGGGCAGAGTCGAGGCCAGCGAGCGGGGCAGAGTCGAGGCCAGTGTGTGGGGCAGTGTCGAGGCCAGTGTGCGGGGCAGTGTCGAGGCCAGTGTGCGGGGCAGTGTCGAGGCCAGTGTGCGGGGCAGTGTCGAGGCCAGTGTGCGGGGCAGTGTCGAGGCCAGTGTGCGGGGCAGAGTCGAGGCCAGCGAGCGGGGCAGAGTCGAGGCCAGTGAGTGGGGCAGTGTCGAGGCCAGTGTGCGGGGCAGAGTCGAGGCCAGCGAGCGGGGCAGTGTCGAGGCCAGTGAGCGGGGCGGTGTCAAGGCCAGCGAGCGGGGCAGAGTCGAGGCCAGTGTGCGGGGCAGAGTCGAGGCCAGTGAGTGGGGCAGTGTCGAGGCCAGTGTGCGGGGCAGAGTCGAGGCCAGTGAGCGGGGCAGAGTCGAGGCCAGTGTGCGGGGCAGAGTCGAGGCCAGTGTGCGGGGCAGAGTCGAGGCCAGTGAGTGGGGCAGTGTCGAGGCCAGCGTGCGGGGCAGTGTCGAGGCCAGCAAGAGGGGCGGTGTCGAGGCCAGTGAGCGGGGCAGAGTCGAGGCCAGCGAGCGGGGCGGAGCCGAGGAGTCGAAGTTGAGTCGACCTCAAGCAGTGCAAAAGTGACGGTTGTAGTGCTGTTGTTTTTTAAATGAGGCCCTCCCCCCGACGTCACTGGAAGTTGGTGCCAGATTCTGTTTCCCTCTACCGTTGGGGGAGCGGGAGGGGGTTGTGACGTCACTGGAAGCTGGTGTTTAAAAAGGTGGTTTTGGCTATCTATTGTGATTGAACATCTGTGAGCGGCATTGGGACATCATCATTTGAAGCTGGTGGGAAAAGGCTCTCTGTGAGATACGATTTTTGCCTTTAAAATTTTTTTTCAACAATTAATAACTTAGAAAATATAGGCGGGAATGCGATGGGAAGATGTTTATTGCCACCACGGAAAAAATGTGAGTAGGGTGTGTGAAAATGGGAAAGCTGTGGCCTAGCGTTTGGAAGAAGATAGGAAAACCAGATTGACACAGAGACACATCGTGGGCACAAACAAGACGAAGACTTTTAGTATCATATAGATATTTGGACACATTCCCTCATGGGGAAAAATACATCACAATTGTTAACGGTGATTATAACCAATTTTAAACCTCGAGGACAAAGAATGAGAATCTAACTCTTTGGAATGTCAAAGTAGCATATAAGAGTCAGGTAAATACCCACCCTCATTAATACAGCATTCAAGGCAGTTCTCATATCCTACAAAATATACGTTCCAAAATATACGTTCCAGGGTCATAATAGATTTATAATATTAACAATTGGCAGGACAGACACATTGCACTTACAAGTCTTCCTGATGTGGATGCAGTTGCCTACAAAACATCACACAAAAATGTTTGATATTTGTATGAAATATTTAAACCAATTTTCAGCTACAAAATTGCGTTATTTAAAAAAAAGCCAAACTCTATACATTTAGTTTTATTTCCTACATTCTTGATCGAGTACCGTTCATGGTTTGACACATTCATAGTTTCTGCACAGTGACATAAAATCAAAATTCATGGCAGTCATCTCTATCTCCATTTATTTTTATTATCTCAAACCTAACCATCCATTGATCAACACATCACTGAACACATCAGCTAAGTGTTCCTCACATACACAGGGGGAGGGGAAATCCTCAACTTCAATTTTTTTCATGAGCTAATTAACTGTGCTTGATTTACTGTCACCTGAGACGTATTTATTATTCTAAACAACAACCTGCATTTATAAAGCACATAAGGTAATTAAACATCCTAAGACAACTATCAAAGCAAATGTTTCTGTTAAAATTTCAGTTACCTTGAAAAACTGCAAGGACCGATGATCAAAGGGTTATTTGATGAGTCTGGTTTTGTCCATTTTAAAGGAAGAGAGTTGGACAATCCGAGAGTTTAGGGGGCCAAAATTACCAAAAGGAGCTGGAAACATGATCCCAATGAATGGGCTTCACTAATTTTAATTGCTGCAAGATTGGGGTAGTGAAAAAATATAGGTTTGTAGGGCTGAAAGGAGATGGCAAAAGCTTCTTGGGATAGAATAGAGGAAGTAAAAGATAGTGGAATTTAAAACATTGTTTGATCAGGAGACAGCATAGGGGCAGCACGGTGGCGCAGCAGTAGAGTTACTGCCAGAGTGCCAGAGACCACGGTTCGATCCCGATTACGGGTGCTGTATGGAGTTCTCCCCATGACTGCGTGGGTTTTCTCCAAGATCTTCGGTTTCCTCCCACTCTCCAAGGACGTACAGGTTTGTAGATTAATTGGTTTTCTATAAATATAAATTGTCCCTAGTGTGTGTAGGATCGTATTAATGTGCAGGGATCGCTGGTCGGCACGGACTCGGTGGGCCAAAGGGCCCGTTTCTGCGCTTTATCTCGAAACTAAACTAAAAGGAGACTGTGGAGATGAGCAAGATGAGGCACAATGAACAAGATGAATGAACAAAATTTAAAACAAGAAACAGGCAGACTGTTTTCTAAGAGCATTAATGAACATTGTTCACAATAAACTGGCATGGACAGCATTAAACAATAGACAACAGGTGCAGGTGTAGGCCATTCGGCTCTTCGAGCCAGGATCGCCATTCAATATGATCATGGCAGATCATCCACAATCAGTACCCCGTTCCTGCCTGCTCCCCATATCTCCTGACTCCGCAATCTTTAAGAGCCCTATCTAGCTCTCTCTTGAAAATATCCAGAGAACTGGTCTCCACCACCCTCTGAGGCAGAGAATTCCACAGACTCACAACACTCTGTGTAAAAAAGTGTTTCCTCATCTACGTTCTAAATGGCTTACACCTTATTCTTAAACTGTGGCCCCTGGTTCTGGACTCCCTCAACATTGGGAACATGTTTCCTGCTTCTAGCGTGTCCAAACCCTTAATAATCTTATATGTTTCAATAAGATCCCCTCTTATCCTTCTAAACCAGAGTATACAAGCCCAGCCACTCCATTCTCTCAGCACACTAGGGACATTGAAATTAGTCAAGTCCAGAAAGTCACAAATGTATGAATGAATTATTCAACAAAAGTCAAGTTGAGGCAAGAGCAATCTTGTGCAATATTGGGTTAGTTATTATGATGGAACGCAAGTGTGGACCAAACACCATGCTCGAACATGGTATAAAAGATATATTATAAAAATAATTTCAATTTATAAAGAGCATTCTAAGCTGCAAAGCAGCAGCTAAGTGTCCTGAAAGGCATAAAAACCATACAATATTTCACTGCTGGCTATTTTGCATGTTTTGACCACTATACTCTAATGGAAACAAACCCACAAACCTTTGGCAGCTCCATGATTTGCAGATGTCTGACTAAACATGCAATTATATTTTCTTGGAATCACTCCAGCCAAGGCATAACATACTTTCTGGATATTCCAGAGCCAGAATTCCCAATATTACTGCACCCATTAGGAAGCTACGATCTATTTCCACAACCTCTCATGCACATAGCTACAGAGAAATCTCTTTACAGGTTTGGGTCTAAAGAGGGATTGATGCAGCACAGTGCCACTTGTTGCAAATCAACTGCAGCTCCCACACAAAATTCAATGCAAACTTGCAGTAATTGTTAACTTTGTCAACGAGTCATCTAACACCCATCTCCAAGAACACAACAATGATTTTGTGACAAGGGCAAACCTCCTCCTACTCCTCTCATTTGTGATCAACTACAATAAAAAGGGCTTGGATATTTAGCCACTTTGGTATTCAATTGCAGACACTTCCTTGCAGTTTTATTTATAATCCTTAGAGTCATAGAGCACTGAGTTTGGCCCTTCGGTCCACTGCAGCCATGCTGACCATTACACCTATCCATACTCATCCCATTTATTCGCATATGGTTCCTTCCTTTCTATACTTTAACAATTCAAGTACTTGTCCAGATGCTGCTTGAATGTTGTGAGATAGCCTGCCTCCACCATCACCTTAGACAGTCCATTCCAGACCCCAGAGACATGGACAGCAGGTCAGTTACCTACCATATTCAAGCCTGGTAATTACAAGCTAGTGAGCTAACATCTGGGACAGGTAGATTATTGGGAACAAATTCTTCAGGAGCAGGATGCTTTAACACTTGGATGTGCAAGGTTTGATTAAGATTAGTTCGTATGGCTTTGTTTGTGGGAGATCCAGTCTCACTAATTTTATTACTTTTTTGAAGAGGCATCTAAGCATATTGGTGAGAGCAATGGTAGGCTTCCAAAAAAAACTAGATCTCAGTGCAAATCGGCAAATTACGTAAAACTGGCTTGGTAAATGGAAGCGGAATTGATGGTTGTTTTCTCATTGGAAGCCCGTAACCGGTGGTATACCATGATGATCAATGTTAGGAGCTTATGTGCTTCTGATGTACATTCACAACCCTGACGTGAACACGAGACATAATTAGTAAGTCTGCAGATGACACAAAAATGTATGTTATAGTGCAGAGGGTTGCCTTAGATTACAGCATAATATGTGTCATCTGTAATGTTGGTGGAGCAAAGGCAGATGGTATTTAATCCTCAAAAGTACAAGTTGGTGTAGTTTGGAAGATCAAATGAGAATAGGAAATACACAAAACATGGTAGGATCCAAGGGAGTTTCGACAAACAGTTGCCTTGCGATGCAAGTCCTAGGATCATCAATAGTAGTAGCAAAGGTAGAATGGGTGGTGAAGGCAGCATACAGATGCTGGTCTTCACATGGTTAAGAATATAAGAGCAAGATGTCATGTAATATATTTATAACTGCATCTGGAATAATGTGTGTAGATCTGGTCGCCACACCATAGGGAGGATGTAATTGCACTGGAGAGGGTACAGAAGAGATTTATGATGTTGGAAAACAAATAGAAACTGCAGACGGAAGAATAGAAATACTTTCAGCTCATAAATATCAGAAAATAATCAACACATTTCCAAGAGCAATAAATGGTGCCAAAAATGTTGAAATGTCATGATTGTACCGTCGCATTTCTATTTGCATTTGAAGGTTTTGAGAATCTGATATTTATCTTCCATTGTTTCGACTGAATATTGCTGAATTTATTGCCATGAATAAAAATGTAAAAACGGTAATATTAGCTTCACCTAAAGCATCAATAAAAGTTTGCTGATATTTCCATCAGCTAGCATTTCAGAATCTTACTCCATCGTACATCTCCCTATCATACCAAGATCAGTAAAAGGATCATACACGTTTTATTCAAACAGTGCAAAGTCATCTACTGCCTAACAGCATGTTCTATGTTTGATCACTGACTTTTAGCATTTGCATTATTTATATTATTGTGCTCAGAACAGGCGCATTTCAAGAAGGGTTTCGGCCCGAAACGTCGCCTATTTCCTTCGCTCCATAGATGCTGCTGCACCCGCTGAGTTTCCCCAGCAATTTTGTGTACCAGGCGCATTTCAATGTTGTTTCTCTTACCATAAATGCTACATGATCTGCAGAGTGCTTCCAGCAAATCTCATTTTGTTTCAGATTTCCAATGCCTGCAGTTTTTTTTTTAAATCCAAGTACTATTCTAATTCAGATTTTAAAAAGGAAAGTCTTACTCATTACTTACCCTTACTCATTAATTGCTATCTTACAGACACTGTGGACAATTTACAATTTAACTAAAACCAATTAACCTACAAAACTGTACATCTTTGGAATGTGGGAGGAAACCAGAGAATCCGAAGAAAGTCCATGCAGGTCACGGGGAGAACGTACAAACTCTGTACAGACAAGCAGTCAGGATCAAACCAGGGTCTCTGGTGCTGTAAGGCAACAATCTACCACCGCACCACCATGCTGCCCCGTATTTACATCAATTAAATATTTGTTGCAATGTAAGAAATGCAGCAGCCAACATGCACATAGCAAACAGAAGTGAGAATAACCAGATAGCCTGTTTTTGATATTTGTAGATAAATAGTGACTAGTGATAAATTGTTATTAGGCTGTGGTGTGGTGCCATGTTATCCCAAAGCCTTCGAAAGAAGAAACTTAAAATTTGTAGGATGGTTTTGCACAAACCCTAACAGGCTAACTTGACAAAGGATCATCATATCTTCCAGACCCGCTGAGTTTCTCCAGCACTTTGTGTCTATCTTCGGTATGTACGAGCATCTGCAGTTCCTTTCTACACATCACATTTTCTCAGTCAGTTCTCAGCTGAAACTACCGATCAAACCTACATTATTTAATCCGTTAAGTGAACAGAGCGCAATACTGGAACATGAGGTAGGAAAAATTAAGTTCATGGAGTAAGTGGTTGCCAAGTAGGCAGACAGTTTTGTTTTTATATCTCTAATGTGATTAAATGGTTATCAAATATAAAGCCGTTATATACAGGAGTGACCACTGTGCCAGGTAAAGTATCAAATTGTTCGAAGGTCAACCTATGCAACACCTGAATACCCATTTTTTATTTAGTAAATACAATCAAGTTCAGGACCTCCTGTTTAAATAGTAGCTCAGGATTAATTAATTCCTGTGCTCCACCCAGATGTGCACCTATTTCTCCCACTATACTGTTCCCACCCCCTTCCCTTTGTATCCCTCCTCTGGATTCACTATTTGCTCCCTCACCTGTACCTGCCTGTCATTTTGCCAAGCTTTGTCCCATCACCACCTCTTTACCAACCTTCTCCCTACCACTGCAATCATTTTGAAGAGTCCTGTCCAAAATGTCACCTATCCATGTTCTCCAGAGATGCTGCCTGACCATTATTACACGAGTGAGTTACTCCAGCACTTTGTTTGGAATTAAAAGGATACAGTACTTTCTATCTTATATCAACAAAAACGGTTTCAATTCCTTAAAAATTTTAAATATTCCTATTAATTGCCAGTTTCTTCAGAAACTGAACCGTGCGGTTATGGTGGCGCAGCGGTAGAGTTGCTGCCTTATAGCGAATGCAGCGCCGGAGACCCAAGTTTGATCCCGACTACGGGTGCTGTGTGCACGGAGTTTGTATGTTCTCCCCGTGACTTGCATGGGTTTTCTCGGAGATCTTCGGTTTCCTCCCACACTCCAAAGACATACAGGTTTGTAGGTTAAGTGGCTTGGTAAATGTAAAAATTGTCCCTTGTAGGTGTAGGATGGTGTTAGTGTGCGGTGATCACTGGTCGGCATGGACCCGGTGGGCCAAAGGGCCTATTTCCACGCTGTATCTCTAAACTAAACCATTTTAATGTAAGTATTAACAACATGATAATTACTGCCAAACCACCTCTGCAGCACCAAAAGTTGGTTCCGCAAGGGTAGAATCACATTACTTTGGATTTGTTAGTAGCAATTTAAAAAAAATGTGTCATCCAATCTTGTTACCCATTTTATCCTTCTAAATTAGGATGTATGTCATGAAACTGCGAAAGATTTGAGAATTTTATTGAGAGCTTGAGGTATAAGGAGAGGCTCAGTATTTTTTCCTTGGAGCATGAGGTCATGTGGTGACCTTAAAGGTATTTTAAATCCTGAGGGTCATAAATAAGGTGAATAGCTAAAGTCCTTACCCCAGTGCAGGGGAGTCTAAAGTTGGAGAGCATAGGTTTAATTTATTCCCTGAAGAGGGTGGAGTGTACAAGGAATGAACTGTGATAGGGGTTCATACACTTAAGAAATTTAACAAGATATGTGCACATTAGTTGTATAGGAAAGGTTTGCAGGCCTAGCTCAGTTGGGAAACTTGGTCAGCATGGACAAGTTGGCCAAAGGACCGGTTTCTTGCTGTGTAGCTCTATGACCTGAATACATTTTATCTGTCTACGTTGTTGTCACCTTCTCCTAGCTAACAATGATCATCTACTCTACATTTCCCTTGATCTCATCCCCTTTGATGTCTCATTTAAACACACCTTACCTTTTCTTATCTCTGTCTCTCGCTCTCCCCTGACTGAATGAGGATCTCGGCCCAAACGTCACCCATTCCTTCTATCCAGAGATGCTGCCACTCCTTCAGAGCCACTCCTGCATTTTGTGTCTATCTTCGATGTAAACCAGCATCTGCAGTTCCTTTCTTCGCAAAATATTGTTTTTTTTAATTTAAGACAAACTTGGATCTCTGTATTTGCTTAAAATGATTATTACTGAAAATATATGAAACAATTAAACAGATTTATCTCAGAATTGAATTTACCAACAACTTTTTTTAAAATTTGAGTCAACAAACAAAGGGATATTATAATATGTAAAGTAAAGTAAAGCATCCTTTATTGTCATTCAGACTTTTCAATCTGAACGAAATTTCGTGCCTTGAAGTAATAACATAGAATAAAATAACAAAACACACAATAAACACAGATTTAACATCCACCACAGTGAGTCTACCAGGCCCTCCTCACTGTGATGGAAGGCAAAAGTCTTAGAGTCCATGTCTCTTCCCTCCTTGTTCTCCCTCTGCATTGAGGCGATCCAGGCTTCCGATGTTGTGACCCCGCCGGGTGATGGTAACTAAGTCCCGCGGCCAAATCCGTGCTCCGCGAACGGGCCGGTTCAAACTCCGCGGCCCGGGGCAGTCGAAGCTGCCACCCTCCAGTCCAGCGGACGAAGCTGTTGTTGCGGGAGCTCCAGAAAGCGGTCACCAACCTGGGACCTGCGAGCTCCCGACGTTGTCGTCCACTGGGCCCGCGGCCGAGCCTCCGAGGCTCCGAAGTCGGGCCGCCGCTGCCACAATGCCACCACAGCCCCGAAGTCGGCCAGCCTCGCCTTGGTAAGTCCTGGCTCTGCCTCCGGAGCCTCGAGGTTGGTCCTAGTTGGAGGCCGCGTGCTCCGCCATTAGGCCTCAGCGCAGACAGAGACGGAGAATACGACAAAGAAAAGATCACATCCCCCCCGAAGGAAGAGACTAAAAACAAGTTTCTCCCACCCCCCCACACATACACAACTAAAATAGACTGAAATAAACTGAAACAACAGGACAAAAGAAAACAAGAAAAGAAAAGACAAACGGACTGCAGGCGAGCCGCAGCTGCGGGGCAGCGCCGCCATTTCTGGAGATAATACAAAAGAATAATAATTTTACTACTATAGATTCACTTTCTTGGCAGATGATTTTGTTCCAGAGTACTCTGTGTTTGTTGTTAAGTATTACAATTATCAAAAAAAGTCATATTCCAATGTGAAAAATAATGATCTTCTAACAATCTACCAGAATACAAGGTAACAACGCAGTAGATGAAATCCTGATTTTTATCAGTATAACAATTGTATAATTTAATTATAAATGTATTAAAATCATTTGCTGTTATCCAACTATTAAAACGATAAATCTTTAAAAGTACTGTTGTCAGATTGCAGTCCCCTTTATAATTCAGGGTGAATATTTGCTTTTGAACTATCTCCAAACACAAGCTTGACAAATACATGAAGGACAATAGGAAATATAGAATAGCTAAGGTACTTCCAAATAAAAACTTGCTTCACATTCACTAAAATAAACGTGAAAACATACAAGTGTGTGTGTTTAAATACTTGCAAGATTTTGACAACAAAAGAGAACTGCTTATGTGCACATAGCCCCTGCAACCTGTCCCCATTGCAATTATGTTGTAATTCAGGACATACAAAAACCCACTAATTTATATTGTCAAATATCACAATGAGGATCTACTATTTTGAATGTAATAGGGATTGTCTACATTTCAAGGATGGATCGCGGCAAAAGAAAATTGGGCACACCCCATCACTGTCCAAAATACATGCATAATGAATCAGCCAGCATTGCTTCCTCCTGAACGAAGTCTTTGAAGGACTCGAGCTCCTCAGTTACAAGAAAATGATGCACACCTACTTGGAGGAATTTTATTGATTGGTACTTTAAGGAAAAATATGTTAGGAGGCAAGACATTTATATTCAAGCAAATAATGTTTTTGAAAAATTAAAGAAAATTTTAAATAGAGTGTTGAAATTTTAATATTTCAAAAATTTGAATATACAGCTAACATAGGGGGGAAAATTTTTTTTTCTTCAGATTTTAGTTTATTGAAATGTTTTCTGCAATCACCCAACGTTTGCTTTCTCACATGTACAAGAGATTGTACAACCAAAGAGCTGTGCTCTAAGTTGATAATAATATGAGTGCTCACTGCATAGCAGAAAGGGAAGAGATAAAGGGCAGATCTCCTACTGTTACAAGGGACAAGGCTATGAAACGTAATGTTGTTGGCAATGGATGTGGGAGAGAGTTTGTTCAGAAATACGAAAAGGGAGGAACGAGGAAAGCAGATACAAACTATTCTCTTACTCCCCCCACCAATTACCCTCTTCCCCTTGGCTGTCCCCCATTTCAGGTATTAGTCAAATAAAATGATGAAATAGGATTATGCAGATACTGTAATCCTTAGCAAAGAACAAACTGCTGGGGGAACACAGCAGGTTATGCAGCATCTGTGGAGGGAAATGGACATACCACATATTGAGTCAGGGATGACATTCTAAAGACATCTACTACAAACCCACTGACTCCCATGTCTATCTGGACTACACTTCTTCCCAACCTGCTTCCTATAAAGACTATATCCCCTACACCTAATTCCTCCATCTATGCCGCATCTGCACCCAGGATAAGGATAATGGGGGTTCCCCTCTTCGACTATAGATGAGGCTCTCACCAGGGTCTCCTCTATATCCCGTAGCTCTGCTCTCACTCCCCATCCCCCCCACTCGTAACAAGGACAGAGTCCCCCTTGTCCTCACCTTCCACCCCACCAACCGTCACATACAACAGATAATCCTCCAACATTTTTGCCACCTCCACGAATCCCACCACTGGCCACATCTTCCCATCTGCTCCCCTTTCGGCTTTCTGGAGAGACCGCTCCCTCCGTAACTCCCTGGTCAATTCGTCCCTTCCCACACAAACCACCCCCTCCCCTGGTACTTTCCCTTGCAACAGCAGGAAATGCTACATTTGTTGCTTTACCTCCCCCCTCGACTCCATCCAAGGACCCAAACAATCTTTCCAGGTGAGGTATAGGTTCACCTGCACCTCCTCCAACCTCATCTATTGCATCCACTGTTCTAGGTGTCAACTGCTCTACATCGGTGAGACCAAGCACAGGCTTGGCGATCGCTTCGCCCAACACCTCCGCTCAGTTCACACTAACCAACCTGATCTCCCGGTGGCTCAGCACTTCAATTCCCCCTCTCATTCCGAATCCGACCTTTCTGTCCTGGGCCTCCTCCATGGCCAGAGTGAATCCCACCGCAAATTGGAGGAGCAGCACCTCATATTTCGCTTGGGCAGTTTACACCCCAGCGATATGAACATTAACTTCTCCAATTTCAGGTAGTCCTTGCTTTCTCCCTCCTTCCCCTCCCCAGCTCTCCCACAGCCTACTGTCTCCGCCTCTTCCTTTCTTCTTCCCGCCCCCACAACCTGCACCCCCACCCTCACATCAGTCTGAGGAAGGGTCTCGACCCGAAACGTCACCTATTCCTTCGCTCCATAGATGCTGCCTCACCCACTGAGTTCCTCCAACATTTTTGTCTACCTTTGATTTTTCCAGCATCTGCAGTTCCTTCGTAACTATTCTAAAGAAGGGTCATTTTCCAAAATGTCATCTGTCCATTACTCGTTAGAGGAAGCCTGACCCATTCAGTTCCTCCAGCAGTTAGCTTTTTGGATTAACCAAAAAACTTCTTGTAAATCTCTAACATACTTAACATCATTCCTTAATTAAGACCAACTGTACAATGCAGTCCAAATGGGGCCTCATTGGTACACATTCCTTTCCTGCTTTAGCTTTCAATTTATCTTCATTAAAATGTTTAATTAACATTCCTAATTACCCTCTCCACTTGAACCCTAACCTTTTAGTGCGGGGGGGGGGGGAAATGGAGATAACATCACTGAAGATCAGGGACCTTGTAATGGATATTGATTGCTAATCTATATTTTCAGGTGATGTGATTAAAGATAGTCTACTTTGGATAAATGAACAATGTTGACCAAAATTAAATCCCCTCTCAGATATTCCAAAACCTTACCTCCAGCTCACAGTTCTCCTTCTGTGGAGAAGCTAAAGACAAAACTAATGAGTAGTGTAGGGACTGTAGATGCTGGTTTATAGCAAAGAGAGACACGAAATACTGGAGTAACTCAGCGGGTCAGGCCGCATCTCTGGGAAAAAAAGGATGTGTGACGTTTTGAGTCAGAACACCACTTCAGTCTGAAGAAGGGTTCCGACCAAAACAAATGAGCCCTGTAACGGCAGAGCTAGCAGCAGGAAGGCTTCTCTTTAATCGGCAAGGCTTGTTGTAGTGTGCAGAAGACCAAATAGGGTGAAGGAAGCAATTTGTACCTGAAATTCCCTAGGTTCCATCAGATTAAATGAATTAAAAGAACAGCAGGACTCATCTTATCAGTTAAGACATGCTTCGGTAATGGCACTGCCATCACCTGCATAGTGGAATTTTGTGAACATCAACTGAGCATGGTGTGCTGTTCCACATCACTGCAAATTCCCTGCAGCCTCCATTAAAAACATAGAAAATAGGTGCAGGAGTAGGCCATTCTGCCCTTCGAATCAGCACCGCCATTCAATATGATCATGGCTGATCATCTAAAATCAGTACCCCATTCCTGCTTTCTCCCCATAAGGGCTGGGTGAAGAAATGCACCAGTCGACGCAAGGCCTAGATTTTGGTGAAGATAACACCATGCCACGTGTTAGAGTTTGCAGACCAAGGTCTATTGAAAAGTTATCCAGAGAGTCTACCAAAAAAACAAAGACATCACAGGGAAGCAGATAATCAATATAACAATTAGTTGTGCTGAACAAAACTGAATTACCATACTTGCCTTTTTCTATTTAATACCTAGTCTCAGCCTAAATCGGGAAGATTCAGCAATCAATGTTTTATGGAAGTGGGGATGAAAGCCCATGTTTGTAATCAGTATACATCCTTAACTCCAAATTGTATTGTACAGAAAGTGGACAATTTTTCTAGCTCATCAATTTTGAATGTAGTGAAAGCCACCCGTGATCAATAATCATCTCGTAGAATGTCTTTACTTGTAACTTCTGCCAATCTCAGTTAATTCAAACGGCTGTCTGCTTATAGGAGAAGAAGGGCAACATTCATTTAACATTCATACATTCAGGCCTGTGAAACTTGCAAGTTTATGATATGACTGAAATACAAATGGCTAATCATAATGGAATAAACTGGAGGAATGAGACTTGCACTGAAGTAGCATTTCAACAATAAATGCATTCATTTTATGCAGCAAAGAGCAAAAACAAGATTGTATATACATACTAGACTAAGTGGAACCCGTTGGGTCCCAGCATCACATGGGAGGGCTGGTCACCAACGGAATATTTCACCTCTCCACCAATTCCAATACTGCTCGCCAGTGGGGGGGGGGGGGGGGGCTGTCTGTTGCGCTAGTATGGTTGTTGCGGGCTGAAGGTACTGGTTTCCAGAGGGCTAGTATAGACATTGTGGGCCGTATGGATGCTTGGGCAGGCATCCAACTGTTGCAACAATTTTAAAAGCCAAGCCAAGGCAAACAATTGGGCTGCAGCCACCCGAGAACCAAAATTCATTTAAAGAACACAAACTTGTCAAAAAAGAGAGGCAAACAATTGGGCTGCAGACGCCCGACAACCAAAAGTCATTTTGAGAACACAAACTTGTTAAAAAAGGTGAGGCAAACAATTGGGCCGCAGACACCCGACAACCAAAATTCAGTATGGCTGTATGGGAATTTCATTTCACTGTGCCATCTGGCACATGTGACAATTAAATGTGTCTTGAATCTTGAATCTTGAGTTGGGGACGAGTCTCTGTCTATTCCCGTCGAGTCCAAAATCACCTTATCTGAAAATGTCATGCTTTATTTCTCAACATTACTGAAAATGTTTAAAAATATGAAAAGACTTTGAATTTAAACAGCTGCTCTCACTGATGACGTCACAATGGGTCTGCCCGGCGCCCTCTCCTACACAAAAGGAGTGACATTTCACGACCTCGGGTGTTTCAGAGGAAGAGGACTTAACTTTCTGTTGTCTTTCCGCACAGTGGAAATTTTTGATTCTGTTGTGGGGGGATGTTTGTGTTGAACTCTATAATGTGTTGTGTCCATTTTCTTTCTTTATTTATTTTTAACCTTTTTCTATGGTTTGTATGTAAACTTACTATTCAATTTATGTAAAGCACTTTGGTGTCAATGCAAGTTGACTTAAAATGTGCTATATAAATAAAGCAATAATAATAATAATAATAATAATAATAATAATAATAATATTCCACGAGCTTCCAGTCAGGTCAGGGGGATGGCAGCATTTCCAGAACATTCTTCAAATGCTTCACCACCTCCCCAACGGTCATTCTCAGTTTGATGAACGATGCTTTTTGCTGACTTCCACATCGTTAAAGATAGGATTTCGTAATTTTTGTCCAAAAGATCTTCATTTTTTTGTTTAACTTCGAAAATTTTAATACATTAACATTGCTTTTATTGTTCTTAAAGATAGCATTTATTTTTTAAAAAGTTCCGATTTTTCAGACTTTGCGGCTTTTTATTTTGCGATTTTCGAGTTTTTTAACTTTTAAAAGGAGCCGCCAGAGATAAAATTTGGCCCTGGACAGAAGCGGCCGAACTCGCAGTCCTTTGGTCGACACCCACCGTCGCCTGGCACGGGGTCTTTGGGTAGGCGCCTGGTGGGGAGGCTGCTGCTCGGGTTGACGCCCGCCCGCGGCCTCCCTCGAGTCCACGTCTGCCCTCTCCATCTATCCCTGCCCTCTCTCTCTGACTCTGCCCCCTCCCTCCGACTCTGCCCCCCCCTCCCTCTCAAGGAATTGGTGAGTATCGGGACCTATACGTGAGTGGTGGAGTATTGCGTTCGGGAACCAGCCTTTTCCCTGTCTCACCCCTCCCTCTCTGAGTTGGGGGCTATGTATGAGTATATAGGGTAAAAGGGGAGGTGTGTGTGTGTGTGTGTGTGTGTGTGTGTGTGTGTGTGTGTGTGTGTGTGTGTGTGTGTGTGTGTGTGTGTCCGCAGGCCCCACCCCCCACAATGAGTGGACTGGACCCAACCGGCCCCATTTGGTCTAATAACATTTAAAACTGAGAAAAAAAATGTTTGCTTGCATTAAATTATCAAAATTCATCACAATACTCCACCATTTTCAAAAGGTGACAAAAAATGTGATCAACACTATTTTTCCTTTAAATTACCAGTGCCATATTGTTTATGAATGATAAAAGCATGGATAAACCAATGAAGTACAACCAAACTAATATCTTATCTAAAAATCATGGAAGTGTTCAAAGTTAAATCTCTAAAATTGGAAACGGGATCACTATGAAGAGAAATGTGAACTGAGGAAGTTTATGCTTCTGTACAAAGGTTAACAGGCAGAGAGCTTCAAGAATCTGAAATGTTACATATTAAACTGTGTCAGATTGTTTCTATTATGTGTTGAGATGGTAGTGGGAGGACACAAAATGAAATCCAATGGATTGAGTGGATTACAAAAAAAAAATTGAAACATAAAATTGACAAAAGAATTGATACAATACAATGTTTGAATGTATAATTCTCCCCTGCAAACATCTATTTTTGTATATAAGGAATTTGGACAATGCTTGAAAAAGAATATGAAGCTGAAGAACTGAACATAGAAGATAAAACCTGCATGGAATTGATGCGTCCACGTTTATTGATGATCATATTGATGAAATAGTTGGAGGGAGAAAAATCGCCTTAATTGATGTACAGAATTGCATTGAAGAAAAAGCCTTTGAACGATCAAAAGAAAATCTGACACAATAAGACAGTTAATAGTCAATATTTTTTTTAAATAAACTCCAAGGATAGAAATTGAAAGTACAAAAATGAATGGTTAGATTTGAATGAATTAACAAGGCAACAAGAGGTAATATAAAAAGCAATAAACTTTAGAGAAAAGGCGTGGTGTCATTTCAACCATCTGCATTATAATCTATATTACTAAAAGTCTGATCTTGACCGCTTTTGGCCCACTGTGCTGCAATTTCCGAGAGAACGCCGCCACGCCGCCACCCACGCCGTCATTTTTGGCCATCTCGCTCAGAGCCCCCTCCGCCTTCCATGACCGGAGGATTTTTCCCATCGATGAAAAATCAGAGAGATGTTAATGTTTAAAAAAAAATTGCCATTCTCTCTGCTGACCCTGCTGGAGGGAGGGGGAGGGACTATAAAACCAGGAAGTGGTGTGCCTCACTCAGTCTCTGTAAGATGGAGTAAGCCAGAGAGTCATGTCTCTCTGAGCTCTGAATAACACTGAACAGTCTGAATAACACTGAACAAAAACTCAACCCTGAGTGCGCTTAATGTGGTTTGAAAATTAAAATATGGTTGGTTTGAAGTAAAAAGGCACTGCTTGCAAATGGTTGTTTGGGGGGTTTGGGTTGAAGTGAAAAGGCACTGCCTGCAATTGGTTGTTTGGGGGGTTTGGGTTGAAGTGAAAAGGCACTCCTGTAAATGGTTGTTTGTCTAAACTTGACAACTTCATGTTTGCACTATATTGATTTTAGATAAAACGCTACCACTAACGGCTGTGATTTTTGGCCATCTTACTCAGTTCCCCTCTGCTCATCAGATGCAGAGGATTCTTCCCATCAATGAAAAACAAACGTTTTATTAATGTTTAAGAAAAGTTGAGAATCTCTCTCCTGTCAATCACACCATGAAGGCCACACCATTTCCAGTGGGAGGGGGATGGATTATAAAGCCCGGAAGTGTGGGTGTGGCTCAGTCTCTGCATGATGGGGGAGGGAGAGGTCATGACTCTGTCTGAGCTGTGAATCAACTGAACAGACTGAATGTCTACTGAACTGTGAGTGTGGTGTTTTGTGTGGTTTTATGGTGGTTTTTATGGTGGTTTCACCCTGCTTGAAATAGTATGAATGCATTTGAATGTGGTGGCCTTGCACGAAATGGTATGAAACTGCATTTTGAATGTGGTGTCGTTGCACCCTGCATGAAATGGTATGAAACTGCATTTGAATTTGGTGGCCTTGCACCCTCCTTGAAATGGTATGAAACTGCACTTGAATTTGGTGGCCTTGCACCCTGCTTGAAGTGGTATGAAACTGCACTTGAATTTGGTGGCTTGCACCCTGCTTGAAGTGCTTGGAAACTGAACCTGAATTTGGTGGCCTTGCACCCTGCTTGAAGTGGTATGAAACTGCATTTGAATTTTGTGGCCTTGCACCCTGCTCGAAGAGGTAAGAAACGGCACTTGAATTTGGTGCCTTGCACCCTGCTTGAAATGGTAGGAAAATGGATTTGAATTTGGTGGCCTAGCACTCGGCTTGAAATGGAATTTCAAGGAATAGCCGTGAGTCAACTGCCAGCTCACCAGCCGTGAGTGAGATGCCAGCACATCAGGCTTGAGGGACTGAGCTGCCACCCCAAGAATCCATTTGGCCCACAATGTCCATACTAGCCCTCTGAAGACCAGTAGTCCCTGCAACCAACAACACCCATACCAGCGCTCCAGAAAGCTCCCCCCCCCCCCCCCCCCCGGCCACCCCACCAATATTGGAATTGGTGGAGAGGTGCAATATTGCGTCGGGGGACCAGCCCTCCCGTGTGAACATGGGACCCAACGGGTCCCACTTAGTCTAGTTAGTCATAAAGCCAGAGTCATGCAGCATGAAAATGGGCCCTTCAGCCCAACCTGCCCATGCTGATCAGGCCTCACCTGCACTAGTCCCACCTGCCTGCATTTGACCTATCTATCTATCTATCTATCTATCTATCTATCTATCTATCTATCTATCGATCTATACATAACTAAAACTCAAATCTTAAGCTCTTCCGGTTTGCATATTTTTCTATTTACGGGGGTACAGGATAGTGCTACGATTTTTTGCCACCTTACTCACCATTCTCCTGTGCTCAAGTGCAACAAGTTTTGTTCCGATCCATGGTTTAGTTTAAACTTTAAAAATCTTAAATCCCGCGCATGCGCAGATTGGTCTCCTCTCCTGCGAGTCACCGCCAAGCAGATTGGTTTCCTCTCCTGTCAGTCACCCGGGATAGTGACGCCCAAGGCGGGAAGGCGACGCCCCTTCTGGCACAACATCGCAGCACTGATTGGCCGGTTCCTCTATCACTCACCGGCGGGGAGAATTGAAGGAGCGGAGTGAGCAGTGTTAGTGCATCACCGCCAGCTGGAGCTGCGTAGCCCAGAGCCTGGCCGACTCTGACTCCGAGGCAATCTCGAGATCCTGGGGAGGTGAGGAGGGAGAGTGGGGGAAGATTGAGGGAGAGGGGGAGATTGGGGGAGGGAGGGGGAAGGGAGGGAGAAGAGGGGGAGTGGGGAATAGAGGGCGAGGAGGGCAGTGGGGGGGGTCATGATGGATAGTGGGGGGGGGGATTGGGGGGGGGTGAGATGAGTTATGGATGGTAGGGGAAGAGATGAGTTATGGCTGAGGGTAGGGGAAATAAAAATAAAACGTGAGGGAGGGATTGGGGAGGGGGAGGAAGAGAGGGGAAAGAAGAGGGCGGATGAAGAGGGGCGGGAGTGTTGGGGGATGAGGGGAAATGAGCCGTGCCTGCGCAGTTAGGGGCTATGGGTGAATGGTGGAATATTGCTTTGGGGGAACGGGTTGCGTTGGGGGAACGGGTGAGTGGGGGAATATTGCGTTGGGGAACGGGTTGCGTTGGGGGACCAGGCCTCCCGTGTGACAATGGGACCCAATGGGTCCCACTTAGTCTATATCCCTCAAAACCTTTGCTATCCATGTACCTGTCCATTGCACAGAACTGTGTTGAAAGCCAAAGATCAAAATACTAATGAGAGGATAATAGCAAGCTGAACATCATTGTTCTTGGTAATAGAACATTTATTAATGTCCTGAAATCAGCAATCATGGCTACTTCTGAGCAAGTGCAGAACACAATCATTTATAAAGCAGCAAGTGGACTTGTTCCAAATCTGTTTTGGCTGGAGGAAAAAAAACATCAAGAAAGGAGACAATTACTGAAGGAGTGACAGAAATAAGTGAAGAGTAGCTTTTCTGAAAAGTAGGACAGAGATGGCAGATGGACCAATGTGCTTGCTGCTGTGTCAATTTTTAGATGGACATTGGTCAAATAGAAATAAGAAAGAATATAGATGCTACCAGATATGTTCAGTTATCAACCCTTAAAATGCAAGAGAAAGCTTTCTGAAAATATATCATGTCATTACTGATTGAAACTAAACATTACTGTAAAAATGATTTACATTTAAAATTGTTTTACGATATGAGGATGACATTTTAAAAATACCCATGTTATTTATACTGAATATATTTTCTTCAAGAACAAAATGAATTTTAAAAGATCATTCTCCTTTAGTTGATTTAAAACAAGTTCTGGTGCATGTCCAACACAAGTCAATCATTTCCTCTACAGATGCTGCTCAACCTGCCAAGTTCCTCCAACAAATTAATCTTTGCTCCAGAATTTGGAGTCAATTGCATCTCCACTTTAGATCATTAAGTTGAAAAAAATCAACTGAATTACAAGCACGCTCTAATCTGCTTAATTATTCTAACAAACTTGTGTTCCGCTAAATGACTCAATGCTACAATCTGGTTGCAGGATGCTAATATTATTGACAAATAGCAGTGTTGCACAAAGAAACTTAGTTGAAATAGATTTCAATAATGTCAATGCTGTAGCACAGAGACCTAGGAGTGCAGACATAAAGTACTCTGAAAGTGGCATCACAGATAGCTAGGTTGGTCAAAACGGTGTTTGGTCTTCATCAGTCAAGTCAAGTCAAGTTTATTCGTCACATACACATACGAGATGCGCAGTGAAATGAAAGTGGCAATGCTCGTGGACTTTGTGCAAAAAGACAAACAAACAAACAAACAACCAAACAAACTATAAACACAATCATAAACACACACATATTATTTTACAAATTAAATATTGGAAGGAAAAACGTTCAGTAAAGTTAGTCCCTGGTAAGATGGGAGTTTAAGTCCGAATGGCCTCTGGGAAGAAACTCCTTCTCAACCTCTCCGTTCTCACTGCATGGCAGTCAGGGTATTGAGTATAGAAGTTGGGACATTATATTGCACAAGATGTTGGTTGGTGCTACATTTGAAGTATTGTGTTCAGATTTGATCACCCTGCTATAGGAAGTACTAGACTAAGTGGGACGTGTTGGGTCCCATGTTCACACGGGAGGGCTGGTCCCCCGATGCAGTATGGGTACTGTGGGTTGAAGGGACTGGTTAGTATGGATATTGTGGGCCAAATGGATTCTTGAGGTGGCAGCTCAGTCACTCAAGCCTGATGTGCTGGCAGCTCACTAACGGCTGGTGGACTAACAGTTGACTCACGGCCATTCTTTGAAATTCCACTTCAAGCAGGGTGTAAGGCAACCAAATTCAAATGCAGTTTCCTACCATTTGAAGCAGGGTGCAAAGCCACCAAATTCAAGTGCAGTTTCTTACCACTTCAAGCAGGGTGCAAGGCCACCAAATTCGGGTGCAGTTTCCGACCACTTCAAGCAGAGTGCAAGGCCACCGAATGCAAGTGCAGTTTCCGACCACTTCAAGCAGGCTGCATGGCCACCGAATTCAAGTGCAGTTTCATGTCAATTCAAGCAGGGTGCAAGGCCACCAAATGCTAGTGCAGTTTCATGCCATTTCAAGCAGGGTGCAAGACAACCACATTCAAATGCAGTTTCATACCATTTCAATCAGGGTGAAACCACCATAAAACCACACAAAACACCACACTCAGTTCAGTAGACATTCAGTGTGTTCAGTTGATTCACAGCTCAGACAGTCGTGATCTCTCTCTCCCCATCTTGCAGAGACTGAGCCACACCCACACTTACGGGTTTTATAATCCCTCCCCCTCCAGCTGGAAGGGGCGTGGCCTTCATGGCATGATTGACAGAGAGATTCTCAAAAAAATGTTTTAACACTAACACCACTTTTATTTTTAATTGATGGGAAAAATCCTCTGCACCTGATGAGTGGCGAGGAACTGAGTAAGATGGTCAAAAATCACAGCTGTAAGTGGTAGCGTTTTATCTAAAAACAATATTTGTGCAAACAGGAAGTTGTCAAGTTTCCACCAACAACAGCCATTTTTTTTGCCCTGCAGCCTTTCAAAGCAGTTACCACCACCAACAATAGCAATTTTTTTTGCAGTGCAGAGGCCTTTCAAAGCAGTTACCACCACCAACAGCCATTTTCTTGTTGCAGTGTAGCCTTTCAAAGCAGTCACCACCACCAACAACAGCCATTTTTTTTACAGTGCAGCCTTTCAAAGCAGATACCACCACCAACAGCCATATATTTTCCAGTGCAGCCACTTAAAAGCAATTACCACCGCCACCACCACCAGCCATTTGTTTTTGCAGTGCAGCCTTTCAAAGCAGTTACCACCATCAACAACCATTTTTTTTGCAGTGCAACCTTTCAAAGCAGTTACCACCACCTACAACAACCATTTTTTTGCAGTGCAGCCTTTTAAAAGCAGTTAACACAACCAACAACAGCCATTTTATTTTTGCATTGCAGCCTTTCAAAGACGTTACCACCACCAACAGCCATTTTTTTTTGCAGTGCAGTCTTTCAAAGCAGTTACCACCACTAATAACCATTGTTTTACAGTGCAGCCTTTCAAAGCAGTTACCACCACCAACAACAGCCATTTTTTTTTGCAGTGCAACCTTTCAAAGCAGTTACCACCACCAACAACAGCCATTTTTTTTGCAGTGCAGCCTTTCAAAGCAGTTACCACCACAACAAAAGCCTATACACACTTTTTAGTATTTTAGTATTTTAGAACCAATAAACACTTTTTGCAAGCGTTAGAACCAATAGAGACACTTTCTGCAAGCATTTTAGAACCAATAGATAGATAGATAGATAGATAGCCTTTATTGTCATTCAGACCGAAGTCTGAACGAAATTTCAGCAGTCATACATACAATACAATAAAAACAACAATAAACACATATTAACATCCACCACAGTGAGTCCACCCAGCATCTCCTCACTGTGATGGAGGCAAAAGTCTTAGGTCTGCAGTCTCTTTCCTCCTCTTCTCCCTCTGCGCTGAGGCGATACCCCCCGGGCGATGTTACAAATCAGTCCCGCAGCTCAAACACCGCGGCCCGGGGTGGTCGAAGCTGCCGCCCACCAGTCCTGCAGACGCAGCCGCTGGCCCGCGGCCGAACCCCGGACTCAGGCCACCACCTCCAGAACACCCTCCCAGCCACCCTCACGTGAGTACCGTACCGTCTTCAGCCTCGGGCTGGGCCGCCCCGACATGGGCGCCGAACCTCCCTCTGGCCGGGCCGCCCCGACTTGGGCGTCGCTTCTCCCTCTGGCCGGGCTGCCCCAACTTGGGCGTCGCTTCTCCCTCTGGCCGGGCCGCCCCGACTTGGGCGTCGCTTCTCCCTCGGGCCGGGCTGCCCCGACATGGGCGCCGAACCTCCCTCGGGCTGCGAGCGCCGCACCTTCCCGAGCTCGGCCACTCCGACGGGAGCCTCGTTCCACCCTCGGGCTGGCCGCCCCCACGGGAGCGTCACAACCTCTCACGGGAGCACTGTTCCAGCCCTGAGCCGGACTGCCCTCACGGGAGCGAGCTCAGGGCGAGTCCTGACGGGCTCTGCCTCCGGAGCCTCGAGGTCGCCAGCTCCATTAGGCCTCAGCGCAGACGGAGGCAGAGAAGGGGAATACGACAAAAAAGTCGTATTCCCCCCGCAGGGAGAGACTGCAAACCCCAAACCCCCCCCCCCCCCCCCCAAAAACACAAAACTAAGAACCAAAAACTAGACTAACCAAAACGAAATAAACAACACAAAAAACACAAACAAACGGGACTGCCGGTGAGCCGCTGCTGCCAGTAGACACTTTATGGAACCATTTTAGAACCTATAGACACACTTTTTGCAAGCATTTTAGAACCAATAGACACTTTTTGCAAGCATTTTAGAACCAATAGAGACACTTTTTGCAAGCATGTTAGAACCAATAGACACTTTTTGCAAGCATTTTAGAACCAATAGCGACACTTTTTGCAACCATGTTAGAACCAATAGACACTTTTAAAGCAGTTACCACCACGAACAACAGCCATTTTTTTGCAGTGCATCCTTTCAAAGCAGTTACCACCACCACCAACAGCCTTTTTTTGCAGTGCAGCCTTTCAAAGCAGTTACCACTACCAACAACAGCCATTTTGTTTTACAGTTTAGCCTTTCAAAGCCGTTACCACCACCAACCACAGCCAGTTTTCTTTTGCAGTGCAACCTTTCAAAGCAGTTACCACTACCACAACAGACTTTTTTTTTGTAGTGCAGCCTTTCAAAGCAGTTACTTTCACCAACAGCCATTTTTTTTGCAATGCAGCCTTTCAAAGCAGCTACCACCACCAACAACAGTCATTTGTTTTCCAGTGCAGCCATTTAAAAGCAATTACCACCACCAACAACAGCCATTTGTTTTTTGCAGTGCAGCCTTTCAAAGCAGTTACCGCCACCAACAGCCATTTTTTTTGCAGTGCAGCCTTTCAAAGCAGTTACCACCACCACGCCATTTTTTTTGCAATGCAGACTTTCAAAGCAGTTACCACCACCAACAGCCATTATTTTGCAGTGCAGCCTTTCAAAGCAGTTATCATCACCAACAGCCATTTTGTTTTACAGTGTAGCCTTTCAAAGCAGTTACCACCACCAACAGCCAGTTTTTTTTGCAGTGCAACCTTTCAAAGCAGTTACCACCACCAACTGCCGTTTTTGTTTTTTGCAGTGCAGCCTTTCAAAGCAGTTACCTTCACCAACAACAGCCATTTATTTTGCAATGCAGCCTTTCAAAGCAGATACCACCACCAACAACAGCCATTTTTTTTCAGTGCAGCTATTTAAAAGCAGTTACCACCAACAACAGCCATTTTTATTTTTTACAATGCAGCCTTTCAAAGCAGATACCACCACCAACAGCCATTTTTTTCCTGTGCAGCCATTTAAAAGCAGTTACCACCACCAACAACAGCCATTGTTTTCCCAGTGCAGCCTTTCAAAGCAGTTACCACCACAACAGCCAATAGACACTTTTCCAAGCATTTTAGAACCAATACACACTTTTTGCAAGCTTTAGAACCAATAGAGACACTTTCTGCAAGCATTTTAGAACCAAAAGACAATTGCTGCAAGCATTTTAGAACCAATAGAGACACTTTTTGCAAGCATGTTAGAACCAATAGACACCTTTTGCAAGCATTTTAGAACCAATAGACACACTTTTTGCAAGCATGCTAGAACCAATAGACACTTTTTGCAAGTATTTTAGAACCAATAGAGACTTTTTGCAAGCATGTTAGAACCAAAAGACACTTTTTGCAAGCATTTTAGAACCAAAAGACACTTTTTGCAACCATTTTAGAACCAAAGGAGACTTTTTGCGAGCATTTTAGAACCAATAGACACTTTTTGCAACCCATTTAGAACCAATAGAGACACCTTTTGCAAGCATTTTGGAACAAATAGACACATTTTGCAAGCCTTTTAGAACCAATAGACACTTTTTGCAAGCCTTTTAGAAACAATAGACACTTTGCAAGCATTTTAGAACCACATTAAGGGCACTCACAGTTGAGTAGACATGTGTTCAGTGTTATTCACAGTTCAGAGAGATGTGATCCTTAGGCTTCCTCCATCTTGCAGAGACTGAGTGAGGCACACCACTTCTGGGTTTTATAGTCCCTCCCCCCAGCAGGGGCAGCAGAGAGAATGGCAATTTTTAAAAAACATTAACATCTCTCTGATTTTCCATCGATGGGAAAAATCCTCTGGTCCCGAAAGGCGGAGGGGGGCTCTGAGCGAGGTGGCCAAAAATGATGGCCGTAGGTGGCGGCGTGGTCTCGGAAATCACGAAACAGTAAGTCAAAAGCGGTCAAGATCAATGTTTTAGTAATATAAACTGGACTAAGTGGGACCCGTTGGGTCCCAGCATCACACAGGAGGGCTGGTCATCCAACGCAATATTCCACCTCTCCACCATTCTAATATTGGTGGCCAGTTGGGGGGGGGGGGGCTTTCTGGAGCGCTAGTATGGGTGTTATGGGCTGAAGGGACTGGTTTCCAGAGGGCTAGTATGCAAATTGTGCGCCAAATGGATTCTTGGGCTGGCGTCTCAGTCAATCAAGCCTGTTGTGCTGGCAACTCACTCACGGCTGGTGGGCTGGTAGTTGACTCACGGCTAATCCTTGAAATTCTATTTCAAGCAGGGTATCAGGCCACCAAATTCAAGTGCAGTTTCTCACCACTTCTAGCAGGGTGCAAGGCCACCAAATTCAAGTGCAGTTTCATACCATTTGAAGTAGGGTGCAAAGCCACTAAAGACAGCCAGTCGTGACCTCTCCCTCCTCCATCTTGCAGAGACTGAGCCACCCACCCCCATCGGAAAAGGTGTGGCTTTCATGGACTGATTGACAGGAGAGAGATTCTCAACATTAAAAAAAAAACTAATAACACTTTTATTTTTCATTGATGGGAAGAATTCTCTGCACCTGCTCAGCGGAGGTGGACTGAGTAAGATGACCAACAATCACAGTCGTAAGTGGTAGCGTTTTATCTAAAATCAATATACAGTGCAAACAGGAAGTAAGTGCATTTACAGTAGAGCCTTTTAACTTCAAGCCAAAGCACCCAATCCACCATTTGCAGTAAGTAGTGCCTTTCAACTTCAAAGCTCTCAAGCCACCATTTGCAGTAAGTGGTGCCTTTCAACTTCAAGCCAATGCACCCACGCCACCATTTGCAGTAAGTAGTGTCTTTCAACTTCAAGCCACAATTTGCAGTAAGTAGTGCCTTTCAACTTCAAGCCAATGCACCCACGCCACCATTTGCAGGAAGTAGTGCCTTTCAACTTCAAGCCAAAGCAACCAAGCCACCATTTGCAGTAAGTAGTGCCTTTCAACTTCAAGCCAAAGCAACCAAGCCACCATTTGCAGTAAGTAGTGCCTTTCAACTTCAAGCCAAAGCAACCAAGCCACCATTTGCAGGAAGTAGTGCTTCAAGTCAAAGCTCCCAAGCCACCATTTGCAGTGTCTTTCAACTTCAAGCCAAAGCAACCAAGCCACCATTTGCTGTAATAGTGCTTTTCAACTTCAAGCCAAAGCAACCAAGCCACCATTTGCAGTAATAGCGCCTTTCAACTTCAAGTCAAAGCAACCAAGCCACCATTTGCTGTAATAGTGCTTTTCAACTTCAAGCCAAAGCATCAAGCCACCATTTGCAGTAACAGTGCCTTTCAACTTCAAACCAAAGCTCCCAAGCCACCTTTTGCAGTAAGTAGTGCCTTTCAACTTCAAACCACAATTTGCAGTAATTAGTGCCTTTCAACTTCAAGCCAATGCACCCACGCCCCCATTTGCAGTAAGTAATGCAATTTAACTTCAAGCCATTGCATCGAAGCCATCATTTGCAGTAAGTAGCGCCTTTCAACTTCAAGTCAAAGCTCCCAAGCCACCATTTGCAGGAAGTAGTGCCTTTCAACTTCAAGCCAAAGCAACCAAGCCACCATTTGCAGTAAGTAGTGCCTTTCAACTTCATGCCACCATTTGCAGTAAGTGGTGTCTTTCAACTTCAAGCCACACCCAAGCCATCATTTGCAGTACGTGGTGTCTTTCAACTTCAAGCCACACCCAAGCCACCATTTGCAGTAAGTAGTGCCTTTCAACTTCAAGCCAAAGCAACCAAGCCACCATTTGCAGTAAGTAGTGCCTTTCAACTTCAAGCCAAAGCAACCAAGCCACCATTTGCAGGAAGTAGTGCTTCAAGTCAAAGCTCCCAAGCCACCATTTGCAGTGTCTTTCAACTTCAAGCCAAAGCAACCAAGCCACCATTTGCTGTAATAGTGCTTTTCAACTTCAAGCCAAAGCAACCAAGCCACCATTTGCAGTAATAGTGCCTTTCAACTTCAAGCCAAAGCAACCAAGCCACCATTTGCAGTAATAGTGCCTTTCAACTTCATGCCACCATTTGCAGTAATAGTGCCTTTCAACTTCAAACCAAAGCTCCCAAGCCACCATTTGCAGTAAGTAGTGCCTTTCAACTTCATGCCACCATTTGCAGTAAGTAATGCCTTTCAACTTCAAGCCACACCCACGCCCCCCCCCCCCATTTGCAGGAAGTAGTGCCTTTCAACTTCAAGCCAAAGCAACCAAGCCACCATTTGCAGTAATTGTGCCTTTCAACTTCAAGCCAATACACCCACGCCCCCCATTTGCAGTAAGTAGTGCCTTTCAACTTCAAGCCACACCCAAGCCATCATTTGCAGGAAGTAATGCCTTTCAACTTCAAGCCACAATTTGCAGTAAGTAGTGCCTTTCAACTTCAAGTCAAAGCTCCCAAGCCACCATTTGCAGTAATAGTGCCTTTCAACTTCAAGTCAAAGCAACCAGTCCATCATTTGCAGTAAGTAGTTCCTTTCAATTTCAAGACACAGCCAAGCCAAGCCAACCGGCCGGGGGGGAGGGGGGAGGGGGGGCTTTCTGAAGAGTATGAACCGTTTTAGAACTAATAGACATTTTTTTTGCAAGCTTTAGAACCAATAGTCATTTTTTTTGCAAGCTTTAGAACCAATAGTCATTTTTTTGCAAGCTTTAGAACCAATAGACATTTTTTGTGCAAGGTTTAGAACCAATAGACATTTTTTTGCAAGCTTTAGAACCAATAGAGACACATGTTGCAAGCTTTAGAACCAATAGACGTTTTTTGCAAGCTTTAGAACCAATAGACATTTTTTTGCAAGCTTTAGAACCACTAAGGGCACTTACATTTTAGTAGACATGTGTTCAGTGTTATTCACAGCTCAGAGAAACGTGACCCTCTGCCTTCCTCCAGCTTGCAGACACTGATTGAGGCACACCACTTCCTGGTTTTATAGTCCCTCCCCCCTGCCACCAGCGGGGGCAGCAGAGAGAATGGGGAATTTTGTAAAAACATTAATATCTCTGTCATTTTTAATCGACGGGAAAAGTCCTCAGCACACATGCGGCGGAGGGGGGCTCTGAGCATGGTGGCCAAAAATGACGGCCGTAGGTGGCGGCGTTCTCTCGGAAATCGCAGCACAGATCGCCAAAACCGGTCAAGAACAGAGTTTTAGTAATATAGATATAGATATACAGTGCTCTCCGTAATGTTTGGGACAAAGGCCCATCATTTATTTATTTTTCTCTGTAGTCCACAATTCGAGATTTGTAATAGAAAACAATCATACGTAGTTAAAGTACACATTGTCAGATTTTAAATAAAGGACATTTTTATACATTTTGGTTTCATCATGTAGAAATACAGCTGTGATTATACATAGTCCCCCCCCCCCCCCCATATCCGGGCACCATAATGTTTGGAACATAGCAATGTCATGTAAATGAAAGTAGTGGTGTTTAGTATTTTGTTGCATATCCTTTGCATGCAATGACTGCTTAAAGTCTGCAATTCATGGACATCACCAGTTTCTGGGTGTCTTCTCTATTAATGCTCTGCCACGCCTGTATTACAGCCATTTTTAGCTTATGCTTTTTCGGGGGGCTCGTCCCCTTCAGTTTTCTCTTCAACATATAAAAGGCATTCTCAATTGGGTTCAGATCGGGTAACCGACGGCCACTCAAGAATTGAGTGTTTTTTTGCTTTGAAAAACTCCTTTGTTGCTTTAGCATTTATCATTGTCTTCCTGTAGAATGAACCGCCGGCCAATGAGTTTTGAGGCATTTGTTTGAACTTGAGCAGATGTGTCTATACACTTCAGAATTCATTATGCTACTATCAGCAGTTGTATCATTAATGAATATAAGTGAGCCAGTACCTTCAGCAGCCATATATGCCCAGACCATAACACTCCCACCACCGTGTTTCTCAGATGAGGTGGTATGCTTTGGACATTGGGCAGTTCCTTCTCTCCTTCATACTTTGCTCTTGCCATCACACTGATATAAGTTAATCTTCATCTCAACTGTCCACAAGACCTTTTACTAGATCTATGGTTGCTCTTTTAAGTACTTCTTGGCAAACTGTAACCTGGCCATCCTATTTTTGCAGCTAACCAGTGATTAGCATCTTGCAGTGTAGCCTCTGTATTTCTGTTCATGAAGTCTTCTGCGGACAGTGGTCATTGACAAATCCACACCTGATTCCTGAAGAGTGTTTCTGATCTGTCAGACAGGTGTTTGGGAATTTTCCTTTATTGTAGAGAGAATTCTTCTGTCATCAGCTGTGGAGGTCTTCCTTGGCCTGCCAATCCCTTTGCGATTAGTAAGCTCACCAGTGTTCTTTTTCTTCTTAATGATGATCCCAACAGTTGATTTGGTAAGCCAAAGGTTTGGCTGATGTCTCTAACAGTTTTATTCTTGTTTCTCAGTCTCATAACGGATTCTTTGACTTTCACTAGCACAACTTTGGTCCTCATGTTGATAAACAGCAATAAAAGTTTCCAAAGGTGATGGAAAGACTGGAGGAAAGACTAGCTGCTGAGAGCTCTCTTATACCTACATTAAGGAGGCAATTAAACACACCTGAACAATTACAAACGCCTGTGAAGCCATGTGTCCCAAACATTATGGTGCCCTAAAATGGGGGCACTATTTATAAACACGCTGTAATTTTTACACGGTGAAACCAAAATGTATAAAAATGGCCTTTAATAAAATCTGACAATGTGCACTTTAACCACGTGATTTTTTTCTATTACACATCTCAAATTGTGGAGTACAGAGGCAAATAAATAAATGATGGGTCTTTGTCCCAAACATTATGGAGGGCACTGTAATTAAGCCTGAAGGTGTGCAGAAAAGATAGATGAGGATGTTGCCAGGACATGAGGGCCTGAGCTATAGGGAGAGGTTGAACAGGATGGGACTATATTCTGTGGAGTTAGGAGGGCAAGGGTTGATCTTATGGAGGTGAAAAAGATCATGCGGGGAATGGATAAGGTGAATGCGCAGTCTTTTCCCCAGAATAGGAGAATCAAGAGCCAGAGGACATGGGTTTAAGGAGAGAGAGGAAAGAATAAATAGGAACCCAAGTGGCAACTTTTTCACTCAGATAGTGGTGGGTGTGTGGTATGAATTTCCAGGGGATGAAGTTGAGGTAAGCGTATAACATTTTAAATACATTTTAGATAGAAAAGGTTTAAAGGGCTATGGGCCAAACATGGGCAGGTGGATAAGCGTAGATGAGGCATCCTGGTCTGTATGGATAAGGTGGACCAAAGACCACTGTGATCGCAGTATTAGCTACATGAAGACTGACAAAGTTTCAGAATCACAATTCAACAAGCAAGTCAGTATAAATAACATTGGTTCTGCCACTCATCTTTCACTATGATTTTGTGTTTGTAGCCATCAAAATGTCAGAATCCCACCTGTTGAAACAGTCAGACTGCAATTATTGTTTAGACAGATAGACCCAAAAGCTGGAGTAACTCAGCAGGACAGGCAGCATCCCTGGGTCTGTAGATGGGACTCAATCCAAAATATCGCCCTTTCCTTCCCTCCAGAGATGCTGCCTGTCCCTGCATTTTGATCTATCATCGGTGTAAACCAACAACTGCAGTTCCGTTGTACAGATCAGTATTTTTCTATAGCCTTTAAATAACAAATAAATGTGTGATATTTGTAATTCTTAGTACTTTTGTAGCACCCAAAAGTCATAATGCACGAGGAGAAAAAGAAAGTTCAAATGCTTTGGTTCGGTAGTAGTGCGCATTCATTATCAGCCCAATGTGGGAGGGAATGGTTGGAAGCAATCAGGCAATAAAATTCTTCAGAGCCATAACATCAGAGGATAGATAATGTCAAGCCCAGAGCCCACAAATTAGGAAGACTATCCTCTAAGTAGCATAGAACCTTGCTGCATCTGCATGGATGATGCCCACTTCTGTGAGAGTGGCCCATGCCAAGATCCAATAGACACAAGATTTAGCACACTGCATGCAAAAAACGTAATCCCATTAAACACATCAGCACAGTTGCTGCCTTACAGCGCCAGAGACCCGGATTCGATCCTGACTATGGGTGCTGTCTGTACGGAGTTAGTACAATCTCCCCGTGACCAGCGTGGGTTTTTTCCGGGTGCTCCGGTTTCCTCCCACTCTCCAAAGTCGTACTGGTTTGTAGGCTAATTGGTTTGTTAAAATTGTCAATTATCCCTAATGTGCAGTGGATAGTTAGTGTGCGGGGATCGCTGTTCGGTGCTCACTGGGGGGGGGGGGGGGGGGCGCCGAAGGGCCTGTTTCTGTGTTGTCTCTAAACTAAACTACATTTAGAATTAAAGTTTGGATCATGTTGCTTCATGGAGCATGCAATTGCATTGCACAGGCAACATTTCCACACTCCATTCCTAAAAATCCCTTGTTTGGATGTAAAATTCCATCCTTTTATATTAACGGAGATAAAATCTGCAATGCTGGAAAAGTTCAGTAGGTCAGCCAATATCTGGAGGCTGAGTTTCAGGTTAAAGAACCTTATGACAAAGGGTTTTTGAGCTAAAATGCTTCCCAAATCCAGAGTTTTGATTTTACATTCGGACTTTGTTAACATTTGTTGTGTTACCAAATATTGTAACCAAATTTGAGATTTGATTGATAGCCAAAACTGAACTGGTGATCCAGCAAAACCAAACATTTTTTTCTGGCAGTTTTTCTTTTATCTTTTTCTAAAATATGATTACCAATGGACTGGGAACCTGCCTAGGAATCATTTTAATAAAAGTCCACCTTGACTCTCAGTACAATTGATATCTAAACACTGAACCAGATTAGACATCAATTTGTAGATGAATTGCATCCTCATTTATTGCTCATCTTAGTTAAGCTATCAGGCTATTTTACAGCAAAATGCCTGTTTAAGTAATGCAACAGCTAATTATATTATAACATGGCACTTTTAGCAATAATTCGATTTTTTCCTTACAAAATGCATCACGATGTCTTCAAACAATTGTATCTGTAAATTCATCCCTTTGCACTCGATCTAAACATTCTATAATTGGTGTCAACATGTTACATCTGCATTCAAAATTGAAATCTAGCATTACGATGTGGAAGGTTTAGCACCCAATTAAAAGCTAAATTTCTGGGAATTATCCATGAATTATTTAGTACAGAAATTAATAGGCTGTCAAAGCTATTAAAATGTAAACTGTTTTATCTCCCTGCAATTAAGATAGCAAACCTTAGATGGGATAGTTATCAAAGAAGATAAAATTGTACAAAAATTAACCATTAAGAATTATACTGTTAATAATTAATCAGCAAGTTGGGAGGGGAAATCAGTTTACGATATTAAACAGTTCGCCAAAATTTCTGAATACTATGAAGTTGTGAAACTGCAGTGTATTAAAAAGACAAAAAAATGTTTTAAATAATCACAAGGCGAATCTATTTTTTAAAAATGCAAACATTTTGAGTTGCTAAAATTCAGAATTTATGCAATAAAACACAACTAAATAGAACTGATACTTAACATGTTCAGTCTGAGCACAAACCACTTGGTTATCCATCTCAAGAATCCAAAATAAAACAGATCAGAAGAAAGCAACTTTTTAATAGTTTTCATTTAACATTTAACATTTGTTATGGGAGGGCAAGGCAGGTGATAGCCAAGATTTATTTTCAATAAATGTCTCCACGTGGAAGAAGCTAATTTTAGTGAGAGTCAATCATTTGCTTCCCAAAAATGTTAAGGTGGTCTATTATTGTCACATGTATCGAGGTACAGTGAAACACTTTGTTTTGCACACAATCCAATCAAATCAGGTAGAAACATAGAAAAAAGGTGTAGGAGTAGGCCATTTGGCCCTTCAAGCCAGCACCGCCATTTAATAAGATCATGGCTAATCATACAAAATCAGCACCCCGTTCCTGCTTTCTCTTCATATCCCTTGATTCCTTTAGCCCTAAACTATAGCTAACTCTCTCTTGAATACATCAAGTGAATTGGCCTCCACTGCCTTCTAAAGAAGAGAATTCCACAGATTCACAACTCTCTGAGTGAAAAAGCTTTTCCTCATTTCAGTCCCAAATGGCCTACCCCTTATTCTTAAACTGTGGCCCCGGTTCTGGACTACCCCAACATCGGGAACATTTTTCCAGCATCTAGCCTGTCCAATCCCTTAAAAATGTTATATGTTTCTATAAGATTCCCTCTCATCCTTCTAAATTCCAGTGAGTATAAGGCCAGTCGATCCGTTCTTTCATCATATGCGATCCCACTATTTTATTGTTAATTAAACCTGGTGAATTTACGCTGCACTCCCTCAATAGCAGGAATGCCCTTCCTTAAAAAAACTGCACTCCAGGTGTGGTCTCACCAGGGCCCTGTACAACGGCAGTAGGGCATCCTTGCTCCAATACTCAAATCCTTTCGCTAGGAAGGCTAACATGCCATGAGCTTTCTTCACTGCCTGCTGTACCTGCTTGCTTACTTTCAGTGACTGATGTACAATCACACCCAGGTCTCATTGCACCTCCCCATTTCCTAATCTGACACTATTCGGATGATAATCTGCCTTCTTGTTCTTGCCACCAAAGTGGATAACCTGACATTTATCCACATTATACTGCATCTGCCAAGCATCTGCCCACTCACCCAACCTATCCAGGTCACCATGCAGCCTCATAGCATCCTCCTTGCAGCTCACACTGCCACCGAGCTTTGAGTCATTCGCAAACTTGATATGATACATAAATATAATTCACTCACACTCAAGTGCAAGGATAATAACAAGAGTGAAGGGAAAGCTACAGAGTGCAGTGCAAAATCCTCAGCATTATAGCACAACAGTTCCAGAGATAAAATCCAATGTCTGCAACAAGGTAGAAGGGAATTGGACCGTACCGCAGTTTATGGAAGGACCATTTAGAAACCTAATAACAGAGCGAAAGAAGCAGTTTCAGAGTCTAGTGCCTGATGGGAGCCAGGAAAAGAAGGAATGACCAGGGTAGAAAAGGCCTTTGACTATAGGGCCTGTCCCACTTTCCTGAGTTACTCATGAATTTTCCCGAGTTTTTCCCTTGTTTCAAATTCGGAGAATTACGGTAATAGCCAGCCGTAGGTACTTGGGGCTATTTGTTTCACTTGTGGACATATTTCAAGATGCTGAAAAAACGTCCCGACTTACCTGATGCCCCGAGTACCTACGGCTGGCATTACGAGCCCTCTACGAAATATCTACGGCCTCCTACAGCCTCCTACGGACATTCTCCAAGTTTGAATCATGGGGAAAACTCGGGAGAATTCGTGAATAACTCGGGAAAGTGGGACAGGCCCTTAAGTTGGCTGCTTTCCCCAAGGCAAAATGTCTCCTACCACCTTGTGGGAAAGGTCAAACAAGAATACACTTCTTCATTTCCATTATGAATGGAATTATGAATTAATGAGATGTCATTAATCTCATTATGCATCACCTATCCTTTTTTTCATTAACTGAGGCAAGACAAATTATGCAGCTCATTTTATGTGCTATGAAAAGTGGAGACTCTCTTAGAAATGCTAAATCTTCTCGATTTGCCAGTTAGAGAAAGAAGCGTGGCATCAACTTTCAATGACATTTCCACCCATAACTCAACATATCCTGTCACACAGATGCTTAGGCCCAACTTTAACATCATTACTTCAGAAAGCCTCACCTGGATATACAAGAAACAATCTTCAATTTTGAGCAAGACAAATTCTCATTTCATAGCAATCTCTCCCACTTGGAGAGATCAGTTGTCCATCATTTGATTGAATTTCAGTAGCTGTAAAGTATTTAAGAAAGCAATTTAGGAACCTGCACACCACTAGCATATGAAATGAGAAACAGCTAATAGTCACAATTTATATGATCACGATTATTAAAGATTTCAGCTATCATACAGGCATTCCGTACATTACCATAAAAAAATCAATTTTTTGTTGCACTAATGTAGTATCAATGAAATGTCAGCAACGAGTTTTGAAATAGGCATTTCATTCCATTGTGTTTGACATGGTTGTCATTATTTTTTCTTTCAATGGAGTGCAAAAATGAAACAGCTTAGAAATGCAATAGAACCAACGGGAAGATCCACCTTTACAGGCAAATATCCTGTTGTAATGTTAAAAATGTCTCCCCATCACCTTAACTTTACACGAGGGAATCAACAGAAAACAAAAAACAAAATCTTACCGAATAGTTTTTGTCTTCTAATATCATCATTTATTCTTAATAATGGCATGGATTTCTGAATAGATTAAATGAAACAAGGAAACGAAATTTGGGGGAAATTATGGAATGTGTGGAAACATAGAAAACATAGAAACATAGAAATTAGGTGCAGGAGTAGGCCATTCAGCCCTTCGAGCCTGCACCACCATTCAATATGATCATGGCTGATCATCCAACTCAGTATCCCGTACCTGCCTTCTCACCATACCCTCTGATCCCCTTAGCCACAAGGGCCACATCTAACTCCCTCTTAAATATAGCCAATGAACTGGCCTCGACTACCCTCTGTGGGAGAGAGTTCCAGAGATTCACCACTCTCTGTGTGAAAAAAGTTATTCTCATCTCGGTTTTAAAGGATTTCCCCCTTATCCTTAAGCTGTGACCCCTCGTCCTGGACTTCCCCAACACCGGGAGCAATCTTCCTCTCTTATTAAACCAAGCTGGAAGTGTCACAGCAGATTTTCTCTTGATAAAATCAACATAGTAATATCAAAGAGCAACAAAAACAGTGGAAACACGAACAAGAGATAAGTTGAGAAACAAAAGAAAAGCAAACAAAGTCAACAGATAATGCTTTACTGCCTGTATACAGCATTTATCAGTGTTGGTTTCATTTTCTCCAATTACCTAAACCCGGCCATGTGGACATATTATCAATGTTGCAGAAAACAAAAGTGGGATGTACGGATAATCACAAGAGGTCAGGTAAAACTCTCTTACAGGAGATGGATTGCAATTTCAATAGTATAATAATCACCGGTTTACATGTTAAATTCACCCCAGTAGCTATATTTCCCAGAAAGCTAATGGAAGGGAATAATCTTGCAATTTACCTACTACAATCCAGATGCATGCAATTGCAGCATAACACTCACCCCCAAAACCAGGAAAAAATTCCAACTCCCCTCTTTCAACTACCTCTAATTTCTCCTTGCCCTTGACCTTCCCAAATCTCTCCATCACTCCCTCCCAATCTAACTACTCTGGCTGTCTATCTTAATTCCCTCAACAATGGCCTCCAATCTTGCTTGTGGCCTCTAACTTTGCATCTTCCTCTGTGCTGGCCTGCTACGATTCCTGTTCCATTTTTAATATTACTCAACAACATGACCATAGAAACATAGAAACATAGAAAGTAGGTGCGAGAGTAGACCACCAGGTCCGTCGAGCCCGCACCGCCATTCGCTCATGGCTGAACACTAAACAGACACACTTACCCACAAACAGTAGACACAAGACACAGAACACAAGACACTACCCTTCCCTTTATACCGCTATCACCCCTCTCCACCCCAAAAACCTCGTGATCTCCTGGGGGAGGCAAAAAACCGGATAAAAACCCAGGTCCAATTCGGGAAAAAAATCCGGGAAATTCCTCTCCGACCCCAATCTAGGCGATCGACACTTGTCCAGGAGATCACTCAGGTCTTACTATACTAACCATACCTAGGTCCATATCCCTGCCCTCTCCCCGTAGCCCCTTATCCCCTTGGCAGCTAAAAAAACATCTATTTTAGTCTTAAATATATTTAAAGTTTCTGCTTCCACTGCTCCCTGGGGCAGTGAATTCCATAAATTAACCACCCTCTGGGTGAAGAAGTTCTTCCTCATCTCAGTTTTAAAAGAGCCCCCCCTTATTCTGCAACTATGTCCCCTAGTTCTAGTTTCCCCGATCATTGGGAACATCCTCGGTGCATCCACCCGATCAAGGCCCCTCACGATCTTATATGTTTCAATGAGATCGCCTCTCATTCTTCTAAACTCCAAAGAGTAGAGTTCCAGCCTACTTAACCTTTCCTCATATGTCAATCCCCTCATTGCAGGAATTAATCTTGTAAACCTTCGCTGCACTGCCTCCAGGGCTAGTACATCCTTTCTTAAGTATGGACCCCAGAACTGTACACAGTATTCCAAATGTGGTCTCACTAATACTGTGTACAGCTGCAGCAAGACCTCCGTGTTTTTATACTCAATCCCCCTAGCAATAAAGGCCAAAACTCCATTGGCCTTCCTGATTGCTTGCTGCACCTGCATACTAACTTTTAGTGATTCATGTACTAATACCCCTAGATCCCTTTGCGTTGCATTACAACGCAGCTCCTCCTCATTTAGAAAATAACTTGCCCTATCATTTTTTTTCCCAAAGTGAATGACTTCACATTTATTAGTATTAAACTTCATCTGCCAAGTTGTTGCCCACTCACCTAGCTTATCTATATCCTTTTGCAGACTCTTCCTATCCTCCTCATCCCCTACTTTTCCTCCCATTTTTGTATCGTCCGCAAATTTTGATATATTACACTTGGTTCCCTCCTCCAAATCATTTATATAAATTGTGAACAACTGGGGTCCCAGCACCGACCCTTGCGGAACCCCGCTAGTTACCGGTTGCCATCCCGAGTATGAACCATTTATCCCCACTCTCTGCTTCCTATTTGTTAGCCAATCCTCTACCCATGCTAATATATTACCCCCAATTCCATAATTTTTTATTTTTAGCAATAGTCTCTTATGTGGCACCTTGTCAAAAGCCTTTTGGAAGTCCAAGTATACCACATCCACCGGTTCCCCTTTATCCACCCGGGTTGTTACTTCCTCAAAGAATTCGAGCAGATTCGTTAAACAGGACTTCCCCTTCACAAAACCATGCTGGTTCTGTCCGATGAAGTCATGTTTATCCAAGTGCCCCGTTAGTGTTTCTTTAATAATTGTCTCTAACATTTTACCCACCACCGATGTTAGACTAACCGGTCTATAGTTACCCGCTTTCTGTTTACTTCCTTTTTTAAATATAGGTGTTACATTGGCCATTTTCCAATCCACTGGGACCGTTCCTGCCTCCAGGGAGTTTTGGAAAATTATCACCAATGCATCCACAATCCCCACCGCTATCTCCCTCAAGACCCTTGGATGTAATCCATCAGGCCCAGGGGATTTATCCTCCTTCAGTCTCATTAATTTCCCTAATACCACCTCCTTGGTGATCTTAATAGTATTTAGCTCCTCCATTCCTACCGCCCCCTGTTTATCCAACGTTGGAATATTTTTTGTGTCTTCTATGGTGAAGACTGATACAAAATACTCGTTTAATGCCTTTGCCATTTCCATGTTCCCCACCAACAACTCTCCAGTCTCACCCTCCAATGGACCAACGTTCACCTTAGCCACCCTTTTTCTTTTTATATAGCTATAAAAACTCTTACTATTAGTTTTTATGTTGTTTGCTAAATTCCTTTCATAGTCTATTTTCCCCGTCTTAATTAATCTCTTAGTTATTTTTTGCTGACCTTTAAATGCTTCCCAATCCTCTACCCTCCCACTATCTCTGGCTACCTTATATGCCCTTGCCTTCAGCCGAATACTATCCTTTATAGTTTTACTGAGCCATGGCTGACTGTTCTTACCCTTACCCCTTTTTTTCTTCATAGGAATAAATTTTTCTTGAAGGTTATACAGTATACCCTTAAACGTACACCACTGCTCATGTACCGTCTTATTCTTGAGTCTGCTATCCCAGTCAACTTTGATCAGCTCAGTCCTCATACCTTCATAATCCCCCTTATTTAGACTAAGCACCCTAGCCTGAGTTTCAACCTGCTCCCCTTATAACACCATATAACAATTACAGCACGGAAACAGGCCATCTCGACCCCTCTAGTCCGTGCTGAACACATAGTCTCCCCTAGTCCCATATACCTGCGCTCAGACCATAACCCTCCATTCCTTTCCCATCCATATAACTATCCAATTTATTTTTAAATGATAAAAACGAACCTGCCTCCACCACCTTCACTGGAAGCTCATTCCACACAGCTACCACTCTCTGCGTAAAGAAGTTCCCCCTCATGTTACCCCTAAACTTCAGTCCCTTAATTCTCAAGTCATGTCCCCTTGTTTGAATCTTCCCTACTCTCAGTGGGAAAAGCTTTTCCACGTCAACTCTGTCTATCCCTCTCATCATTTTAAAAACCTCTATCAAGTCCCCCCTTAACCTTCTGCGCTCCAAAGAATAAAGCCCTAACTTGTTCAACCTTTCTCTGTAACTTAGTTGCTGAAACCCAGGCAACATTCTAGTAAATCTCCTCTGTACTCTCTCTATTTTGTTGACATCCTTCCTATAATTAGGCGACCAAAATTGTACACCATACTCCAGAATTGGCCTCACCAATGCCTTGTACAATTTTAACATTACATCCCAACTTCTATACTCAATGCTCTGATTTATAAAGGCCAGCACACCAAAAGCTTTCTTTACCACCCTATCTACATGAGATTCCACTTTCATGGAACTGTGCACAGTTATTCCCAGATCCCTCTGTTCACCTACATTCTTCAATTCCCTACCATTTACCATGTACGTCCTATTTTGATTTGTCCTGCCAAGATGTAGCACCTCACACTTATCAGCATTAAACTCCATCTGCCATCTTTCAGCCCACTCTTCCAACTGGCATAAATCTCTCTGTAGACTTTGAAACTCTTCTTCATTACCCGCAACCCCACCTATCTTAGTATCATCTGCATACTTACTAATCCAATTTACCACACCATCGTCCAGATCATTGATGTACATGACAAACAACAGTGGACCCAACACAGATCCCTGTGGCACCCCACTCGTCACTGGCCTCCAACCTGACAAACAACCATCCACCATTACTCTCTGGCATCTCCCATTCAGCCACTGTTGAATCCATCTTGCTACTCCACCATTAATACCCAACCATTGAACCTTCTTAACCAACCTTCCATGAGGAACCTTGTCAAAGGCCTTACTGAAGTCCATATACACAACATCCACTGCTTTACCCTCATCAATTTCCCGAGTAACATCTTCAAAAAATTCAAGAAGATTAGTTAAACATGACCTTCCAGGCACAAATCCATGTTGACTGTTCCTAATCAGACCCTGTTTATCCAGATGCTTATATATATTATCTCTAAGTATTCTTTCCATTAATTTGCCCACCACTGACGTCAAACTAATAGGTCTATAATTGCTAGGTTTACTCTTAGACCCCTTTTTAAACAATGGAACAACATGCGCAGTACGCCAATCCTCCGGCACTATTCCCGTTTCTAATGACATTTGAAATATTTCTGCCATAGCCCCTGCTATTTCTACACTAACTTCCCTCAATGTCCTAGGGAATATCCTGTCCGGACCTGGAGACTTATCCACTTTTATATTTCTCAAAAGTGTCAGTACTTCCTCTTCTTTGATCCTCATAGTTTCCATAGCTACTCTACTTGTTTCCCTTACCTCACATAATTCAATATCCTTTTCCTTGGTGAATACCGAAGAAAAGAAACTGTTCAATATCTCCCCCATCTCTTTTGGCTCTGCAGATAGTTGGCCACTCTGACTCTCTAATGGACCAATTTTATCCCTAGTTATCCTTTTGCTATTAATATAGCGGTAGAAACCCTTCGGATTTACTTTTACCTTACTTGCCAAAGCAACCTCATATCTTCTTTTAGCTTTTCTAATTTCTTTCTTAAGATTCTTTTTACATTCTTTATACTCCTCGAGCACCTCATTTACTCCATGCTGCCTATAACTATTGTAGATATCCCTCTTTTTCCGAACCAAGTGTCCAATTTCCCTTGAAAACCATGGCTCTTTACAATTTTTACGATTTCCTTTCAACCGAACAGGGACATAAAGATTCTGTACTCTTAAAATTTCACCTTTGAATGTACTCCATTTCTCTTCCACATCTTTCCCATAAAACAAACTGTCCCAATTTACTCCTTTTAAATCCTTTCGCATCTCCTCAAAGTTAGCCTTTCTCCAATCAAAAATCTCAACCCTAGGTCCAGTTTTGTCCCTCTCCATAATTATATTGAAACTAATGGTATTGTGATCACTGGACCCGAACTGTTCCCCAACGCATACCTCTGCCACCTGACCCATCTCATTTCCTAACAGGAGGTCCAGTACCGCCCCTTCTCTAGTAGGTACTTCTATGTATTGTTGCAAAAAACTATCCTGCACACATTTTACAAACTCCAACCCATCCAGCCCATTTACAGAATGTGTTTCCCAGTCTATGTGTGGAAAATTGAAATCTCCCACAATCACTACCTTGTGCTTACTACTAATATTTGCAATCTCCTTACATATTTGCTCTTCCAATTCTCGCTCCCCATTTGGCGGTCTATAATACACCCCTATAAGTGTTGCTACCCCTTTCCCATTTCTTAGTTCCACCCAAATAGCCTCCCTAGACGAGCCCTCTAATCTATCCTGCCAAAGCACTGCTGTAATATCTTCCCTGATAAGCAATGCAACACCTCCACCTCTTGCCCCTCCAATTCTATCACACCTGAAGCAACGAAATCCTGGAATATTTAGTTTCCAATCACAGCCCTCCTGCAACCATGTTTCACTGATCGCCACAACATCATACTTCCAGGTGTCAATCCAGGCTCTAAGTTCATCCACTTTTCTTACAATGCTCCTAGCATTAAAATATACACATTTAAGAAACCCACCCTCTCTTATTCTCTGATTATTTTCTTTTTCTTCTCTCTCCCCTACATTTTGGGTCAGAGTGCTACCATTCTCTGCCCCCTGCTTCACACACTGACTGCTAGCTTTCCCAATTTGAGTCCCTCCCCCCAACCATACTAGTTTAAAGTCTCCCCAGTAGCCTTTGCAAATCTCCCCGCCAGGATATTGGTCCCCCTTGAGTTCAAGTGCAACCCGTCCTTTCTGTACAGGTCGCACCTTCCCCAAAAGAGGTCCCAATGATCCAGAAACTTGAATCCATACCCACTGCACCAGTCCCTCATCCACGCATTTATCCTCCACCTCGCTCCATTCCTACTCTCACTGTCGCGTGGCACAGGCAGTAATCCTGAGATTGTTACCTTTCCAGTCCTTCTCCTTAACTCCTTCTATTTGAATATGGAATTCGACCATATTGTGGTCACTTGTTCCCAACGAGTCCCTAACTATGACATTTTTAATTAATCCTGCTTCATTACACAGGACCAGATCCAAGATTGCCTCCCCCCTTGTCGGTTCTGTGACATACTGTTCTAGGAACCCGTCTCTAATACATTCTATAAATTCTTCCTCTAGTCTACCCTGCCCAGTTTGGTTTGCCCAATTAATATGAAAATTGAAGTCCCCCATGATTACAGCAGTTCCCTTTTTACATGCGTCAACTATTTGCAGATTTATGTTCTGACTAACAGCGTCACAGCTATTTGGAGGTCTATAAATTACACCCACTAGTGTTTTTTTCCCCTTATTATTCTCTATCTGTACCCAAGCTGTTTCACTATCCTGATCCTTCAACGCAATATCCTTCCTCTCTATTGCCGTTATTCCCTCCCTTATTAAAAGGGCCACCCCTCCTCCCTTTCTTTCCTGTCTATCTTTCCTAATTGTCGAGTACCCCTCTATATTTAACTCCCAGTCCTGATCCCCTTGCAGCCATGTCTCCGTAATGGCCACGATATCATAACTATATATACTTAATTGCACCGTTAATTCATTTATCTTATTACGAATACTCCGTGCATTTAGATAAAGCACTTTCAGATGATTTTTACTACCCTTCCTTTCCGTTTTTGCCCCTTTTACATCTAGAGCTTTATCTTCACACATTCTGTCTCCTGTCACATTTTGACTTTCCGCTTCCCCACTGATACCCTGCTCTATTTCCTCTACCCCTGCCGTTATTACCCCCCTTGATACCTCCCCCCCGCTACTTAGTTTAAAGACCTCTCTACTGCCCTAGTTATATGATTTGCCAGGACCCCAGTCCCAGCACCGTTCAGGTGAAGTCCGTCCTTACAGAACAGATCCCCCCTGTCCCAGTACTGGTGCCAGTGGCCCAAGAAACCAAACCCATTATTCCCACACCAGTCTTTGAGCCACGCATTCAGCTTTTTAATTTTACGTACCCTCGCCGATTTGGCCCGTGGCTCAGGTAGCAATCCGGAGATCAGTACCCTCGAGGTTCTGCTTTTTAATTTATTCCCTAACTGCTCAAACTCCTTCAGCAGATCCTCCTTCCTCGTCCTTCCTATGTCATTGGTCCCCACATGGACCACGACCACTGGATCCTCCCCCTCCCACTGCAAATTTCTCTCCAGCATCGCAGAGATATCCTTAACCCTAGCACCGGGTAGGCAACACAGCCTTCGGGACATGTTCTGCTGGCCGCAGAGAACCTTATCTACCCCCCGAATAATACTATCCCCTATCACTACGGCATTTCTTCTAACTCCCCCCTCTTGAATGGCCTCCTGATCCACGGTGCTGCAGCCAGGTTGCTCATCCCTCCCACAGCCCCTGATCCCGTCCTTACATTGAGTAAGAGCCTCGGTCATGCTCGTCAGGGACAAGGGCTGTGGCTCCTGCCGCATCTCCTCCTGGTTCCCCCTACCTGCCTCGCTTATGGCCACACCTTCCTTTCCTTGCTCACTGCCTACTGAATTAGTTAAACTGGTCGGTGTGACCATCCCCTGGCACAAAACATCCAGGTAATACTCCCCCTCCCTGATGTACCGCAGCGTATGAAGTTGGGTCTCCAGCTCATCAATGCGGAGCTGGAGTTCCTCTAGCCTCAAACACTTACTGCAGCTGTAGGGATCTTCTACATCAATGGTGTCGACAAATTCCCACATCTCGCAGTATTGGCACATCTCCTGACCGCCCATCTTATATAAGTAATTAACTGGTCCTATTTAAGAATCCCCTACTGTATTGATACACCCCTTATTTATATAATCCTACCTCCTATAAATGGGAAAGTACTCACCCCAGCCGTAAATTACCTACTGGTTTGGCTGTCTAGTGGTAATTCCGTCCGCTCTTCCTGTCTGGTCCACTGCTCCCTTGCAGTGCGTGGCAAACCTCTTTGCCTCTGTTTTATATCTACAGTGCGTGGCAAACCTCTTTGCCAACCTCTTTGCCTCTGTTTTATATCTACAGTGCGTGGCAAACCTCTTTGCCAACCTCTTTGCCTCTGTTTTATATCTACAGTGCGTGGCAAACCTCTTTGCCTCTGTTAGCCTCTGTTAGTCTCTCGAGCCGCGGCCCCGTCCGTCCTCCCTCGGCGACAGCACCTGTGGCACCGCGGTCGTGACGTCCCTTCCGTTCCTGCAGAGCCTTCCTGTCCTGGGCGGAGTCTGAAGCTAACTGTACTTAAACTGTTTTCACTTCTCTCCTCCCACTTGGGCTAGAGCCAATCAGTCGTATCTCTTGCTAATCTCCTCCTGCTGCTGCTGTTGTTGCTCCCAAAGCTACAGCAGTTCAGACCACAATTGCCTGCATCCACCAGCTCCAGAATCCAGTCGTGATCATCCTCATTCTCTGATCCAACTCTTCCCCTTCTCCGTCCTCCCTACTTAGTGCAACCAGAAAATGGGATGGAAATATGGAGATTTGATTATGTCAACAAGCTTGGCAGGCCTCAAGGAAATATCATTCTTCAAAGAATCAGAATTTAATTCCGAATCCACAACTTCCACTCTATTTCCAAGATCACATCTGGCCTTCCAATTCTATGCAGATTAAATATTTGTTGCATGGTTTTTGTAGGATTTTTAAGTCAGTATATTATAGTCATGTCTAATATTTTTAGGTTTTATTTGTCTGTAATTTTGTAGGTGGGATTTTTATACGTAGAAGGGGTGTGTCTATTTTCGGAGGAGACTAGCGCACTCACAGATTGGGAGTTCAGTTTAGACTCGGAAGATGGTGAGAGTGCAGTTTCTTACCACGACATGATCACGACACACGTTCATGAGACACTACACCTTTGAAGAAGAAACTTTTAAATGATTTATGTGACACAAATGGAACCTTGCACAAGTAGTTGGATTAGTTTCGATTAATTTCATAGACAGCACAGACTTAGTGGGCCAATGGGCTGATTTATCTGCTGTACGGTTCTGTGTTCTAGATTCCAATTACAAGTTTCTCTTCTTTTGATAAAGAAATACAAAAAAAGAAAACTTCCTTTGAATCTAGAAAAATTGGGCACAAAATTATATGGAAATGCGAGTCTGCAATTCACTGCATCAATAGGGATCATGACAGAAGCCTCCTTGTGGCGATTCTTGGAAACGACGACACGATACACTCTGTGACGCATCGGGTAACTAATTCTGTCAACATGTTGGACGACAACAGAAGCTAACAGCGAGCTATACGTCATGTGACACACGAGCGAGCTATACGTTGTCTGACACGAGCGAACGAACTGCATCACCCTATGCTTACTCTCCTTAACCTATTCCATCCATGATAGAAATATGTAAAATTGAGAGACAGAGTAGGTGGCCAATGTCCGTTGCCTGTGTTAGTGGTATCCAAATCTAGTGGGTCTGGGGTTAAGGCGAGAGGGTTAAAGAGTCCCATTGCTATATATAAATCTCCAGTTACCATTTAGCCCATTTCTCCTGACATGAAGCTGTCTTCGCCAGAAGTACAGTGAGCAGCCACAAATACAACTCAGACCTAGTCACGGGGAACTGGAATTTCCTTTGGTTTGTGGCTGGCCATATTCCGAGAGCTCAAGTGCCTCTTGAAATAGCTGCTATTGGTGCATTGGATTGAAACCTGGAAAGGGCAGGTTGGCTTCTGAGGAAAGATCAGAAAGGAGAGATGATACCTGCTGGAGTTTTAATTTAATCCTACAAGATCCTGAGACTGGATTTGGAGAGAACATTACCTCTTGCAGGAGAATATAGAAACAAGGAGGTCACTGCTTAAAATAAGGGCTTGCCCATTTGAGACAGAAACCTTGGCTTCATTTTGGGTACAGTCTGAAGGCCCTGTTTCTGTGCTATACAGTTCTACGTACTAGTTGGTATCCGGAACGAACAGTCAGAAGTGGTGGTGGAGGAAGGAACAGTAACAACATTTAAGAGCTACCTGACAGGTACTTGAATGAGCAGGACATAGAGAGACGTGGGATTTATGCACACGTAGGGTCAGTACGGCTAGACGTGATAATCGTCATAGGAATAGTGTGGTAATAGGCCTGTACAAATGTATAACTAAAATACACTTGAGACAATGTCTCCGATAAAGGTCACTGTGCAGTTTACAAACATTGAACTTAAATTTAGGACTCTTCAGGGGGTGCTGGAGGATGAGGGGTGATCTGATGAAGGTGTATAAAATTATGAAAGGAATAGATTGGGTATATGAATAAAGTCTCTTGCCCAGAATCAAGGACCAGAGGACATAGGGTTAAGGTGAAGGGGAAAAGATTTAATAGGAATCTGAGGAGTAACCTTTTCACACGTCTTCCAAGCTCTATCACTCTATGACTATGACTCTAATGCAGGCATCTGTGAAAAACAGGTTGATTGGTGCAACAGATATACAGTTGCTCACTGCTCACTCGGGTTTCAACATTTCATTCTTACCAATCGGATTTTCCTTTCCAATACACCGGTTTTAAGTTTTATGGCAAACACCTTGTCAGACATAACTGAAAATTATAAATCATTTTATTATTGACTGCAGTTGGCATGTTAACCATTATCCCAACTTAAGTATTCTGATCACTGAAAGTTCTCATAGGAATGGCACAATTTTCAGGCAATGATAAAAAAAAATTGAGCAGGACATAACTCAAACTTGACTATACATAATTTCACACTTTGTAGAGTTGCCCAATTGGATAACGTTTTAAAACATTTATATGTGAATGAATGGAACACCACAGTGCCACTAATTTTAATGGATAACAAAAAAGCAAATCATCTATCACCACATATTATAGTACCACCTACATCTCAGACACCATCATTTTTCCTGAAACATTTACTTCAGTACATTTGAAAGGCACAGTGAAATTAAAAACAAAATACATCACATTATACAGTGTGAGAAGGTACTTAAAAGGTAACAGTAAATTAACCAAATCGTACATTTTTTAAGGCTAAATTGGGTCCAAGTTGAACAACTCGAGATTTGCAACCAAACACAAACAGAAAAGTGGAATATACAAGTAGGGATTGCGAATACAGTCAAAAGCTAACAAATTTGACAAGTTCAGGTACAAGAGTAATCAAACTAATCCATCAGGATGATACATTTTATTCAATCAATACTTTGAAACAAAATATGGGACATAAATACTTTGAAAAGCAGCTCCTCACAGTTTAGGATTACAACAATCTACAAGCAAAACTTGGTCATTTTTCAAATATTTTTAAGTACTTTTTGTATGGAGAAACAAGAAACTGCAGATGCTCGTTTAGTAAACAAGACAAACTGCTGGAGTAACTCCATGAGTCAGGCAGCATTTCCAGAGAACATGGAGAGGTTCATTCTGATCCAAAACGTCTCTATCCATGTTCTCCGGAGATGCTCCCTGATCTGCCAAATCATTCCAGCACTTTGTGTACATTTTGTTCACGTTGTTGATGTCAACGACAGAGACCAGGAAATAACCACTCCTTAGGCAATCCCTCCAAATAAAAAAATACGTCCTTCCACCTTTCTGGGGTGAGGCGGCTAATTATGGTATAATAATTTATTTACTGCTGGGACAGAAAGTGCCCGAGGGCAATGAATGTTTCCTATTCATTTTCTCCACAGTCTGTCCTGCTGAGTTACTCCAGCATTTTGTGTCTATCTTGGGTGGTTACAGTAATTAATTTGGTGCATGGACTTGATGTCCTCACCACCATCCCAAATGCTGCTTCGTTGAGGAATCATGGGCCAGAGATTTACAAGAACCAGTGGGATGCCAGATTTTATTGAAGATATTTTAAGCACATTCTTGAATCTTTTCTTCTGTTCACCTGGTAAATCTCTTCCCATGAGAGAGCTCAAAGTACAACAGAATTAATCAACACCTTAGTAAACATACATTTGATGCTCTTGCTGCAGATGACACACTGTCAAAGAATCTAAATGAATAATCTAACAAGTCATAGCTGAACCTATTCAATATTAATCAATTCATTATTAAATAAGGTTTAGTTGCTTTTTAATTTTCACAGTTTTATCCCAAAACAAATACATTTAAGACTTTTAACTAAAAGGCAAAAGTCTTGGAGCAATCCCAGGAAGTATAAACTGCAACTTTATTTAGCTGGGCATTAAAATTTAACATGCAATTTAAAATACAAGAATCCTTTTTTCCAAAATTTAATATTGAGCACATCAAGTTAGTTTTGTAACACATGGGAGCATATAAATAATCACAATTAATATTTCATCAAAACTTTATAAAGGCATGTGTCATAATGAAGGAGACTTCATATGCAAAGAAACACATGCAAATCCATTCATGAATTTACACCATCAGCTTAAAAGAGAAAAAATTGAGAAAATTGTAGTACAGGTGCACAACCTTTTATCCGAACATCCAAATAACGAAAACCTCCGAATAGCGGACATTTTTTCGGTCCTTGAAGAAAGGTCCTTGAAGACGTTCAACGAGGGCGGCCCGCAGAGGTGACAGTGGAACCTCCGGTCGGTCCTCAAAGAAAGGGGAACTAAATCCCCATTCATAAAAGAGAAGGTGAGGGTATATTGCACGGGAGGGTTAATAATTGACAATCTTCTGCTGCCTGCCCGCTGAGTTAAAAAGTTCCCACGGTAGACTCACGATACACAGTGTATCATGAGTCTTGTGTGGGAACTTTTTAACTCAGCGGGCAGGCAGCAGCAGATTGTCGCTCCCTTCAGTTTCACCCCACCTACACCCCTCTGCTTCCCGGCCATGTGTGTGACCCCTTCCCTCCCCTCTCCAGCTCCCCGCCCATTGCACCGGTGCGGGGGCTTTGCACTGTCTTCATGTCGGCGATGCCAGCAGGTCAGTGCCAGTCACCGGAGACGTCAGGACCAACGGGACACCGATCCCCAGGCCCACTGCAAGCACGGAGATCCCAGAGACCCACAGCCAGCAGCAGCCCAGCCCAGCCCCGCTCCAACTCCAGAGGAACACGCTCCCCGTAGGGACAGAAGCTGATGGTGTGCAAGGTACGTCTTGTTCTTGGGGTTGCGGATGAGGGGACGCAGCTCGGGCTGTGATGTCTCCGGCCACCCCCCTGTACAGGAGCTGAGACTGGGAACTGTGGGGTTGTTTGCAGTTGCAGAGGGAGGGGGCAAGGGCGGTACAGTTCACAGTCTCAGCTCCAGTCCAGGGGATGACCGGAGACGTCAGGACCAACGGGACACCGACTGCAAGCACGGAGATCCCAGAGACTCACAGCCAGCAGCAGATCTAGCCCAGCCCCGCTCCAACTCCAGAGGAACCCGGGTTGCGGATGAGGGGGCGCAGCTCGGGCTGTCGGCGAACTGCCACTTGTCGCTGTAGCGGCCCATCGGGGAGCGGGTTCCTGTTGGTCCTGACGTCTCCGGCCACCCCCCTGGACAGGAGCTGAGAGACGTCAGGACCACCAGAAGCCGCTCCCCGATGGGCCACTACGGCAACAAGTGGCAGTTCGCCCACAGCCCGAGCTGCGCCCCTCATCGGGACACCGACCCCCAGGCCCACTGCAAGCACGGATATCCCAGATCAGCAACTCCAGCCCAGCCCCGCTCCAACTCCAGAGGAACACGCTCCCCGTAGGGGCAGAAGCTGATGGTGTGCAAGGTACGTCTTGTTCTTGGGGTGGCGCAGCTCGGGCAGTGGGCGAACTGCCACTTGTCGCCGTAGCGGCCCATCGGGGAGCGGATTCCTCTGGAGTTGGAGGGACAGGGAGACACAGCGGCTTTTGAGAATGGTGGGCAATCACTTCCAAAGTTCTGCCCACACCGTCAGTACACCTCTCCTACACTTGTCTCCCGCACTAAGATCATCTCGCAGAGAATGATCCCAGCCTAACCCTCCCTATTCTCGCCTATTCTGCAAGAAAAAACTACATCGAAGACTCAAACTCGCGATCGAGTAACTGCCGGGATCGACGCGCAAACTCGCGACCTTGCGGATATGAGCCGAGCACTCTACCACTGAGCCAGCCGTTAAAATCTACGCTAAAAATCATCCAATCCGAAAGCCGAAAAATTCCGAATTACGAAAAGTGTCTGGTCCCAAGGCTTTCGGATAAAAGGTTGTGCACCTGTACTTCATTTTCCCAATGCTGCAAATGGATGCATGGTTTAGTTAACAAATTCACATATTCTACATTCCGTTTTAATTTATACTAAAATGTTCAGATACACAACCAAGGATAAAACTCTTTCATAATGTCATTAAATGTTTTTTTTTGCTTGAGTTGCAATCAACAGCCCAAGCTCTCCCAAAGGTAATGGGCCAGGGAAGGAGTAGCAAATCAACCATGAATTTCAAAACAAAATTAATCGAGTTCAGAATATGCCTAAATGAATGCAAGTTGCTCAATTCATAAATTGTGCTAGAGTGAAATGGACTATTAAACATTTTTACTTTAAAACTCTTCAGATCCAGGTATTAAACATGTGTAGTCTAATTCAGAAATCCAAAAATCAATATCAATTAGATCCTAAAGAGTATACACGCTGTAGTCCTTCTGGAGGTAATCAATGTAGAATTAACAATTTGATTAAAACTGAGCAAATGTGCCTTTTTGACATAATATCAACCAAGTGCATGTGCATGTACTAAATCAATAATAACTGTTGAACAACAGCTCAGGCCTTAAAGTATGCGCTCTCTTTAATACAGGATAATAATTTATTTTTTTAATTGCTTTTCATGTGAACAAGCCTAGACCATTTCACTGAACACTTGCACTTGGTCCACCTAGGCCTGTTGGATTTCCTGCTGGCTAATTACTTCAACTTCCTTTCAATTCTCATACCAATCCTTCTGTCATAAGCATCTTACATTGTCAGAGTGAGACTACATGCAAACTCCAGGACAAGCATCACATATTCAACTTGGGTAGTTATAATCCAATGGTGTGAACAATGCATTCTCTAATTTTAGCAACCTCCCCCCTTTTTGATTAACCCCCTCTCTTCCTTGTGCTCCACCTTGGTGTGCACCCATTTCTTGCACTAATCTGACCCTTTTCTCCCCATCCCTTTCCACGTAAATCATAGAAACATAGAAAATAGGTGCAGGAGTAGGCCATTTGGCCCTTAGAGCCAGCACCGCCATTCAATATGATCATGGCTGATCATCCAAAATTAGAACCCCGTCCCGGCTTTTTCCCCGAATCCCTTGATTCCCTTAGCCGTAAGAGCTAAATCTAAAGGTCTGTCCCACTTTCACGACCTAATTCACGACCTTTTTTAACTTGTGGACATTTTTCATCAGGCTAGAAAAACGCCCCGACATACTTGATATCACGAATACCTACGAATAGCATCACGACCTACCTACGACCTCCTAAAACTCGTGATGACCATGCTGCGAGTATGAGTCAAGGGCAAACTCGGCAGAGGTCGTTAATTAGGTCGTGAAAGTGGGACAGGCCCTTTACTCTCTCTTGCAAACATCCAGTGAATTGACCTCCACTGACTTCTGTGGCAGAGAATTCCACAGATTCACAACTCACTGTGTGAAAAAAGTTTTTCCTCATCTCAGTCCTAATTGGCCTACCCCTTATTCTTAATCCCTCCTTCTGGCTTCACATTTCATTCCTCTTCACTCCTTATCTTACACCCTTTTGTTTACTTTTCATCTCTAATTTTTGTATTCACATCTGCCATTCAAGCCCACATCACCTGTATCCACCTACCATTTGCCAGGCTTTGTCCAGTCCCCATTTCTTTTCCAACTTTGTCCCCTCTACTACAATCAGTATGAAGAACGGACCCGACCCAAAACGCCGCCCACCCATGTCCTCCTCAGATGCTGCCTGACCTGTTGAGTTACTCTAGCAGTGTATGTTTTTCGACGGACCAGCATCTTGCCATGTAGGTTCTCATCCAATCATTAATGTAGATGACAAACAGTAACAGGCCCAGCACCAAACCCTGAGGCACACCACTAGTCATAGGCCTCCAGTCCAAGAAGCAACCTTCCACCATCACCCTCTGCTTCCTTCCATGGAGCCAATTTGCTATCCCTCTCCTTGGATCCCATGTGATCTAACCTTCCAGAGCAGCCTACCATGCGGAACCTTGTCGAAAGCCTTACTGAAATCAATGCACACAACATCTACAGCTCTGCCCTCATCGACCTTTTTGATCACATCTTCAACAAAAATAATTCAGATTTGTGAGACATGACTTCCCACGTACAAAACCCTGCTTAATCAGCCCTTGCCCATCCAAATTCCTGTATAACCTATCCCTCAGAATAATCTCTAGTAGCTTTCAAACTACAGATGTTAAACTCACTGGCCTATAGTTCCCATCATTTTCCCTGCAGCCCTTCTTGAAAAGAGGCACAACATTTGCCACCCTCCAGTCTTCCGGCATCTCTCCTGTATTTAAGATCTACACATAAATTTCAACCAGGGCTCTCACAATTTCCTCTCCAGTTTCCCGCAATGTCCTCGGATATATCTGATCAGGTCCTGGAGATTTGTCTACCGTCATACACGAGTACCTTAAGTACTTCTTCGACGGTAACACTAACAGCTCTCAAGACACTTCCATTGACTGCACCAAGTTCCTCCGTCCTACTGTCTTTCTCCTCGGTAAATACAGAGGAGAAATACTAATTGAAGACCTTTCCCATTTCCTGTGGCTCCACACGGGTGACCGCTTTGATTCCCGAGAGGCCCCACTCTCTCTCTCTCTCTAGTTACCCTTTTCCCCTTTATGTATTTATAGAATCTTTTGGGGTTGTCCTTAATGCTACCCGCCAGAGCTATCTCCTGGCCCCTTTTTACCCTTCTGATCTCCTTTTTCAGTTTACGAAACTCCTCCAGGGATGTACTTGATCCCAGCTGCCTACACCTGCCCGATACATCCTTCTTGTTTTTGACCAACGCCTCAATTTCCCTCGTCAGCCAAGTTTCCTTACGTTTGCCTGCTTTGCCCTTCACTCTAACAGGGACGTACATATCCTGAGCTTTCGTCAGATCTTCTCTCATACCCTCAAAGTTGGCCTTAGCATTTTAACACGTGGACCCTCTTCACCGCTATCCATAACTATTTTAAACTATCTTAATTTCAAGAACTCGGCTCTGCAATTGAAACATCTAACTAATTGCATCACTTGTAGATAACACAGTTTCACTGCAAAATCTCCAGCTACTGAAATCAAAATACAAAGTGGAAAATCTAGTAAATTTTCAGGGATTGCTGAAATGTTTTGGGCAAGATTTTATTTTAAAATTCATTAAATCAACAGTAGGTTCCATCCCTTTGCTAGAGACTGGATAGTTATGTTGTGTTCTTTGGAATTTGACTAACCAGTCACCATTATTATTAATTTTATGATTTGTAAAGCCAAGTTCCACAAATAAACAATGTATGTTCACTTCCCAACATTCACAGCTAGGAAAACCACATTACTTCAACACAAAGTTTTGTAATGAGAACATAACACAGCCCTTTATTTCTGGAGGATCCATAACATGTTGAGGGAATAAATTGAAAATGGTAATAATAATTGCGTAGAACAAAAATAAATCAAACTGCTCCAGGAACGCAGCAGGCCACGCAACATCTGTGGAGCAAAATGGACAAACAACTTTCGGATATTCATCTATCCTGAACACTACCTATCTCACAATCACAATAATACATAGAAACATAGAAACATAGAAATTAGGTGCAGGAGTAGGCCATTCGGCCCTTCGAGCCTGCACCGCCATTCAATATGATCATGGCTGATCATCCAACTCAGTATCCTGTACCTGCCTTCTCTCCATACCCTCTGATCCCCTTAGCCACAAGGGGGGGGGGGGAGAGAGGGGGGGGGAGAGGGGGGGAGAGGGGGGGGGGGGGGGAGGAGGGGGGAGGGGGGGGAGAGAGGGGGGAGGGGGGGGGGAGAGAGAGGGAGAGAGAGGAGGGGGGGGAGAGAGGGGGGGAGAGAGGGGGGGGAGAGTGGGGGGGGGGGAGAGGGGGGAGGGGGAAGAGAGGGGGGGGGAGAGGGGGGGGGGGGAGAGGGGGGAGAGAGAGGGGGGGAGAGAGAGGGGGGGGAGAGAGAGGGGGGGAGAGAGGGGGGGGGAGAGAGGGGGGGGAGAGAGGAGGGGGGGGGAGAGAGGGGGGGGAGAGAGAGGGGGGGAGAGAGGGGGCGGGAGAGAGGGGGGGGAGAGAGGGGGGGGAGAGAGGGGGGGGGAGAGAGGGGGGGGAGAGAGGGGGGGAGAGAGGGGGGGAGAGAGGGGGGGAGAGAGGGGGAGAGAGGAGAGGGGGGAGAGAGGGGGGGGAGAGAGGGGGGGAGAGAGGGGGGGGAGAGAGGGGGGGGGAAGAGGGGGGGGGGAAGAGGGGGGGGGAAGAGGGGGGGGAAGAGGGGGGGGAAGAGGGGGGGGAAGAGGGGGGGGGAAGAGGGGGGGGGAAGAGGGGGGGGGAAGAGGGGGGGGAAGAGGGGGGGGGAAGAGGGGGGGGGAAGAGGGGGGGAGAGAGGGGGGGAGAGAGGGGGGGGAGAGGGGGGGGAGAGGGGGGGGGAGAGGGGGGGGGGGAGGGGGGGGGAGAGGGGGGGGGGAGGAGGGGAGAGGAGAGGAGAGGAGAGGGGGGAGAGGAGAGGGGGGAGAGGATAGGGAGAGGAGAGGGGGGAAGAGGAGAGGGGGGGGGGAAGAGGAGAGGGAGGGGGGGAGAGGAGAGGGAGGGGAGAGGAGAGGGAGGGGGGGAGAGGAGAGGGGGGGGGGGAGAGGAGAGGGAGGGGGGGAGAGGAGAGGGAGGGGGGGAGAGGAGAGGGAGCGGGGAGAGGAGAGTGAGGAGGGGGAGAGGAGAGGGAGGGGGGGAGAGGAGAGGGAGGGGGGGAGGAGAGAGTGGGGGGGGGGGAGAGAGTTCCTTTTTACTTCAACCCAAACAACTATTTGCAGGCAGGGCTTTTTTACCTCTAACCATATTTTCATTTTCAAACCAAATTAAGAGTACTCACAGTGCTGTAGACATTTGTCAGTGTCATTCAAAGCTGATTGAGGCACACCACTTGCAGAGACTGATTGAGGCACACCACTTGCAGAGACTGATTGAGGCACACCACTTGCAGAGACTGATCGAGGCACACCACTTCCTGGTTTTATAGTCCCTCCCCGTCCCTCCAGCAGGGGCAGCAGAGAGAATGGGGAATGTTGTAAAAACATTAATATGTCTGTCAATTTTCATCGATGGGAAAAATCCTCGGCACACACGCGGCGGAGGGGGGCTCTGAGCGGGGTGGCCAAAAATGACGGCCGTAGGTGGAAGCGTACTCTCGGAAACCGCAGCACAAAAAGTCGAAACCGGTCAAGAACAGAGTTTTAGTAATATAGATAAACCAAGTCTATCCAGTCTTTCTTCATGACAGTCCTGACATCCCAGGAATCAGTCTGGTGAACCTTCTCTGCACTCCCTCTATGGCAATAATGTCCTTCCTCAGATTTGGAGACCAAAACTGTACACAATACTCCGGGTGTGGTCTCACCAAGACCCTGTACAACTGCAGTAGAACCTCCCTGCTCCTATACTCAAATCCTTTTACTATGAAAGCTAACATACCATTCGCTTTCTTCACTGCCTGCTGCACCTGCATGCCTACTTTTAATGACTGGTGTACCATGACACCCAGGTCTCGCTGCATCTCCCCTTTTCCTAATCGGCCACCATTTAGATAATAGTCTGCTTTCCTGTTTTTGCCACCAAAATGGATAACCTCACATTTATCCACATTATACTGCATCTGCCAAACATTTGCCCACTCACCCAGCCTATCCAAGTCACCTTGCAGTCTCCTAGCATCCTCCTCACAGCTAACACTGCCCCCCAGCTTAGAGTCATCCGCAAACTTGGAGATATTGCCTTCAATTCCCTCATCCAGATCATTAATATATATTGTAAATAGCTGGGGTCCCAGCACTGAGCCTTGCGGTACCCCACTAGTCACTGCCCGCCATTGTGAAAAGGACCCGTTTACACCTACTCTTTGCTTCCTGTTTGCCAGCCATTTCTCTGTCCACATCAATACTGAACCCCCAATGCCGTGTGCTTTAAGTATGTATACTAATCTCTTATGTGGGACTTTGTCAAAAGCCTTCTGGAAGTCTAGATACACCACATCCACTGGTTCTCCCCTATCCACGCTACTAGTTACATCCTCGAAAAATTCTATAAGATTCGTCAGACATGATTTACCTTTCGTAAATCCATGCTGACTTTGTCCAATGATTTCACCACTTTCCAAATGTGCTGCTATCCCATCTTTAAAAACTGACTCTAGCAGTTTCCCCACTACCGATGTTAGAGTAACTGGTCTGTAATTCCCCGTTTTCTCTCTCCCTCCTTTCTTAAAAAGTGGGGTTACGTTTGCTACCCGCCAATCCTCAGGAACTACTCCAGAATCTAAAGAGTTTTGAAAGATTATTACTAATGCATCCACTATTTCTGGAGCTACTTCCTTAATTACTCTGGGATGCAGCCTATCTGGCCCTGGGGATTTATCGGCCTTTAATCCATTCAATTTACCCAACACCACTTCCCGACTAACCTGGATTTCACTCAATTCCTCCAACTCCTTTGACCCGCGGTCCCCTGCTATTTCCGGCAGATTATTTATGTCTTCCTTAGTGAAGACGGAACCAAAGTAGTTATTCAATTGATCCGCCATATCCTTGTTCCCCATGATCAACTCACCTGTTTCTGACTGCAAGGAACCTACATTTGTTTTAACTAATCTCTTTCTTTTCACATATCCATAAAAAATTTTGCAGTCAGTTTTTATGTTCCCTGCCACTTTTCTTTCATAATCTATTTTTCCTTTCCTAATTAAGCCCTTTGTCCTCCTCTGCTGGTCTCTGAATTTCTCCCAGTCCTCTGGTATGCTGCTTTTTCTGGCTAATTTGTACGCATCATCCTTCGCTTTGATACTATCCCTGATTTCCCTCGTTATCCACGGATGCACTACCTTCCCTGATTTATTCTTTTGCCAAACTGGGATGAACAATTTTTGTAGTTCATCCATGCAGTCTTTAAATGTCTTCCATTGCATATCCACCGTCAACCCTTTTAGAATTAATTGTCAGTCAATCTTGGCCAATACACGTCTCATACCCTCAAAGTTACCTTTCTTTAAGTTCAGAACCATTGTTTCTGAATTAACAATGTCACTCTCCATCCTAATGAAGAACTCAACCATATTATGGTCACTCTTGCCCAAGGGGGCACGTACAACAAGACTGCTAACTAACCCTTCCTCATTACTCAATACCCAGTCTAAAATAGCCTGCTCTCTCGTTGGTTCCTCTACATGTTGATTTAGATAACTATCCCGCATACATTCCAAGAAATCCTCTTCCTCAGCACCCCTGCCAATTTGATTCACCCAATCTATATGTAGATTGAAGTCACCCATTATAACGGTTTTGCCTTTGTCGCACGCATTTCTAATTTCCTGTTTGATACCATCTCCAACTTCACTACTACTGTTAGGTGGCCAGTACACAACACCCACCAGCGTTTTCTGCCCCTTAGTGTTTCGCAGCTCTACCCATACCGATTCCACATCCTCCAAACTAATGTCCTTCCTTTCCATTGCGTTAATCTCCTCTCTAACCAGCAACGCTGCCCCACCTCCTTTTCCTTTCTCTCTATCCCTCCTGAATATTGAATATCCCAACTATATCGTAATCATTAATGGCTATCTGCACGTTCAACTCATCCACCTTATTACGAATACTCCTTGCATTGAGACACAAAGCCTTCAGGCTTGTTTTTACAACGCTCTTACCCCTTATACAATTATGTTGAAAAGTGGCCCTTTTTGATTTTTGCCCTGGTTTTGTCTGCCTGCCACTTTTACTTTTCACCTTGCTACCTATTGCTTCTACCCTCATTTTACACCCCCTACCTCTCTGCTCTTGTACCCATCCCCCTGCCACATCAGTTTAAATCCTCCCCGACAGCACTAGCAAACACTTCCCCAAGGACATTGGTTCCATTCCAGCCCAGGTGCAGACCGTCCTGTTTGTACTGGTCCCACCTCCCCCAGAACTGGTTCCAATGCCCTAAAAATTTGAATCCCTCCCCCTTGCACCATTTTTCAAGCCACGTATTCATCTGCAATATCCTCCTATTTCTACTGGCCCGTGGTACTGGTAGTAATCCAGAGATTATTACCTTTGAGGTCCTACTTTTAAGTTTATCTCCTAGCTCCCTAAATTCATCTTGTAGGACCTCATCCCTTTTTTTACCTATATCGTTGGTGCCAATGTGCACCACGACAACTGGCTGTTCACCCTCCCCATCCAGAATGTTCTGCAGCCGTTCAGTGACATCCCTGACCCTTGCACCAGGGAGGCAACATGGTATACTCCAACATACCATCCTGGAGTCTCGTTTGCGGCCGCAGAAACGCCTATCTATTCCCCTGACAATTCAATCCCCTATTACTATTGCCCTTCCACTCTTTTTCCCCCCCTCATGTGCCGCAGAGCCACCCATGGTGCCATGAACTTGGCTGCTGCTGCATTCCCCTGATGAGCCATCTCCCTCAACAGTATCCAAAATGGTATACCTGTTTAGGAGGGAGATGACCGCAGGGGACTCCTGCACTACCTGCCTACTGCTTTGTTGGCTATTGGCCACCCGTTCCCTTTCTGCCCTCTTACCTTTTACCTGCGGTGTGACCAACTCGCTGTACGTGCTATCCACGACTTTCTCAGCATCGTGGATGCTCCAGTATGAATCCAGCCGCAGTTCCAATCGTTCAATGCGGTCTGCCAGGAGCTGCAGCTGTACACACTTCCTGCAAACGTAGTCACCAGGGACACCGACCATATCCCTGATCTCCCACATCCCTGATCTCCCACATGTTGCCGGCTGAGCAAACCACGGGGCCAATCTCCACTGACATATCTTACTCCCAAATTAACTCTATATTAAATATTAAAAAACACAAAACTTTATCCTTTAAACTTTACTAATAAATACTAATAAATACTGTACACTCAACTCCCAGAATCCTTAACCTGAAGGCAGAAATTTGAAAATGTAAACCCGGTCCTCTTCCACCAATCAGAGGCTTCCCCCAGACTCCTTCTCTGGAACGTTGCCGATTTTTGTGTCAGGTCCCTGGGCCTCTGTGAAATCAAGCCCCGCGATGTATTTTATACTTACAGCGCAGGTACTCCTCCCCTCGCACCAACGGCTCCCTGGGCCTCCTGGGCCTACTGAGCCAAGTATGTTTTGCAACATACGAGGAATTTCATTTGCCAAGTCAGTCATACAAATGAAAAGCAACAAACACACAAAATACATCTTCTATCTTCTTTACATAACTAAAACTCTGATCATGTTATCTTCCGGTTTGCGTAGTATTTCTCTTTGCGCAAAAACGGTTCGCGACAGCGCTACGATTTTTCGCCAGCGCACTCACCGTTCTCCTTTGGTGCGAGTGCACCAAGTTTTATTCTGATCGGGGGTCTAATGTAAAGTTGGCGAGGTTTAAAAATTGCAGATCGATCTCCTTTCCTGCCAGTCGGCGACGCGTGGATTGGTCTTTACTCCTGTCACTCCACGGGACAGTCCGCCCCTTCCTGTGCCATCGCGCCTTTACTGGAACTGAGGGAGCCTCTGGATAGCCAGCGGGGGTCTCCAACCAGACACAATTTTCCGGAGGGACCGGAAGCGGCCCGGCCCAACCCAGCCCAGAGATGTCGTCAATGTCGCTAAACGGAAAATTGAGACTCTACTGGAGCTGAGGAAGGCTCTGGATGGCCAGGTCTCCAACCAGTCACAATTCTCGGAGGGACCGGAAACGGCCCGACCCAACCCAGCCCAACCCAGCCTGGCGCAGAGTCGAAGACATCGCCGCTGTCGCCAGAAGGAAAATGGAGACTCTGATCCCGGCGGAGAACGTCCAGTGACCAGCGCCTGCTGTGAGTCCTCAGCGCACCGTCAACCACAGCCGCTTCCACTCTGGTCCGCCTCGCTGACTCCTGCCCCCCTCCCCTGCACCCAAGAACCCACTGTGCAGCATGGTGGCATAGCGGTAGAGTTGCTTCCTTACAACGCTTGCAGCATCAGAGACCCGAGTTCGATCCCGGCTATAGATGCTGTCTGTATGGAGTTTGTACATTCTCCCCGTGACCCGCATGGGTTTTCTCCAAGATCTTCAGTTTCCTCCCACACTCCAAAGATGAACAGGTTTGTAGGTTAATTGGCTTGGCATAAGTGTAAATTGTCCTATGTGTGTGTAGGATAGTGCTAATGTGCAGGGGTCGCTGGCCAGTGTGGACTTGGTGGGCCTGTTTCCACGCTGTATCTCTAAACTAAACTAAACTGATCACCATGATTTTATTGAATGACAGGAAAGGCTTGAGTAGCGACATGGTCAATGACTGTTCCTTTTTTCTTCTGTGTACTGACTATGTACTTGCATGGACAGTAATCAATGATAAATACAGCCTGCAGTCATTTTGTGTCAATGGCAAGATGAAAGATGATTAGGTTAATGAAGCACTGAAGTGCAACAACCATCCATAATTAATGTTACTCAATACACAATGAATGCTGATAAATGTTGGGAATTGTGTGGAGTTGGCAAAGAAAACAGAGAAGAAGAAAAAGTATTTTGCGCATTTTAACAAAAAATCGTTTTTTTTGTTTTTTTTAATTTCCTTTACGATTGGGCAAAATACTCAAAAAATGTTTCTCTGCATGTAGTTAAACTATGGGAAAATTCAAGACCAAGACATGTAAACATCACGTAAGCATTTGAGTTATAATCTCTTTCCTCGGGTACAAGGTTTTAGTCATTAATATCAACAGCGTAATAAGCCCACTCCGAATCAACAAATGTGGGATCCGCATTATTAATGTTCATTTATTTGTATGCGGTAGTAGCATCATTCTTGGCAGACTCAAATTAATTTTAGTGGATGATGGCAGGACTTCAATAATAAAAAACTGCATGCAGTGTGAAGCAGAGCAGCACAAGTAATGAATGAGAAATACTCTCTTCAAGGGAATGGTAATAAATTAATCCTGCAGTCATTTCCTTTCAAAATTATTTTCATTGTATTCATTTTCTGCTTCAATATGCTATATTCACTGTAAGCAGGTGACTAATATCTTAACATCAAAGCCAATATTTTCAGCTCCCACAGCTGGTCTTCTTGCCTGCATGTTGGAATCAACCAAACATCTGTGAGGCACCAAGATAGTTGAAAACTGTTTCTCCTCAAACTTTCATTGCAGCGAGTCTCAATGGTGAAAAGTTTATTTTATCCATCAATCTGGCCATACTCTAGCAAATACACTCATCTAAATCAAGTATTCCAGGCTAAAAAGTGAAGGATACATATTTTGAAACCATTAGAACTACTCTAATGTTATATTTCAATATTAGAATCCTTTCAAACCTTAAACAATGAGACAGGGAAATTAAGCAGTAATTGTTAGACACACTAAGGAGTTCAAACAAACCCGAAAAACAAACTATTTATTTATCCATAGATGTTGCCCGAGCTGCTGAATGTTACAAGCATTTTCCATTTTTGCTTTATAATTCAGGCATTTGTTTTTACTTTCATTTTGAAAAATCACTCCGACAAACATCAACCACCTGAAATGTGAACTTTGCCTCTGTGTGATGCTGCCCAGCCTGTCGAATTTTCCCCATCTTTTCTCAATATACAAACTGTTGGAACGTTGTTGGTTCAGCAACATTTTACAGTATGTATCTATGTCTAATTTCACACAGTGACAAAAATAATTGCTTCAGAATCAGCAGCTTGGTTTTGAACGCATTTTGATCTGCTATGATACTTACATGAGACAAGGTGGCAAATTAATCATGCACACCACACAGCATTCTGAATATTGAGAATTTTAAAAGTTGGACAAGCTGAGCTATAGTTGGGTGAAATTGTGACGCCCTTCATGGTTTTTGCTGCCAGTCTCAATCCATTTCAATAATTGCTTAAGGCAGGGCATTAAAATTGCTGGAAGTGATCCATTGTTCTGGTCATTCCAATATCAGTCAGCCCTTCTTCCATGTTCATTTTCTCTGCCTTAAGGTTTATCTACTACTGCTAACTCTCCAAGTTCCAGAAGAGTGCCACATCGCTTATGTGCTTACTTTTTGATATATCAGATTAGCTTTAACAGCATCCCAGGTTCTGAGGTCAATCTTATATTTCAGTGTTTAAATGTTTCCTGCTGTGCATTTACCTCATCAACATCTAATTTCTACACCCACAACCTGCAGGAAACATACATCACTCTCTTCATATAGTGGAGTTAAATATTAAAGTTACAATCTTTAAAAATATTTATTCACATTTAATTTTAATCACTTAATTCATCTGTCCCCTAATCAAACACTTCCTCCAGGTGCTCTGTTCGCCATTGGTACAGGTAGACATGATTATTAAACCAAGTTTCATTAACTGAGATCACATCACAAATAAATACAATATTCACAATTTTTGGTTGTTTACTTTGCTTATCCAACTCAATCTATCCCTGTTGTGTTCTTTGTTAAAATGATAACTGTCTGATTGGCAGATATTTTTGAAACGTGTGATATCAAGTCAAGTCAAGTCTATTTGTAACATACACGTACGAGATGTGCAGTGAAATGAAAGTGGCAATGCTCGCGGACTTTTGTGCAAAAAGACAAACAACCAAACAAATTATAAACACAATCATAACACACATATTCTTTTACATAATAAATAATGGAAGGAAAAACATCCAGTAGTTAGTCCCTATATCAAAGCTCTAGTTACTAATGGAGTGACTTAGAAGCCTGCTCCCTTTTAGATCAGAGTTTAAATGGAAACTGTATCTGCTTTTTCCACTTGGGTAATATATAAACTCAATGATTTATGACTGCACATCAATAATATAGAGAATATAGCTAGGCTTCATACAATTCCAAGCCTCCTGAAGTTATCAAGAAAAGAATTTACATTTAAACAACATCTCAATGCATTTCACAGCCAAGTACATTTACATTTATTCCCATAAAAGGGAGGAAACAGCATATTTATTCTGTTGTGTGCAGAGCACTGGAAAACTTTACCCAACCTTTACAAATCAAAAATAAGGAACTTTAAATTTCACTAGATGCAGTGGTGAGAATCTCAGTGGAATGCCTATTTAAAAGATGGCACCCGGAAATACAACGCTATTTAGTGGCTTCAACAAGGTAAAATCTTGCCCATTTGCCAATCCCCACAATGATCAAGGACATCAATACTTTTGGCTTCATGCGTATCACCAAATTCAAATGTGCTTGTATAGGTGGTGCCTTTAGCTGCCAAATCTCTATGCTGAAACACTATTTATTTGCCCTCCTGTCTCTTCTTCATTCATAAAAATCATTCCAATTTGACCAATCCTTCAGTCATCTTCACTAATTTATCTCAAATGAAGATTGGTATTGACAAATTTCCACTACATTATATTTAATCTGTTACTTAGCTCCCTTTTAATACTAAGCAACATTCTTCAGGATAGACGGTCAAAGCAAATGGGGATCTCAGAGTACGGAAAAAAAGAAAGATAAATTGGAATCTCAAAGGCTTTGAAATCCATATAGGCAATACATTGTGGTGTATAATATCATGAGGGGAATAGATAGTGTGAATGCACATAATCTTTTACCAGGGTATGGGGAATCCCGAACTAGAGGGTTTAGGCTTCAAGTGAGAGGGGAAAGGGAATTTGAAAGTCAATATTTTCACACAGTCAGTTTATAGAACGGGCTGCCAGAGAAACTAATTGAAGCATGTTGAGTTAAAACATTTAAATGAGATTTGGACAGGTACAGGGATAGGAAAGTTTAAGATATGGGTCAAGCACAGGAAACTTATTTTGGTTTAGCGTTACAGCGTGGAAAAAGGCCATACGGCCCACCGAGTCGGCGCTGACCACCTATCACCTGTATACTAGTTCCATCCTACTCACTAGGGACAATGTACAGTGAGTAGGATGGAATTAACTGACAAATCTGCACGTCTTTAGAATGCTAAGAAGTTTACCAAGCACAAACTGCAACGTCTATATGACATTGGTATTGTTCTGTAAATTATTAATTAGATGTGTTAGCAATCCACAAACTTCAAGGTTGATTTCTGCTTGCGGAGTTAGCTAGATTCAATGTAAAGCTATTAAAATTGATCAATGTGCACAAAATACTGATTTAAATAGAATTATGATACAATGCAAATCGGATTAAAATGAAACCTAATGCCGTAATCATTGATTCAAACGCTTGCTAATGGTAGTGAATTATTGCATTCATTTAATTTCAACTTAACCCCTTCGATGAACTTTTGGTAAATTAATAACTTTAAAAAGATGGAAAAAATAGAACATAAGCAAAATTAAAAATAAATTGTTGGCAATTTGACAAAAATAGAAATTTGCAGAAATATTCAGCAGATCCAGCAAAATCTGTTTTTTATTTCAATATCCAGTGTGTTTTTTTTTTAAACTTTATCATCAGAAATGTGTGGGAGATGTAAAAAACAGAGGCTCTGAAGACCCCTATTTAGTTTTCATTTATAAGGCCCCATTCTATGTGTGGCCTTCTGCTGCCAATTCATTTATATATTTTTTTCCCCATTGATTTTTTAGTAATAACAATTGCAGCATGATCTTAAGAAGGGTCTCGACCCAAGACGTCACCCATTCCTTCTCTCCAGAGATGCTGCCTGTCCCGCTGAGTTACTCCAGCATTTTGTGTCTATCTTCAATGTAAACCAGCATCTGCAGTTCCTTCCTACACACATCATAGATTGCATGTTGTCATCGACACCTTGGGGAATTGCTTTTGTTTAGAATAGAAACCCGTTGAGGTTGGGGTGGAGGGGGATAAAGGTGCGGCCTCTGTTGAGGACAGACCATTCTGTATCAGAGAGGGGGAGGTCAGGAAAAGTGTCGGCCAATGTGCTCTCAGAAGGGTCTCGACCCGAAAAGTCACCTGTTCCTTTTTTGCAGAGTTGCTGTCTGACCTGCTGAGGTACTCCAGCATTGTGTTTCCATCTTCACTGTAAACTAGCATCTGCAGTTACTTCTTACACATCTCAACCCTCAAGTTGTGTACCACTTACTAAAGCCAACTGGTGCTAGATTTGGAACAAAATTAAAGGAAACAGAACACAGCAAGTAAAATGTTATTACATTTAATAATGGTAATATTAGATGGAGTTACAGAATTGAAGAACGTCATTAACCTAGAACTGCCTTAGGAAAGCAGTTTGCAAAGAACTTTAGGATTACATTTTAGTGGTGAGGAAATGCAAGGCAATGAAGAAAATTTAATTTAGCTGAACAAATGATGATCAACAAAGCACAAGTGATGGGTGAACAGGACCCAAGACATTATAGAATAAATGGACAGCAATACTTATTCTTAAACTCGAGGCCACAAAACTGAGAACTAGAAGAGGTGGGTCTGAAAGTAGGTATGTTGCAAAGCCTACCTGAAGCGTCGTTGAAGATCTGCTGCTGAGGGTGTGCGCGATTTTGGCGCCGTTTAGAGGGGGCGGGTTTAAAACGCGATTTTCTCTAAGCTGTTCCAATCGAAAATGTTCAGCCTAGTTAATTATTAACGAAAAATCGCTGGAAGACCCCGTCGCAAAAGCTATTATTAGGTTTAAAGGCCTTGAATAATAGTTATAGTAGTTTAAAAATCAATCTCTAAACCCGCGACCATCAGCAACCGCAGGGTCTCATAAAGCAAATAGCAGAAGTTAGGTTGTATATTTTTACATTAAAAAGGGCTTCTAAAGATCCCTTTATACTAAGTTTAATATTGCGAGTAGCTCAATTTGGGCCCATTATATCGCGCAGTATTTTTCTCGGCATTTGGGGCACAAATCTACCGCAATGTGAACGTTCTAAACCAGCGCGTTCCACAGGGACCCACTGGAAAGCTGATTTAAATGGGCATTTATTTACAGCAATTAAACACGAAATTCCTTCCATTTGGCCTATAAATTAATGTAAATGAGATTTAAAAATCATGTTTTATTGTGAATTATTTGTGAATATTATTTGGACATTTAGGCTATTTAAAAATGTTAATCATTTATTAAGAAATGGATAGATGTTTAGATCTAGTAATTGAAGTCTGAAATTAGCTACAATTAGGTAACTAACTAATTATATGCTTTAATTTCAGGTCATCCAAGTAAGATTATTTTATATTTGTTTCAGAATGCTTCAATCTATGATAACTGAAAATTTCATTCAGTTCTCTTAATTTTTAAGAAAGTTATGGGCTTTTGACTGTTCACGATCACAGCTTTTTTGTTATGTCCATAGAAAATCAATAGGGAACAAGATGCTAATTTCCCAGTATGAAAATGGCCATAACTTTTTAAATACTTGAGATATGAAAGTGAATTAGGTGTCAAATTAAACTTATTTTTATGCTTTATCTGATGGGATAAATTACAGACTTGATTTTTAAAATCTCAAAATTTTGTAACATTGCTACTGAAAGCAGAAACACTATCAATAATTTTAACGGCAACTTGGTCATCAGAATGTTAAAATTGGCAACGTTATTGAAATGGTTAATAATTAATCTTTACATAAATGAGATTGCAAATAGATCTGTTCAACCCTCAACTGCTGGAAAGCCAAAATAAAACAGAAGATACCACAGGCAAGTGTCATGCAGCCTCTGTGAAAAGAGAAAGAGTTATCATTTCAGATTAAGGACTTTGAGTTCGGTGGTTATAAAACATTTACGCAGTTTCTCTTTCCATCAGATTCTCCCTTAATTGATGAGTATTACCCCAGTATTTATTGTCAGTTTTAGATTTTGAACAATTCAGTGTTTGTCTGCTTTTCATTTATTGCTGGGATTCAGTGGCAGAGTAAATTTGTTCTTAAAATGTAATCGCGAGTGAAAGACTTTTTAAAATCTAAGTTTTTTTTTCCTTCCACAATAAAATCCATTCTCCCCAAAACAATATGTTACAATATCAAGTTACAATAATTGTACTTGCTCACATCACATCTTGACAGATGGAACAACCACAGTCTAAATGGGAGTTTATTTTCTCCAGCATTCCTTGACTCTCCTGTTGTGTTCTCAACCATCTTTCCTCAGTCTTCTTTGCTTGCTGACACCCATATTTTCCAGCAATGCTACCTGACCTGCTGAGTTTCTCCAGCACTTTGTGTCCTATTGATTGTAGAGGTTAATATGTTATTATTACAGTTATACAAGATGATAGTGAGGCCGCATTTGGTGTATTATGTTCAGTTTTGGACATCCTGCTACAAGAATGATGTTAAGCTGGAAAGAGTGCAGAGCAGATTCACAAATATAATGGCAGGACTTGAGGGTCTGAGCTACAGAGTGGGGTTGAACATGCTAGGGCTTTATTCCTTGGCATCCTGGTGTGGTTTGCTAGCTGCACTGTGGCTGAAAGGAAGGCACTACAGAGAGTTATTAAACGAGCACAGAGCATCACAAACTCTCAACTACCCTCCCTGGATGACATTTACAGGGCCCGATGCTTACGCCAGACCACAAACATCAAACAGGACTCATCCCACCCTGCCAACCACCTTTTCACTCTGCTGCCCTCTGGGAGGCGATACAGGTCTCTGAAGGCCCGCACTAGTAGACTAATTAACAGTTTCTACCCATGTGCCATAAAAGAACTAAACTCAGATAGACAACACTGCGGGCTACACAACACAATTCATGGTGCAATATAATGCGCAATATTTTTTTATATTTCTAATATCTATTTATTAATTTCATTTACTGATCTTGCCGGTATATGAGAGTCAATGGTTGTTTGTGTTTTTGTTCTTTTAAATCTTTTATCCCGTGTCTTCTATGTATACCACTGAAGGAGATGCAATGAAATTTTGTTGTACAGTTGTTGTGCAATGACAATAAACGTATTTGATTTGATTTGATGCTAAGGGGTGATTATAGAGGTGCACAAAATCATGAGGAGAATAGACACGGTTTGTGCACTGAGCAATAGTTAAAAATTGAACTGCACAGCAGAAGTGTAAAATTTAAAAGCAGCCACCATCTGTTTCATTACCTTGATTGCAATAAGAAAGCAAAAATCTATGACCATTACTTTCGTTCAAACAGTATAATCTACTTTCAAAGTCATAAAAATTGTGTATTTTAAATGTATATCAGAACATCCATCTATTTATCCAGAAGTGCGACATAACCAAGGTGCTGGAAGGAACTGCAGATGCTGGTTTACACCAAAGATAGACACAGAATGCTGGAGTAGCTCAGCAGGACAGGCAGATTCTCTGGAGAGAGGGAATGGTTAATGTTTTAGGTCAAGACTTCTTCAGACTGAGAGTCAGTCTGAAGAAGTGTCTAAACCCAAAAAGTCACCCATCATTCATAATCAAGGTGTTTTTCCCTTGAAGAACTTGCAAGTGAACCACTGCCATCCTTGTTCCTGGAATTTTGAATGTCAGGTAAGATCCAAAAGTACTAAGAAACAGAGGGAGTGTTCAAGAAGGAACTGCAGATGCTGGAAGATCGAAGGTACACAAAAATGCTGGAGAAACTCAGCGGGTGCAGCAGCATCTATGGAGCGAAGGAAATAGGCGACGTTTCGGGCCGAAACCCTTCTTCAGACTGAAGAAGGGTTTCGGCCCGAAACGTCGCCTATTTCCTTCGCTCCATAGATGCTGCTGCACCCACTGAGTTTCTCCAGCATTTTTGTGTACCTCAGAAACAGAGGGAGGTTCTCCTAAGTCCTCCAGCCAATATGCCTCCCTCTAGCCACATAAATACAACATAACTAGCCACTAGGTTCATTTAATAGGATCTTGCTTTGCAAACAGCACAGAACATTTCCAACATGTTTTGTCATTAGACCTCAGAACAATTAATTAAATAACTCAGGACAATAGACATAAAGTGCTGGAGGAACTCAGCGGTTCAGGGTACATTCCTGGAGAAAAAGGATGGCATGGTGGCGTAGCGGTAGATGTTGCTGCCTTGCAGCGCTTTCAGCACCAGGGACGCGGGTTCGATCCCAACTATGGGTGATGTCTGTACGGAGTTTGTACGTTCTCCCCATGACCGTGTGGGTTTTCTTCGATTTCCTCCCACACTCCAAACACATACAGGTTTGTAGGTTACTTGGCTCGATGCAAATGTAGATTGTCCGTAGTGTGTGTCAAGTAGTGTTAATGTGCAGGATCGCTGGTCAGTGCGGACTAAGTGGGCTGTGCTGTATCTCCAAAATAAACTAAAAAATATGCGTGCATTTTTGGGTCGGAAGTCTGGAGAAGGGTTTCAACCCAAAACGTCACCCATCCTTTTTCTCCAGCGATACTGCCTGAATCGGTGATTTACTCCAGCACTTTGCGCCCATCTTTGGTATGAACCAGCATCTGCAGTTCACTTTCTACACATAATTAAATGAGAATAATTGTAGCATTCTAAGTAAAAGTTGAAATGCCACAACTCTTTATAATATCACTTTGCCGATTCTCATCCCTTTCTAACCAAATGCAACATGTAATTAGATCAAATGTTTATCACTTTTCAGATATCACCGAGTATATCATTACTTGTCAGAGCTGGTCAATACTCAGGAAGGTGTTAGATTTCAGCAATCATTTCCATAACAACTTGAATCTTTACACGTTGGCAATTTCCATTATCTTGCTCAAAAGTTGACCCATCCATGTATGAACCAAACAAATTATCAATTGTACTTTAGGCAAAACATGTGACAAGTTCTAAAAGTGCCATACTGAATGTGGAAATTACTTCAATAAAGGCGAATCATGGCCCAAAGAGCAGAATTTTGGGGGGAAATAAGCAATTTATCTGAACATTGTCAATTCTTTGTAACAATTGCTTATACAAAGTGCGGAAATTAAAATGAAAGCATCTTACTGTGTTTATGCTTGTTCTTGGAACAACTCATTCTCACCTAACACACAGCTAACAATGGCCTGTTTCCTTCATCATCGTTACATTTTTGCATATCTTTCGTTCATCTATATTACTAAAACTCTGTTCTTGACCGGTTTTGGCGATCTGTGCTGCAATTTCCGAGAGAACGCCGCCACCTATGGCCATCATTTTTGGCCGCCTCGCTCAGAGCCCCCCTCCGCCACATGTGTGGCGAGGATTTTTTCCGTCGATGAAATATGAGAGAGATATTAATGTTTTTACAAAATTCCCCATTCTCTCTGCTGCCCCCACTGGCAGCAGGGGGGAGGGAGGGACTATAAAACCCGGAAGTGTCCTGCCCCAGTCACTTTCTGCCAGACCACGAAGTGAAAGGGTCACGGCTCTCTGAGCTGCAGCTCTACTCCAAGGTGAGTCCCCTCCATGTGCTTTTTCAGCCAATTGATATGTATGTTGTTCACTATTCACCATGGTCTGAAGTTTCTTGGCATTTTGTTGGAAAGAGTTTGCAAATTTGTCTATATTGTCTGAAATGAATGTGTATTGAACATGAAATGCATTTGTCTATCTATATTGTAGCAATGTTACAAAATTTTGAGATTTTAAAAATCAAGTCTGCAATTTATCCCATCAGATAAAGCATAAAAATAAGTTTAATTTGACACCTAATTCACTTTCATATCTCAAGTATTTAAAAAGTTATGGCCATTTTCATACTGGGAAATGAGCATCTTGTTCCCTATTGATTTTCTATGGACATAACAAAAAAGCTGTGATCGTGAACAGTCAAAAGCCCATAACTTTCTTAAAAATTAAGAGAACTGAATGATATTTTCAGTTATCATAGATTGAAGCATTCTGAAACAAATATAAAATAATCTTACTTGGATGACCTGAAATTAAAGCATATAATTAGTTAGTTACCTAATTGTAGCTAATTTCAGACTTCAATTACTAGATCTAAACATCTATCCATTTCTTAATAAATGATTAACATTTTTAAATAGCCTAAATGTCCAAATAATATTCACAAATAATTCACAATAAAAATTGATTTTTAAATCTCATTTACATTAATTTATAGACCAAATGGAAGGAATTTAGTGTTCAATTGCTGTAAATAAATGCCCATTTAAATCAGCTTTCCAGTGGGTCCCTGTGGAACGCGCTGGTTTAGAACGTTCACATTGCGGTAGATTTGTGCCCCAAATGCCCAGAAAAATACTGCGGGATATAATGGGCCCAAAATGAGCTCCTCGCAATATTAAACTTTGTATAAAGGGATCTTTAGAAGCCCTTTTTAATGTAAAAATATACAACTTACCTTCTATGGTTTGCTTTATGAGACCCTGCGGTTGCTGGTGGTCGCGGGTTTAGAGATTGATTTTTAAACTACTATAACTATTATACGAGGCCTTTAAAACTAATAATAGCTTTTGCGAAGGGGTCTTCCAGCGATTTTTCGTTAATAATTAACTAGGCTGAACATCTTCGATTTGAACAGCCTAGAGAAAATCGCGTTTTAAACCCGCCCCCTCTAAACGGCGCCAAAATCGCGCACACCCGCAGCGACAGATTTTCAACGACGCTTCAGGTAGGCTTTGCAACATACCTATATATTGTCTTTGAAATGAATGTGTATTGAACATGAAATTCATTTGTAAATTTGTCTACCTATATTGTCTTTGAAATGAATGCGTATTGAACATGAAATGCATTTGTAAATTTGTCTATCTATATTGTGTTTGAAATGAATGTGTATTGAACATGAAATGCATTTGTAAATTTGTCTATCTATATTGTCTTTGAAATGAATGTGTAGTGAAAATAAAATGTATTTGTTATAAAGCATTTGCAAATTTGGTTCTCTTGGGTTTTAAAATGGTTGCAACCGTTTTCAGTTGACTAAAGCATGATGTTTGTATTGTCTTTGAAATGTTCATGGAAAATGAAATGGATTTGTTGCAACCGTTTTCAGGCGGATAAAGCATGAATAAAGCTTTTTATTTGACCAGAACTGTGTTTAAATTTAAAATTGGCGCTCATTTTGTGATTTTGGCGGTTGCAAGATGGCGTCGATAGCGTCATTTCCGGTGATCGGTAAGACGGCGGCGATGACGTCATTTCCGGTCAGAGGCAAGATGGCGCTGCCCACAGAGTGCACGCGCTGTTGAAAAATTCTACAGAACTGGTAGGTGTTTGTTTGTTGCAGCCACAGCGGCATTGTGTTGCAGCCACAGCGGCATTGTGTTGCAGCCACAGCGGCATTGTGTTACAGCAGGATTTGAAGATTCGTTTTACACAGTGTATTTTGTGTGTGTGTGTGTATATTTATGTGTGTGTATATTTATGTGTGTGTGAATATGTGTGTGTGTGTGTGTGTGAATATAAGTGTGTGTGTGAATATATATGTGTGTGTGTGTGTGAATATAAATGTGTGTGTGAATATATATGTGTGTGTGTGTGTGTGTGAATATATATGTGTGTGTGTGTGAATATATATGTGTGTGCGTGTGTGAATATATATGTGTGTGCGTGTGTGAATATATATGTGTGTGTGTGTGAATATATATGTGTGTGAATATATATGAACGTGTGTGTGTGAATATATATATGTGTGTGTGTGTGTGTGTGTGAATATATATATGTGTGTGTGTGTGAATATATATGTGTGTGTGTGTGTAAATATATATATGTGTGTGTGAATATATATGTGTGTGTGTGTGTGTGTGTGAATATATATGAATGTGTGTGTGTGAATATATATATGTGTGTGTGCGTGAATATATGTGTGTGTGTGGATGAATATATGTGTGTGTGTGTGAATATGTGTGTGTGTGTGTGTGAATATGTGTGTGTGTGAATATATGTATGTGTGTGAATATCTGTGTGTGAATATGTGTGCGGGAATATTTGTGTGTGTGAATATGTGTGTGTGAGTATGTGTGCGTGTGTATGAATATGTGCGTGTGCGTATATGTGTATGTGTGAATGTGTGTGTGTGTGTACATGTGTGTGTCTGAATACGTGTGTGAGTGAATATGTGTGTGTGTGTGTGTGTGTGAATATGTACGTGTGGGTATATATATGTGTGTGTGTGAGAATATGTGTGTGTGTATATGTGTGTGAGTGAATGTGTGTGTGTGTGAATATGTGTGCGTGTGTGAATATGTGCGTGTGTGTATATGTATGTGTGTGTGTGTGAATATGTGTGTGTGTGTGTGTACGTGTGTGTCTGAATATGTGTGTGAGTGAATATGTGTGTGTGCGTGTGAGAATATGTGTGTGAGTGTGTGTGCATATGTGTGCGAGTGCATGTGAATATATATGTGTGTGTGAAATAATATAGTATTTCGTAGTTCAGAGCTTATTTGTTATATTTAATAGCGTGATGGCAGTCAGGAAGAAGCTGTTCCTCAATGTAGATGTTACAGTTTTCAGTTTACAAAAGTCAGACGTGACTCCAGAAGTCGGGCATCAGTCAGTCCACAAGCTGTGAGAGTCAGTCCAAAGGCCATAAATTAATCCCAAGGCAGTGAGTGAGTCCACAGGTCATGAGTAAATCGCTCACTACCCCCCTCCTCCACTGACATCCCCCACCTCAAGACGCTGCACTCCGGCATGCTATAGGATGCACCCCCTACTGAAGCCGTCCACATCCCCTGCATGAGGACACCCCACCCCCTTCTCATCAGCTCACGACAATCCCCGCCTGAAGCTGCCCTTGGCTGCACGACATTTACCACCCATAGGGCAGCGTCTTGAGGTGGGGGATGAGTCTGTGTATGTGTGTGTGATTGAGTGTGTGTGTGTGTGTGTGTGTGTCTTTGTGTGAATGTGTGTGTCATTGAGTTTGTGTGTGCGTGAATGAGTCTATGTGTGTGTGAATGTATGTATGAGATAGTGTGTGTGCGTGAATGTGTGTGTGTATGAATATATGTGTGTGTGAGTGTGTGTGCGCATATGTGTGAGTGCATGTGAATATATATGTGTGTGTGTGTGTGTGTGTGAGAAATAATATAGTATTTCGTAGTTCAGAGCTTATTTGTTAAGTTTAATAGTGTGATGGCCGTCAGGAAGATGCTGTTCCTAAATGTAGATGTTACCGTTTTCAGTTTACAAAAGTCAGACGTGACTCCAGAAGTCGGGCATCAGTCAGTCCACAAGCCGTGAGAGTCAGTCAGTCTAAAGGGCATGAGTTAATCCCAAGGCAGTGAGTCCACAGGTCATGAGTAAATCGCTCACTGCCCCCTCTCCTCCACTGACATCCACCAGCTCAAGATGCTGCCCTCCGCCTGGCTATATGTGGAGGGGGCGCTGCTCTGGCAGCAGCCATGTCATGCAGCTCGTCAGTTTTTCAACTTTTTTTTATTTTTTTAGTATGTTTTAAAGTCTGTATTTAATGTTTCTTTGTGTGTTTTGTGTGGGGGGTGGTGTGGGGGGGTAAGGGGGAACCGCTTCGGTCGCCTCCTCCATGGAGAGGCGAGTTTTTCCAGGTCGCCTCCCCCGTGGCCTAACATCAAGGATCGACGCGGCCTTACCCGGAGACGCGCCCGGGGCTTCAGCGGCGGGCGCAGCGTGGACTCTCGGCGTGGAGCGGGTGAGCCCTCGCTGGGGCTCGCTGGAGGGGAGCGCTCCGTTTCGCTGGCCCGGGGCAGCCGGCAGCCGGCAGCCTGAAGCCGCGGTCTGCAGAGCTCCAGCTGTTGCGGCGTCTACAGCCCGGGATCTCACGTTGGGGACCCGGGGGGAGAAGAAGCCATCACTGCCGGCCCGCGGCCGACTTCTACCGCGGGGCCGGCATGGACTTACCATCACCCCTGGAGGGGAGCTTCGACCGCCGGCCCTGCAGTCTACGGTGCTTCTGGCTGCGGCGGGGACTTAAATCTTGACCGCCGGCCTGCGGCCTACAACAACTTAAAGCCGCGGTCTCCGGTGAGGAAGAGCCGATCCTGGACTGACTCTGGACTCTGGTCCTGACCACGGGGGGGAAATGGAGGAGGACTGGCCAAATTTTGTGCCTTCCACCACAGTGATGAATGCTGTGGTGGATGTTTGTGTTACAGTTTTATTGTGGTTGTGTGTTCTTTATTATTGTATCGCTGCAGACAACCCAAATTTCCACCAGCCTGGCTGTGTGGCAATAAATTATATCTATCTATCTATCTATCTATCTATCTATAGGATGCACCACCTACTGAAGCCGCCCTAATCCCCTGCATGAGCCCCCCCCCCCCCCCCATTTCTCATCAGCTCACGAGAACCCCCACCTGAAGCTGTGCCCCTCCCTTGGCTGCACAATGTTTACCACCCCCCACCCCACCCTGACAGCCCCCACCTCAAAAAAATATTTTGCACAAAATCTTCAGTGTTCATTAACAACTGAAATTGTCTTTAGGCTGCTTTTTCAACATCATGTCAGGAAATGTTAGAGGTCAAGGTGATGTGGCTATTGCTGTAGTATCCTCTGGGATAGCAGCTATGTTTCTGCCTGGTGGAAGAACTACACATTCTCGATTCAAGATACCCATCCAAGTGGCCGAGGATACATTGTGCAACATCGAGGAGAACTCTAAGACGGCACATTTCACGAGGCGTGTAAGTCATTGTTTGGGATGAATGTCCAATGATTAGGAGAGAATGCTTTGAAGTTGGGGACAGAACTCTTCCAGATGTCTTCAGCAACACTAAGCATTTTGGTGCCCCCCTGCCAGTACAGGCCTCAGTGACTGAGCTGCCAGCCCTCAGTGACTGAGCTGCCAGCCCTCAGTGACTGAGCTGCCAGCCCTCAGTGACTGAGCTGCCAGCCCAAAAATCCATTCCGCCCACAAACTCCATACTAGCCCTCTAGAAACCAGTACCTTTGGCCCAACATACTAGCTCAACAGAAATATGGAGGGAAATGTCAAAGGTTTCCTGAAGGATGGAACATCGCCCAAGAATGTTGTCATTAATAGCGTGCTTCATTGAATGATGACTTCTGAGATATTCTCAGATTTTCCTTCTTAAAATTTGACCGCTGACTTTCTCTACATTAAAATTGTCTCTTTTTATCAACAGGAAATAGTCATCAAGAGGCAGTGAGCAGCAGAACACAACAAGACGCAACAAGACACAACAAGTAAAAACTTAATAAATCTCATCTTTAAAATTTAAATTGTTCTTATATTTTAAGAGTCATTCATATTTTAAACTTTAATAAAACCTTTTTACATTTTTAATGCTGTGTGTTCTTCATCACAATAGAACCTAATAGGCAGGAATGGCTGCTCTGTGGGAGAGCCACTAAGAGTGCATGGGGGGGGGAAGTTGTTTGGTGATGCACTGAATGTGTGGGTGGGAGGGGAATGGCAAGGAGCAGAGTGGGGGGGGGGGGGGGGGGAAGGGGGTGAAGGTAGGTGGGGTGACTGAGTGAACTGCCAGCGTACCAGGCATGAGTGACTGCACTGCCAGCCCACGAGCCGTGAGTTAGTGAACTGCCAGCCCAATAATCCATTCAGTCCACCCTCTTCCCCCTTCTCTCTTACAGTCTGTCACCTGTTTTGGGCAGAATTTCTGGCAGTTTCTCAGCCGCCAGCCTGCCAGGTCCGAGTGATTGTACTGCCAGGCCTCAGTGACTGAGCTGCCAGCCCTCAGTGACTGTGCTGCCAGCCCAAAAATCCATTTGGCCCACAAACTCCATACTAGCCCTCTGGAAATCAGTACCTTCGGCCCACAACACTCATACTAGCGCAACAGAAAGTGCCCCCCCCCCCCTCACTGGCCAGCAATATTGAAATTGCTGCAGAGGTGGAATATTGTGTTGGGTGTCCAGCCCTTCTGTGTGATGCTGGGACCCAACGGGTCCCACGTAGTCTAGTTTGTTCTATCTCTCTCTACATCACCGTCTGCATCTCGTTTACCCTTCCCCAGACTCTCAGTCTGAAGAAGGGTCTCGACCCGAAACATCACTCATTCCTTCTCTACAGAGATGCTGCATGTCCCGCTGAATTACTCCAGCTTTTTGTGTCTATCTTCAGTTTAAACTAGCATCTGCAGTTCCTTCCGACAAATCCCAATCACGTGATTACTTTCTTTAACCAAATCTCTCTTATTCCCATTAACCTACCACCACCCTCCTACAGCTGCCAATCCACCTAACAATTAGTACATCACAGGATTGCAGGAACAAGGCCGACTATACAGGAGAGTGCCATATGATCACATGGAAATGTGCTATATCACATCGATAACACTGGAGATCAGAATCTTATCCTGGTCACTGGAGTTGTGAGATAGTAGCACTATTGGCTGTGCCACTGTGTCATCAGCATTATTATTCAAAGGGTGCCTCTAGTTTTGCAAAGGAATATTGTAGACCTGCTTTGAAAACAGAGGAAAATGTATTACTGTTGGCTGAACATGGCACTGTCTAAAGTCAAACAAATGGTATAAAGCATATGTAGCCCCCCTACTACCACAATCTCAACAAGGTAGGAGTGGGGCCTGAATGCACTCTTCTGCACAATTACACTGGCTCACCATCATTGTGCAATGGTCACCACCTATGTTTCCATGCTCACATGACCACCATAAAAGTAAAGCTATATACAGTAGTGCATACAAGTTCACGCATTGCCCTAGAACCTTGCCCCAAGGTGCCAATTAGGTACAAGCACTTAAGATTCAAACCAAAACTAACAATAGGCTGTTAAGCGGTAGAACAGTGAATGCAGCCACTGAAAGTCTGGTAACCGTTTGGGCTATGTCATCCCCTCAAGCTATTCTCTCTTTAAAAGGTACTGCTTGTCACATTTAATGGATTGTGGCTAAGGCATGGAATTTTATTTCTAAGTTATTCAAGCTTGCAGTGCAGTCATCCTTTACCTTGGAAAAATCCTGTGACCTATGTAATGCTTACAACCCTTTTGTCTCCTTTTCATCCTTTGCCTTTGTCCACCCACCTGCCAATCAACCCTCCCTCCCCCTCACGTGTATCCACCTATCACTTGCCAGATTTTGACCCACCCCTACATCTTTTCCAGCTTTCTCACCCTTATGACAATCAGTCTGAAGGATCCCAACTTCAAACGCCACCTATCCATGTCTTCCAAAGATGTTCCTGACCTGCCACTTTCTCCAACTCTTTGTTTTTACTCAAAATTCCAGCATCTGAAGTTTCTTATGTCTCCATAATGTTTACAGCTGTTCTACTGCCACAAGATGGCACTAATCACTTCTGCAGCATTCTCATATTTGAGTGTGATCCAGTTTTAACACACATTACAACTAAAAAGAGAATCCTTAGAAAGACACAAAGTGCTGGAGTAACTCATTGGAGAGAAGGTCGAGACCCTTCTTCAGAATGGGACGTTTTTGGTCAAGATCCTTCTCCAGATTAGGGAATCCTTACTCTTAGTATTCTAATAAAGCCAAATAAATATAAATATGTTAGCACCCACACAATTTAAATTGCAAAAATGCAAAATGCAAGTCATCCAAATGAAAATTCCACACAAGTTTCCCAAGTCAAAGCAATTCTACAACATGTTTAGACAGATGCATGTCGAAAGATCTGTGTGCTCTTTGTTTTGCTCTGATTGACCAGAGGTATTCTCATTTCGAAACGTCTTCCACATTCTGCAGAATTCCAGTGGTATTTGTTCTTCCACAGGTCGTCACCTCAGAATGTGGGTTGCAACAACTATCTGAGGACACTAGCTTTCCCATCATCTTCATTTCAGGTGCTGTTGCTGAATTCATACCAGATGGTCGAGATTCGGAGAGACATCCTGGGATGGGAACTTGCATTTTGGTTTCTTTTCATCAGTTTGTTCCAGTTGCAATTTTACACTTCAACAATTTTAGAAGTTTGTAGTCCTGCTTCGGCTCAGCAATTCGGAGAACAACCGAGATGTAAACTTCAGCACTGATGTATTACTGTGCTATGGTAGCCCTGACTGTGGATGGTTCGACAGCTCCGACCGCGGGAGAAGATGGACTTTATTACCTTCCCATCACAGTGAGGAATGTGGGAACCACTGTGGTGGATGTTCATGTTAACTTTTATTTTATGTGGCTGGGTCTTGTTGCATTTCACTTAGGATGGCAACTGAAATTTCACAGTACCTTAACTGGTACATGTGACTAAATAGACCATGAAACCTTGAAGAGGTTTATCTTTAAAAGCACTCTTCACGTTTCCATTTAATTGTGGATAATGTGATGACAAAGTTGTGCAAGTGAACTTGGCCAAAAACGTTGATCACTCATTTGAAGAAAATTGCAATGTTTAATTTGTTACAACCTTGCCTGGAATGTAGAACGTGGCATCCTGTCCGTGAACAACAGCTGCATATGGGATTGAATCGAGGAACTCCATTTCCTGGAATATGGGAAAATTAAATCTTGGAACCTGGTAGTTTTGGGCCATAATTCACGAGTATACCACAGCTACCAATGTGCATTATTTAGCCAATATAGTATGATCAAGCTCATTCTGTTACTTTGCTTCCAACTATCACCCCATTATTACATTTTCAAGAGTGGTCTTCTACTTCAAGTTCATTCCCGTATGTACTGTAGGTCATAAACTCTTCTCAAATACCAGTTCCATCCCAGATGTGTTGTACGAATGCTTACTTGCATCTCTCTCCTTACATTTTGGATCACTATTCGTTCACATCTGAAAAGCAGTCTTTCATGCAGGTGCCAAACTCGAGCCAAATGTTTAGATTACAGAGAAGAACTCCTCTGGAATTTCTTCCTCTTCCTCTTTCCTATCATTGCAACCACATGCAATTTTGTTCCAGGTATTAAGTTTGAGTTTCATCAAGGAGTTTATTAAAGTTGGATCCCTTTACTTTATTAACTTAATCCACTTGGTCCTTCTTGCAAGAAGATGCACACAACTGTGCATCAGCAAAGCACTTGTTATTTTCTGGATGGCAGATAATCCTTTAAGTGAAAGTGAAAATTCTGTCAGTGTAATTTGCCTGCGACTTAGTGCACATTCTGGATCGCAATCGCTTCCTGGGGTCTGGGATCTGGTGAAGAGTGTTTACATCTTCTGTGTACTAGCAGAATCGTTCAAGCTTAAATATCGCAGCATATAGGAACTTTTCAATTTAAGTGTAGCATATCGCGACATCTGTTAGAGCTCTGCTCACAGATGCCATTGATTGATCACCTTGTACAATAAATGCACCAACTGTTTTCCCAAGTTGACTGCTTGAAATGTCAGCTTTTTTTTCTGTCATCAAACCAGTGTGACACTGGCTCTGCTGTGACTCTCTTTGTTTTGTTGACTAGCTTGCTCATGTATGTCCTTCCAATACCTTTCCTTGATGGTTTCTCAGTGGTTTAGTTTGTCCCCACTGTGGTGATCACATGACTTATAGCTAGAAACACATTTAAAAGCTGCATATTCTCATCCAGTTTTACGTGATTTAATGCAATTGAAAATACTATTTTCTGTACCTTTTCAATGCCTTAAAAATATTGGACAAAGATTCAGCAGTTGCTTTTTGTGGAACAGAGAACTTGCATTTGTAACAGTTGTATTCTCATCAGTATTTTTACCAGCTTCACGACTACGAAAGCTTGGCACAGATTAAGTGCACAAAACCTTCCATTGTGCTTTCTATTCTGTGGAGCTTTCAATTTAAGCTTGCAATTATCTGATTGTATGGTGTTAGCATTCACTATGCTAATGTTCTTACAATATCATTATTACGTTTGCAATCTATATCACAGCCTAACAATTCTCTCTTCTAATTACATAAAAATAAAAAATTAAAAGAATAGGTGCTTGGCCTGCACATCTATTCTTGTTAATTTCCTCCTCCACAGGTTCAACATCATGGCTCTGACCTTAGTATTCCCACAGACGTTTCTTTGACATTTGGCAAGTAGTACAATGTTGTATGCTGGCCTTGTCCCTTTAATCACAATACTCAGTCTGTTATTTAAATGTCTCTCACTTTCTGCACTGGAATTAAAAAAACACACCTTTTTTTATATAGGAAGTATTTATTCCTGTAGATTGCATTTATCTTTCTGTCGAACACTGTTTACCACATTTGGATATTTTGAACTGCCGCCCAACTTTCCTTCTGTTATGCATGCATGCATGCATGCATGGATTTGTGTTGCCTACTGTCTAGCTTTGGCTTTGGATAGTATTGAGTAAATCACACATACTCACGGATGTATATGATCTGCTATTTTGCAAAGTCTAAAATCTCTCTCCCCAAATATGTGCCCTCAGATCTCCACCTGTGCTTGAGTTGCCTTTATTTGAAGCCCGTGTTCTCAATGGCCTTACATCTTTTCTCTGCTATTTCCCCCTTTAAAGGATGTAGACTGCAAAACTTATTGTTGGTATGTTCCAGATGCTGACTGATTTCCAATATGGCAGAAGGAAGCAGTCATTGAATCCGACATTGATTTCAGACCCCGTTTAGTCTCATAACAATGTTAAATTTGAGCAAGGAAACCTTATCCTGATCACAACCTCCCACCCTCCCTAAACTGACAAATTAGTGCTCCATGCTGAAGAATGTATGGAAGCAGCAACACAATGAGCACATAATGATGCCAGTTTGGAACTTAAATGCTCATCAGTAGGGAATGGCTTGCCACGATCACCACTGCTCAAGTGCTGAAGGGCCTTAGTGCCAGACTGGGTTTGCAGCAGGTGAGAAGAAAAATAAATAGGTTTCCAAAGTTTATTCAAACTATTGCATTTAGATCTGCTCACAACTGCAATGCTAAGGATGATCACTGCAGAGTCCTGATCCTCAAAACCAGCCATCAATTAGCAAGCTCATGGCAAAATTTCCCACAACCAGACATAATTAACTGGAAGAACAACAGGTGTCCTTTAAATAAAAAAGGTCCTAACATGGCAAAACTCCAAGGCACACTAAACATACTGTTTCAGAAATATATAAATAGATTAAACTAAGCAATCCCCACCACCAACAAACCAGATCAAAGTTCGACAATATCCAAGTCATGAATGGCGATAGGCGGATTATAACATTTCATTCCTTTCACAAATCTTCTGGAAATAAAACGGTCAAGGATTGAGGGAATACTCAGGCATGAAGCAGCATTAACCAATAGTACACATGCCAGGCAATGATAGTCTCCGAAGATAGGCAAAATGTTTGAGTAACTCAGCGGGTCAGGCAACATCTCTGGTGAAAATGGATATTACGTTTCAGGTCGAGACCCTTCATCACACTCAAGTCTGTTGTGTCTGATGAAGGCTCTTGGCCCGAAACATCATCTAAACCTTTTCTCCAAAGATGCTGCCTGACTTATTCCAGCATTTTGTCTATCATCTGAGTGAACCAGCATCTGCAGTTCCTTGTTACACAATGATTGCCTCCAACAGGTGTAACACTCAATGTCTTTACCATTACTTACCTGTATCCTTCCCCCCCCCCCCCCCCCCCCCCACACACATAATGTTTGCCCTCACCCCAACAAACTGTTTGGATTCTATTGATCTCAAATTCATCTGAATCAATACCATAAAGAGCAGGTTAGAGGCCACATATCCCATGGCAAATAATTCACCTTCTCTACCATCTACAGTTGCAGTGGAATACTCTCCATTTGCCTGGATAAATGCTGTTCCAACATTTTAAGCTCAACATTATTCAGGACAAATCTATTAAGGAAGAATGGTACTTGGGAGAACAGTTGTTTTTAATTCAGACACAGCACATCAAAGGCCACATTTTTACCGAGTATCCAAGTCATGATGTGTTCATAGAGTTATAGAGATAGACAAACAGTGTGGAAATATACTATTCGTCTGACCACATCTATGCCAACCAGTGGACATTTTCCACACTTCTACCTGCTTTACCTTAGCGACCCTACCTCCACTATTCTCAGACAATGCATTCCAGTACTTGTCACTCTCTGGGCAATTATCGTCCCCTACATATCTACTCAGAATCTCTTCTTCTTATTCCCACATCTATGTCCTCTTATTTTGTCGACCTCTTTAGTTCGTGAGATATTTATAGAACACCTTTGGTAAATTTAATTCGGTAATATTTTGTAACCCTATTCGGCTTTCTCATTTTGGGATCAAGTTGTAGAGTGAGCTGCTGAATCCTAGGTCAAGTGATTTAGAGAAGAACAGAAGCACTCCAGAGATTTCAAATCTTTGAGGTGCTGCTCTTTAAATGGCTATGTTACTCCATTAACACTCTTAGCTTACTTATCTAATTGACAACAACTGCCGACAGTTAACCCTCCTCTCCATTATGTCCTGCAGCCATCTCAAGACATCCTTGGCCCTTGCACCAGTGTCAAGCATATTTGAGACACAGCACCCTTTAAAGGATGGCAACTACAGTAAAAGCTAGACTGTTAACATGAATGTTAACCCTTGCAACAAAGATAATAAGATATCAAGGCGATTATGTCATGGCAACCTAATGGATTAGAGTGTTCACACACACAAGGACTAAATCTCCATCTTAGACCACTCAAAGAGCCTTGCAGTAATGAGTTGGGGTGAAGTTGATGGATGGGTGAAAGATAATACCTTACAGGAAAGTAAGTGGGGAAATGGGATTGCCCCCAAGGACTGATGTAGGATTGATAGACTACCTGACCTTCTATGAAACATGACTATGAATAAACATGGTCTGAAGAAGGGTCACAACCCAAAACATCATAGAAACATAGAAAATAGGTGCAGGAGTAGGCCATTCGGCCCTTTGAGCCTGCACCGCCATTCGATATGATCATGGCTGATCATCCAACTCAGTATCCCATCCCTGCCTTCTCTCCATACCCCCTGATCCCTTTAGCCACAGGGCCACATCTAACTCCCTCTTAAATATAGCCAATGAACTGGCCTCAACTACCTTCTGTGGCAGAGAATTCCACAGATTCACCACTCTCTGTGTAAAAAAAGATTTTCTCATCTCTGTCCTAAAAGACTTCCCTTTTCATCTATTCCTTTTCTCCACAGATGTTGTTTGACCCGCTGAGTTACTCCAGCTTTTTGTGTCTGTCATGAATAAACAAAGCCAATTCCATGTTTTGTCCCTGGTCTTACTATACAGCTACACAGTGCTCCCCCAGCACCCCAGGTGGAAGGCTACTGAGCTCTGATGGAGGATGTTGTACATGACCTTCAGCACCTCTGGGCCTAGCTGACTGAAGATCAATAACAAGCTATTGCAACTGAACAAGACCACTCAGCATCTCATGGATATGGTGCAGACTCAGTCTGCTGCCATCACATCTTCAGGTACGAGGCAAGAATTAATTATTGTGCCATGAAGATTAGGTGATCAACTCTCAGAAAATATATATATATTTATAGTGTTTCGGTTCTGTCTGGAGCAGAGGCAGTTTTTCTGTAGAGTATGAATCTACTTTCTTTATATTGTAAATGATAGCACACACATCAGCATTCCCCTGAAGAGCACTAACTGGGTCCTCTGCAGCAGAATTCTTGTGCAGTATCACCCTCCAAGGAGTTGACAAATGTGCTAATATTTTCTGCTGCTCGTCTGGCTAGAAACCATTCATGCTCAGTGAATCACCCTTTGCAGAGTCTAGGGCCTGTCCCACTTAGGTGACTCTTTAGGCGACCGCCAGTGACTAGTTTTAATAGAATTCACCTATGACACCTGGCGACAACCTACGACAACACCTACGACAACACCAACGACATTAAATATTGTCGCCACTGTCGGCAAAAAACTTTCAACCTGTTGAAAATTTTGCAGCAGTCACCTGTAGTCGCACACAAAAAAATTGCAAAAGTGGGACAGGCCCTTCAGGGCCTGAAGTACAAAATCATGATGGGAATAGATCAGGTAGATGCACAGTACCCACACACATTTTTACTCTGCTTTCAGCCACTGCCTAGCCAGGTTGGATTTCATGATGATTGATAAAGGGAAAAGGCATATAAATAGTATTTGAGTGGCAGTAGTAGTGAGGGGAGTAAAAGGTGCATTCCCAATTCATTTGCGGGTGGCAAGTCAGAAGAGATTGTAGGATGGAAGAAAGTGGAATGAGATAAGTACAGCCCAATTTCCAGAGTCTATATTCTGCTACTTGTCATGGATTTTGCAGTAGCCACTCCAGCACCCTTCTCCAGGTGCACAAAAAGTGATGCTGCAGTATATAGACCTCACTGGTTTTCTGCTGCTGCCAACACTACCACTGGTTATGCAACATTTTGACTAGAGAGAGCACAGGAACACCATGAAAAATTAGGAATTTAAGGCTTGGAGACATCTATTTAGCCATCATGTCCATGCACATAAACATGGCGCTTTTCAGGTGACACCAATGTGGACCTCTCCTCATCACACATTATCTCAACAAATATCAATTTTCTCCCTATGATTATTATTATTTCTTTCCTCTGATGTTATTCTTCCTGATTGAAGTCACATGGACTATCCTGAAGTTATATGCTCAAGTTACAAATCCTCAAATGATCTTTTTGATATCAAATGACGAACATGAAGTAAATCTTTGGTGACCATCCATGAAAACCCATGCATTTCTGAACACGTTCTAATTTTACCTTTGAATTAAAAATGTATCACTAAAAGCTTTCTCTACTTTGCCCGCTTGTACAATTAATGCAGCCAATCTGGAGGTTGTTAAATTCACCAGATATTATTGCCCAAATAATAAAACAATTCAAGCTAAAAAAGTATACCCATTTCTCGTGTATTTATTTTACACACAACGTGCCATTTTATTTTTTAACAGCAAAATTATCCCAATGACAGACAGTTTACAATTACTGCAAATCAACTAAGTTTAATAAATGCCCAATGGTAATTTTGTATAACTGAAGAAAATGTCCCCGTCAAATACTAATTTCCCGGTAAATTATTGGTTTTAAAATGTCACAGAAAAAAAAAAACTTATTGTCAGCGGTTTTCATTGAATATATATTTATATATCTCAGTGGATTGTCACCTTGTCGTGATGGAGAAGCTTGAGTGGTGCTGAGATCCTGAGAGCGATGCCGTCTGGAGCTGTGCTCCTGTTAGGGCCATCCATGGCGATAAGGTCGAGGGGGAGGACTCTGACAAAGAGCAATCCAACCAAGACCTCAACGGTGGAACAGGCAGAGAAGGATGGCTGACCTTAGTGAAGCGTCACAACGGCTGGGAAGGTGGATGAAGGCTGCTGCAGAAAAGGGTCTCTGGTCGTCTTGGACTCCATGCCAGGATCCTGACCCAGATCTGTCAAGGTGCATCTGTCTGTGCACCAGTCTCCCCATGTTAAACAAATTCATGCACAGGTGTCTTCCAACCCTGGAGACAACCATGGTAAGCCATGACTAAGGAGGGTGGCCTGAGAAAAATGTATACACATTCATACATACACACAGAAATTTTAATTCCTTAAGCAAAGATGGTGCCTGGAAAATCTTATCACAAAATAATATTCCCTCCACCACCCTCATGCCCACATTCCAAAACTGTCTTGCCTGTGATTGAAAATGCAAATGCAATGAATGAAATGGAATAATGACAATTTGCAGACATTTCATATCACTTCAGACATTTGACCAGACTCTTCCCAAAGAGAATCCAGTATGATTTCAGCATCAGCTGGGGCTCATGTTGCCGACCACCCCATGGTGAGCCCTGTCAACTGACCTCTGTCAGGCGAATGACAACAAACAGAAACAGCAGCAGGAATAGTGCGACCACAGTTGCCGCAGCTTGAAGCCCTAATGCAACCTTAGTCGCCGCGGCTTGACACCATTCCGGAGCATGCGCCCTTTTTAAGGCGGGCACCTACGGATGTCAAACCGAATGGCCCTGCTGCAGCTGAATGCGGAAGGCCTAACTGGATACAGCGCCTGGAGTGCGTTGCATAACTTCTGCTGCCTCAAACGCAAGAAGAAGAGGCATCAGCTGGGTATTGTGGCATAATTTCTGTTGCATTACTTTTTTGGAATGTTGACAAAGAGGTTATTCTATGTTGCATGGAAATATGATTGGCCCTGCAATGATTCATCTGCAAAGATAGACACAAAATGCTGGAGTAATTCATCAGTTTGTGTTTATCTTCGATGTAAACCAGCATCTGCAGTTCCTTCCTGCACATGACTAATCTGTGATATGGATCTCACAAAATCCCCTTCGGTCTTTTGTAGAACCACCCTCCACTCACCCCACTCCTCCAAGGAAACCTATCCGCCGGTTGGTGCCTCTTCTCCCCCCCCCCCACCCCCCCCCCCCATCAGTCTGAAGAAGGGTTTCGGCCCGAAACGTTGCCCATTTCCTTCGCTCCATAGATGCTGCTGCACCCGCTGAGTTTCTCCAGCATTTTTGTGTACCTTTTAATCCTGAACTTCGCCTATCATCACACCAACAGCTACAATCCCACACGCAGATCTGTGTTGGTGAACTACTGTTTCTAAGTCGGAGAGTGAGGTTTTAGACATTTTTCAGGACTGGCCTCACCTTCTAGGACAAACCGACTTTCATTCTGTATGAAAGCTCTAATGTTACCTCACCAAGTACAATACAACATGACTTGGGAGGAGTAAGCGTGTGTATGGGACAATGTAATCTAACATGCATTAAAATGCCTGATAATTGTGAATGACGTTAAAACTGTTTATTCTTAAGGATATAAACTTTTGTTGGAAAGACACAATGCTGTTGTAATGCAGTGGGTCACTTATCATCTCAAGAGAATATGGATAGATGACATTTCGGATCAGGACCCTTCTTCAACCCGATTGGAAACATTGCCTTTCCATATTCTCCAGGGATGCTGCCTGATCCAGTAAGGTACTCCATCATTGTGTCTTTCCTTGATAAACCAGCATCTGCAGTTCCTGGTTTCTACAGCTTCAGTATGTGATGCTTGCATCTTAATTTCGTTTGGGTGAAAAGTTTTGAGAATTCAGTTACTTCAGAGGTTGGATTAGATTACCAATTTACAGTCATAGTGAAATACAGCACGGAAACAGGTCCATTGGACCAATTTGCCATGGCCGACCAAGATGTCCCACCCACATTAGTCCCACTTGCCCGATTTTGGCCCACATCCCTCTAAACCTTTGCTGTCCATGCATCTGTTTAAATATCTCTTAAATATTATTAACTCAACTACCTCCTCCAGCAGTTTATTCCACATACCCACCACAAATTGAAAATATTGCCTTTATCTAGGAAGACTACATTCTAACAAATCAAGTCATGAGCGGAGAAGGCAGATTAAAGTTAAAATCCAAGCAAGGTCCCATTAAATGAAATGAACATCCCGAGTTGTTAGTGTCAATATTATGTCACTTAATTCTGCAAAAATAGCACAAAGAAGCAAGAGAGGCCAACTAGCCCCTAGTGCCTGCCCACCATTCAATAAAGGTCAATGTGTTTAAAACTGCATGTCAGCAATCCAAAAGCACTTCACGTCCACTGTATTTGATCCCAATGGGTACAAACAGCAAATAGGACAATGGTAGGCACAGAAGCTGCAACTCAGCCGAACATAATTCATTCATTGTTTTGTATTGGTACGCGAAAGGGGAAGTTAGTGATTTAGCCAAGAGAGTCTACACAAACACCGTATGCAGTGCTGCCGTGAAATAAAGTAGTTATGGATTCACATCAAATCGTCTTCCACCATGTGAAACTGAGGAAATTACAGTGGCACGGTAATAACAGTAAGTAAGTAAGTAAGTTTTATTTATATAGCACGTTTTAAGTCAACTCGCATTGACCCCAAAGTGCTTTACATAAATAAATAATAAGTTCCATTACAAACCATAGAAAAAGGTTAAAAAAAAAAGAATAAAATGGACACAACACATTATAGTTCAACACAAACGTCCCCCCACAGCAGAATCAAAACATTTCCACTGTGGGGAAAGGCACCAGAAAGTTAAGTCTTCTTCCTCTGTGAAACACACGAGGTCAGGGCCCATTTGTGGCCATGCAGCCAGTCCGATGATTTTCAGGGCCCTCTTGCCGTGAAGATGGAACATCGGCGTCGGGTGAAACATTCCTCAGTGGCTTGGAAAAGTCTGGAGCGGCTGCCTCCTCGGGCAAGAACACTGGCTATTTCACAAGGTGATAATGTAACCCATCTCTCAGCATTCTGCAAGGTGGTCCATGACAGTCCAACTTAAAAGAATGACTGCAATTGTTGGTCAAATATACAATTGACAGTTACATTTCTGAAAGACAACCAGAATGCTGAGATGACGACAGCTTTCTCTTATTTACAAAAGACTTGGATGTTCAAATATATTCTGGGGGTTTCAAACAATCTTTTGGTTAAGTATTACATGAAAGATTGTGCAATGATCCTTTGGATTTAAGGGTGGTTTTAAATTCAAGACAACTTTAAGAAAATAGACAAATTGCCTCATGCGTCATTGATGTATCCCCTGTTCATAGTTTAAGTCGTTACCTGTGCACACATGTAATAACTAAATCTCAAGTGACCTCCAGTAGTTTTAAGAATCAGTAATTCAGGAGTATTTAATTATATTGTGGGGAGGTCTTACATATGACCATCAAATGGGAATTTGGGGGTGGGGAAGGGGAAAGAGAAAATCACTAAATTGGACCAAAGCAAGGGGATGTGTTTACAAAAGCAGTCAGTCACATAACATGGATTAAGACAAATAAAGCAAGAACAGGATCAGAAATCAGATGTGAGAGACGTATGGGGCAGAAGAGGTGAGAGTACAAGGTCATCAAGCAAATGCATCAAAAATCTATAGTCAAGCCAAGTCAAGTTTATTTGTCACATACACATACAGATGTGCAGTGAAATGAAAGTGGCAATGCCTGCAGATTGTGCAAAAAACTACAGAACAGAATAGAATCAGTATTTACATATTAGAAAAAAAACAGCAATTTAAAAAAGACACAACACAACAGTAAATTGGTACAGTAAATTAGTCCCTGGTGAGATAAGAGTTTACAGTCGTAATGGCCTGTGGGAAGAAACTCCGTCTCATCCTCTCCATTTTCACAGCATGGCAGCGGAGGCGTTTGCCTGACCGCAGCAGCTGGAACAATCCATTGCTGGGGTGGTAGGGGTCCTTCATTATGTTGCTGGCTCTGGATCTGCACGTCCTGGTGTAGTCCTGCACGTGGGCGAGTGTAGTTCCCATAGTGCGTTCGGTCAAACGCACTACTCTCTGCAGAGCCTTCTTGTCCTGGGCAGAGCATTTCCCAAACCAGATTGTGATGTTGCCGGACAAGATGCTTTCTACAGCCGCTGAGTAGAAGCACTGGAGGATCCTCAGAGAGACTCTGAATTTCCTCAGCTGCCTGAGGTGGTAAAGGCGCTGCCTTGCCTTACTCACCAGTGCGGCAGCGTGTGATGTCCATGTCAAATCCTCTGTGATGTGGACTCCCAGGTATTTAAAGCAGCTCACCCTATCCACAGTAGCCCCATTTATCTCCAGTGGCGTGTATGTCCTCGGATGTTGTGCCCTTCTAAAGTCCACAATCAGCTCCTTAGTTTTTTTTGACATTCAAGAGGAGGCTGTTGTCCTAACACCAGAGTGCCAGTTCAGCCACCTCCTCCCGGTAGGCCTTCTCATTGCTATCGGAGAACAGGCCCACCACCACAGTGTCATCAGCAAACTTGATTATAGGGTTGGAGCTGAACCTGGCCACACATTCATGTGTGTACAGGGAGTACAGTAGGGGGCTGAGGATGCAACCCTGGGGCGATCCTGTGTTCAGGGTGAGGGTGTTCGATGTATTTCCTCCCATCTTGACTACCTGGGGCCTGGCGGTGAGAAAGTCTAGGACCCAGGCACACAGGGGAGTTATAAGCCCCAGTTCCAGCAGCTTCTCAGCAAGTCTGGTGGGGACTATCGTATTGAAGGCTGAACTGAAGTCAATGAACAGCATCCACACATAGCCCCCCTTCTGGCTGTCAAGCTGAGAGAAGATACGGAAGATGATAGATGTTTTGGATTCCCAGAGGTGGACAAGGTTAAAACTGGATCTCTTGTAACAAATGCCAAATCAGCACAGTCCAGTACAAATAGGCTTCGTAATATACAGCCATGTATCTTGCACAAGCAACATTAAAATGTGCACCATTTTCCATATGGCATCACTGCTTACATTTGATAGCCTCCATTTCATGACTGAATGAGATTTAATTACAATACACACAATGTGCTGAACAATAATTCCTCAAGCTATTTATTCATCTTAGTCGGTTATCTGAAACATTTTTTCAACTTTTAACATACATACACATCTAAAAATGTAAGTGCATCTTAAAAGGTATTCTAGGCAGATGCAGCATGCCATTGCAATTGGGTATTCTGCTAAAATGTCATTAATAAAGTGATACATAGTTACAAATTTTTACAATGTTCTGGCCACTATGTACTCCTTTTGCCAGCCTGGGAATGGCAAGTAGGAGCAGAAAACAGTCTGTTGCATCAGGCCGCGAATGGGGTGGCTAAATAATATGAAAACAACAGGTTAGACAAGTATGTGTAGGAAGGAACTGCAGATGCTGGTTTAAACCAAAGATAGACACAAAATGCTGGAGTAACTCAGTGGGACATACAGCATCTCTGGAGAGAGGAATGGGTGACGTTTCAGGACGAGACCCTTCTTCAGGTCTGAAGTTTGACTCCACAACAACATTATAGGGAATGTCATCCATGACAGGTCTGAAGAAGGGTCTCGACCCGAAACATCACCCATTCCTTCTCTCCAGAGTTGCTGACTGTCCCGCTAAGTTACTCCAGCATTTTATGTCTATGTTAGACTGAACAAGTATTCTTGTTAACTACAGGCTAACAAGTATTCTTGGTTGTCAGCCACCCTAGCCCCGTACTCTGGGAAGAATAAGTCATTTCAACAGTTGCCCAATGACAGGTACTTCTAGAACAAGTTGGATTAAAATTCTGCACAACCCACCACAACTTGTGTATCGTGTGCAGTTCTGGTTGTCACACTATAGCGAGGATACAGAGAAGATACACCAGGATGTCGCGTGGGTTGGAGTGTTTTCAGTTATGAGGAAAGTTTGGATAGATCGGGCTTATTTTTCTCGAAGCAGAGAGGGGACCTGATCAAGGTATACAAAAATTATAAGGGCTATAAGGTTGGATTGTGAGAAACCTTTCCCCCACCATAAAGGAGCCATCTAAAGATAGTGGGTACAATTTTAAAGTGAGGAGGGAGATGCTTAGGGGGGTGTAGGAGATTTAAAAAAACTCACCAAGAGGGCAGTTACAATCTGTCTGAGATGGCGGTGATGACAGGTACTCCAACATTTAAAAACAAGTTATTTATATGATCTCTTCAATCAGCAAGACATAAAAGGCTCAGATCAAATGCTGGCATATGGAATTAGTATTGATGGCTATTTAATGGTATGGACATGGGAAGCTGTATGGTCTATTCCAATACTGTGTGATTCTCCAACAATATTATAGGGCCTTGTCAGATATGTACAAGATGACAACTGTAACTTAATTGGTGCAAGTGCCAAATAAATGTGAACTTGAACGATATCACATCCACATTGCAAAGGTGGCTCATAAGTCAAATTAGCAGTGCCCCAAGATGACCCCCAAATAGCTACTCTCCCATTTCACCCTACAAATAAACTAAAATCATGATTTTCAGTTGCCCATCAATGAAGAATTAAGCCATCGAATTTCTCAGCATAACTTTATTTACTCTCCTCTTGCAAAAGCTAGAGGCCAGGACTTCAACGCAAATTATAATACCAGACATTCCTCCATGTAAAAAGAGAAAGGAACTTAGAAAGGGCCACATCAGATCATTGAAATCTGAAGTGGCCTTTTCTAAGGTCCTTTCTCTTTATAAATAAAACCTTACTGCTACAGGTTACTTGCATTGGCCATAGTCTTCAGATAACTTATTTTATGCACAAACTATAATTCCAGACATTCCCCCATTTCAAACTTCTTATTAAACTCGAGCTAGATTCTCATTTCCATACCAGCCTTTTAATAAATGCAGCTCCTTGCACAGAATAATGAGTAGTTGGTCTGAAACTGTCAATAAATGTAAATACAGAATCTGTTAAAATATAGAACATTCTTCATGTACAAAACAAAACATTGGGCACTATGATGATATTAACGATTCAATAATACACTAATATGTAACTGCTATATGGACTGCAGTTGTGGCATTTACAACAATAAACAAAGTAATTTCATTAACAGGTACACAAAATTGCTGGGGAAACTCAGCGGGTGCAGCAGCATCTATGGAGCGAAGGAAATAGGCGACGTTTCGGGCCGAACCCCTTCTTCAGACTGATGGGGGGTGGGGGGGGGGAAAGAAAGAAGGAAAAGGGGAGGAGGAGGAGGAGCCCGAGGGCGGGCGGATGGGAGGGTGGGAGGAGACAGCTAGAGGGTTAAGGAAGGGGAGGAGACAGCAAGGGCTAGCCAAATTGGGAGAATTCAATGTTAATGCCATAAGGACTAGGTCCCTTTTGAACACCTAATTTCATTAACAATTTGGCTTCAGAAATTTGAAATATTAAAGCTTAACAAATTCAGAATCCATTAGGCTAGTTCCATTAATCTCTTCTTTTGGATAGATCACATTAGACAGCTACTGATGATGAGATCTAACTAGAAAGACATTTAAGCTCAATAATGTAAGGGCTGTGAATAATGCAGCTGAAATGTCAAGTACAGAAGCTGCTCCGTTCACTTTGTATAAAGACAACTCCTGCTTCAAAACAGACCACCATTTCCTTGGAAGGTCACAGGACTTTAGCAAAGTCAGAAAAAGAGGAGATACCAAAGTGTGTGCTGGAGTATTCAACAACAAAAACGTGCAAGAGGAACTCAGCAGCCCAGGCAGCCTCTGAGAAAGGAAATGGACAAACAATGCCTAAAGATGAGTCTGTCAAACATTGTAGGTCTCTGCAATTTGTTCACATTGATAAGAGGGAACTGTGGCGGGTGCTCGATAAAGGGCCTGGTGAGAAGAACTGAGTGGGGGAGGGGGGGGGGGGTCTTACCTTCTATGTCAACAAGGCTGGCTGCGGGTGGTGCCTTCCCCCCCAGGGAACAAGGGCTGAAGTGGGCCGTGCAAGGAGAGGGACGACGGTTCGTGGGACAATCGGAATGGAGGCAGCGACTGCAACGGGCCTTTATAGCCATCTGCAGCTGGGACTAAAATGGCACCTAAAAGGAGACTCTTACATATATACTCAGTGGGCTGTTCTGTACATTCTGCACAGAGGATTGTGCTTATTTTGATAGTCTTGCTGATCTGCATGCATAGGTAGTATTTCACTGTACCCTTGGTACATGATAATAAAACTATAAAAAAACATCGGCAGAAAAAAAGGATCTGCTTAAATATAATCCCTATAGGGCAGACCATACATTACTTTATATTTCCAATGGTGCTACATACAACCATCCAGCACTGATCATATTTTAATTACCCAATATGCAGAATAATTTTGCCCGAATGAAACCCCAAATAATCTAACGCATTTATGTCTAAGAAAAATGTCTAAGAAAAAACTCGTAACATCTGCACACATCACTACAATTCTCAGAATGTCACTGAGGTCTGCCAGTTTCCAGATAATAGAACCATAAAGGCCACGGCATGCAAATGGGATGTTGCAGCATGCTCTCCCAATGAATCATGATACGACTGTGTTGCTTTCAAATGGCATCCAAATTTTCCACAGATATAAGACGTTTTCTTTCATCTGCACCATTGCAATGGGAAAACTAATTCTGTTTTACATAATTTCTCTCAAAAGAATCACATGCTCAGCGCCAACTCAAAAAAAAAAACACAATTTTGTCAGGAAATTAAAAAAAATTAAAAAATCAATACACTACCCACTCACCATGTTTATGTTAAGTCCTATTGTGTTCTTTTATTTGAATGGCTGTCTGGTAATTCAAATCTCACTGTACCAATTGGTGCATGTGACAAAAAAATGCAACTTGAATTTGAACTCACCTGCAACATTTTGCACTTTATTCTCATTGCCCATGGTTTCCTTGAATGTATTTTTGTACTCCATAGCCCCATCCGAGATGCTTTCCCAGATTCTGGTCTCCTCACCATCCCTTTCTCTGCCTTAGAAAAAGTCCACAAACTGAACCCCATATAATACATAAGCTATTCTGTGTCAGACACAAAATGCTGGAGTAACTCAGCGGGTGAGGCAGCATCCCTGGAGAGAAGGAATGGGCAACATTTGGGGTCTAGACCCTTCTTCGGACTGATTTAGCCATTCTGTGGCATTATACAAGTCACTTATGATGTTACAGGGAAATAGTTAGAAATGCATTCTTAGCCACCCCCATTTTCATTGTCACTATTTTTATTATCTCCACCACATGATTTTCCCGACCTTTATCTTTGTCCGGGTGAGATAGCATCTGGATGTAGGGTTTCGAGGAAAGAAGGTGATGCTTGACAATTCGTTGTTCAACATTGCATAATCATACTGTACCTCTCACTCATCTGGCTCTCACCTTTCTTTTCACAACTATACCCTGACCATGCCTGCTTCTTCGCCCTTTGAGCTACCTAATAAGCGATTCTTCTCACCCATCCACCCACCTCGTTGAGTGACAGAAACTATCAAGACGAAAATGGTTTGTTTGCAGAGATAGATTTTAATAAAGCACGAGGGGAGATTCTGTTGGAGAGGTTCAGGGAGAACATCTTCGACTTTGAAACCTCCACATCTTAAGCCATGACAATGCTGAGAAAGAACTTCACAGAGATGATATCAAGAATATTTAAGCAGCAGGATGTTTATTTTATAAGTACTGGGAAACAAAGACTTTTCAGTACAGACATGGATTATGGTAAAACTGCAGTATACAAGCAGAATACAATTTACAATATCATAGTTTTGTGTGAAGATATTAGGCAGCTTTTGGGAGATCAAAATTTCAGTTGATATACTTAAGTTACCAAGAAAAATCATTACTTATTTAAACTACATTTTGATTTTTTAAATGTGCACGTATCTAGCATAGCAATAAAGCAATTTCTGAAGGTCTCGGCCCGAAACGTCACCTATTCTATTTTTCCATCGTTGCTGCCTGATCCGCTAAGTTACTCCAGCATTTTGTGTCTATCTTCAGTATAAACCAGTATCTGCAGTTCCTTCCTACAGAAGCAAATTCAGTTTCTTGTTCACCACAAAATTTGTGATAAATGGAAGTCAATGTTATTACTTTTCAGCAATGCTTCCATTTCATGATCCTTGGTAATTAGTTACAAATAAAAGCAAACACTGAAATGAAATGCAATAGCTACAAAGGGGAGGTAGACAAAAATACTGGAGAAACTCAGCGGATCAGGCAGCATCTATTGGAGTGAAGGAAATAGGCAACGTTTCGGGCCGAAACCATTCTTCAGACTCTACAAAAGGGAACAGTGAGTGTTACGCCCGTTCACTATCAAGTGAGCAGCATACTAATTATTCTTGTATTTAGTAATTTCTGCACCAGTGTTTTAGTTGAATGTTCCTGCAGAGCAACAATATTGTGAGGCACTTTCAACAATTAAAACCGATCTACATACTTAAACCTACCCTGCTCCTACAAGGAAGAGGATGCACTTTTGCTATAGGTTTTCTACAGACTTTCTGCAACCAAAGCAGACCTGATAAACCATGAAAGATGGTACAGCACAAGTGAGCTTGTTCTCAAAGCTTTTCCGATGCAGCACTGAAGTTTGCAACATAAACACGAAGCAGACATTACATGCTATGCCTGTAACGAGCCAGAGAATTTTGCTGACAAGCGAGTAGGAGGTCTAAACAAGGTGTCAAGCCTTGAGAACCTAAGGTAGTCCCAGAAGATGATTAATCAAATGTTTGTGATTAAGATTAGTGAAGGCATCTTCAAATGTCGTATCCTATTGACTGCAATACCAGCCTTGGGCACTGATCAATCAGCAGAATGCAATCCCATAATTCACTTGCCAACAACCCTGATAAATCAAAACTGATACTTAACCTTAATACCTTAACACACTTGGTGTCGTCTCAAAGCTACATTCCGCACCTTGCACACATTTCAAGTTATTCAATGACAGTACACAGGCTAGACAGCACTTCCCACTCTCTTTCAGAACAATCACACATTCTGGAACAGTAGCAATGAATCCGAATAAGCACTGCATGTTTTTAACATAAAATAGAGAATGTATTGGGTTTAAAAAGGAAATTAGGAGGTCAGAAAATATCACTGGCAGGTGGAATTAAGGCAAATCCAAAAAGTGATTTAGACGTATATTAGGGGAAAAGAATAACCATGGAAAAGTGAAGGGCACATTCGGGACACCAGGGGCAATTTGTGCATGGAGCCAGAAGATCGAAGCAAAGTCCTAATATTTTTCACCAGTATTCAAGGTCCACTTCCTTGGTGTCATTAGAGAACTCAGCATAGAAGGTGAAATTCCTTCATGAGTATCCATGAATAGACAAGGTAATTACAATCATGGTGGCTTAAAATGGATACATCAAGAGGGCTGAATGAGATTTATCGCAGGCTGCTGTGTGAGATGAAAGAAGAGATTGCTGGCGTTCTGGGTGAGATTTTTACATCTTCCCTTGACCCATGAGGTGCCAGATCATTGGAGAATGACAAACGTGGTCCCCTTTTCAAGAAGGGCAGAGATCATTGCCCGTGCCTTGCTGTGTGAAACGTGTGTTATGGTGGAGGCGGCACAATCATGTTGCTGATAACACCTTTGGATTTACTGTTGACACCATCAAGGGTAGGCTTGGGTTCCAGGATGATATCAAAAGGTTGGTGAAATGGGCTGAAAAAAGTTTGGGAGCATTAATGAGGCTAGGACATATGCCATGAATGACAAGGGCCATGAGAGCTTTGAGGAACAGAGGGGCCCTGTCCTGCATGTCCCAAAATCCTTGAAGGTGGCAGTGCAGATAGAAAATGCAGTTACGGCAGCATGTGGGGTATTGGCCTTCATTAGTTGGAGTATTAAATACATGAGCAGGGAGGTTATGCTTCATATTTATAAAACATTGGCATTAGACCATAACTGGAATATCGTGTGGTCTTAATAATACAGAAACATAGAAAATTGGTGCAAGAGTAGGCCATTCAGCCCGTCAAGCCAACACCACTATTCACTATGATCATGGCTGATCATCCAAAATCAGACCCCGTTCCTGCTTTCTCCCCATATCCCTCGATTCCGTTAGCTCTAAGAACTATATCTGACTCTCTCTTGAATATATCCAGTGAAATGGCCTCCACTGCCTTCTGTGGCAGAGAATTCCACAAATTCACAACTCTTCAATTCACAGGATGTGTTAGTGCTGATAAAGGGTGCAGAGGAGATTCACCAGGGGTTGCTTGCGATGGAACATCTTGGTAATGAGAGATTAGGTCTGCTTTCCCTGGAGTGGATGATGTTAAGAGGAGACTATGTGTATTTATGAGAGGTATAGTTAAGGCAAACTGCAGGAATCTTTTTCCCTTAAAGGTGAATAAAACTGCAGGGTCTAGAATAAAAGCAAGGGGTAAGAGATTTGCAGGGATCGGAAGGGAAACCTTTTTCACTCATCACCGCAAGTACTTGAAATGCACGGCACAAGACACTAAAGGAAGCATTGTCAATAACAGCTTTCAAGTGCCTAGTTGAACACTTGAATTGGCAAGGGTTTGATGGCCACAGGCCAAGAACTGCAAGATGGGTTGCAGGGGGTTCTCACGGATAGAATGGCCAGTTTCCATGCTGCAAGACTGACTAAATTTGGTCAATATATTTTTGCTTAGGCAGGTCTAAAAAAAAAATTTGAAAAGATTATCCTCATGATCAATCATCACTCACAGAGTTCCTATTTAAATTTACAGGTTGCAGGAGGTTGATTGATCAATTGATTGAAAGAGAAAGCAAGGAAACAGCCCTTCAGGCCAGCAAATCCACAATGACCATTTATCACCCATTCTCATTACTTCTACATCCCACTTCCTACACACTAGGGACAATTACAGAGACTATTTAACCTAAAAACCAACATTTCATTGGAATGTGGGAGAAAACCTCGAAGAGACCACATGGTCACAGGGAGAACATGCAAACACCACACAAGCAGCACCAGAGGTCAGGATTGAACCCAAGTCTCTGATGCTGTAAGGCAGCAGTTTTACCAACTGTGCATAGCCCTCTTTCATCCCTCAACCTTTCCTCGTGACAGAGGGGCTTGTACCTGCGACTGGTTGAGTTAATCTAATAACAGCAGTATTATAGTGGTGATGAAGACAACTATCTCCATCCTCATTCAGTCACCAGTTCATCTCCTTAAAATAAATCAAGGGATATTGGATACACATGTGGTGAGACGGTAAACCACATCAGCCTGCAGCACGAACAGGGTAAATACTGTAGTAAAGCACTGGCATCAGCTGGCCAGATAATGTGCGGCTTTGTGTTTGCTGCTGCAGTTGTAACAGATGTTGCCTGATAAGTCTTAAGTAATGAAGTGCTTTGTGAATTGGAAAATCTGCTTTCATGCACTCATTCACCTTCAAGGAGTGTGCATAAACCACTTGGCACAGGGCTTTGCCCATCTTCTTCATGCAGAACACTCGGCCAATTCCTTTCACACATTTGTAATCAGTGGCTAGCAAACTATCATCTATCGCAAATATCACCAGGTCTCGTCTGGAGGGAAGCAGATGTAGCAATATTAACTTCCATCATTCCTTTGGCAGCCACTGGCAATGTGGTTCTTATGTTGCTTCAAGGTCCTCGCTGTGGCTGTAGCAGATCGCAAATTTGAACAAGAATGTCTGTAATTAATAGTCAACCAAACCCCCCACCCACCCCCACTGTCACCTAAATTTAACAAAAGGTATTTAATAAATATTGTAGACTATTTCATTCCAACTAACTGAAGACCATATTCATGCAGAATAGCCAGAGAAGGAGCAAAAAAAGAGCAATATTTAGATAAACATTTAAAAGAAATCCTTACGGTACTAAAGAAAACTGACACTGGAACATTGTCTGAAGAAGGGTCTTCACCCAAAACGTCACCCATCCCTTCTCTCAAGCGATGCTGCCTGATCCGCTGAGTTACTCCAGCATTGTGTGGCTATCTTCATTTTGTGTCTATCTTCGGTTTAAACCAACATCTGCAGTTCCTTCATACACTGGAACATTGATCTCTGGCACCAATCCACAACAACACACTGAGGTAATGATCTGCCCAATCTGATTACTTTGGATGGGCTCTTTGGGTGGGATATTATAACGCACACTAACGTGATGCTTGGTTTCAAGCACCTCTTATGTAAGTGGGTAGTATTTTAGAGCTAAATGAACTCTTAACACACATCTAATTTTACTCCTTTTTCATCTTCCAAAACAGCCAAAATGATGTATTACTTGACCAGATCGAGGCAAACAGGATGTTTTAGTTGAGTGGGTGATGGGATATTTATTAAGAGGTGGTGGGGAGGGAGGGAGTGAAAAATGTATTAAATAAAATGAGGAGGAATTGGATAAAGACAAACCGAAGGTGAAGTGCAGGTAGGAAAGCAGGCAATGGGAGAAATAAAACAAATAAACAGAAAAGCAAGACCGCTAGGCACTCGGTGATTCTATGTTTTACAGAACAGTAATGTTGAGTCCTCAATGTAGTAAAATGTTTCACAATAGTATTATAATTTGTAGCACACTCAAATGCAAAGTATCAACCTGCGATTTCTAATGTTTTAAATTAATCTGTATTTTGTTATTAATTACTTCATGGCCATCACCATAATGTGGATTATAAAAAATGTTTCAAATATTAAAGTACAAATTACACCTGCTATTACCCTTCATTTTTCCCCATAATTTTTCTCATGTTGTTCTTATATGCTCACTTTAATACATGACCCCACAACAGTTCTATGGTTAGAAACTTTCACTTCCTAATTTCCCTCTATAGCAGATCTAATCTTTAACATATCCTGGGTAAATGGACATGCAGAAAACATATGTATTATCTCCTTAAATTACCCACTTAAAATAATTTTAAGCATCTTAATTTTTTTTTATTTTTTTTTTATAAAGGCAGAGTCTCTCCTCTCCTCTCAAGAGCTGCAGAAGCTGAGTAAATAAAAATGATCGGAGGAAAAGGTATAGATGAAGAGTCAGAATCATTTTCCGCAGGATGGAAATGTTAAAGACTAGAGGGCATAGCTTTAAGGTCAGTGGGACAAAGTTTAAACCAATTGTGCAAGGCAAGTTTTTTTTTTAAATACACAGACAGTTATGGGTGCCTGGGACATGTTGGAAGGGATGATGGTGGAAGCAGGTACAATAATGATGTTTAAGAGGCTTTTAGATGGACATGTGGATATGCAGGGATTGGAAAGATACGAATCACATGCGGGCAGAGGAGATTAGTGTAACCTGGCATCATGTCTGTATGACACTGTGGGTTGAAGGAACTGCTGTACCGTTCTTTGTAGGAAGATCTTAAAAAGGATTTTGTGTTTTCTTTTACTCACAGATGCCATGCATTAGTACAATCTGTTAAAATACAAAATGTAAAAGGTACTTAAGTTTGGTTGTGTTCCTGTCCAGGGGAAAGACAAGCATGTTTCTTTTTCATGAACTTGAAGCATGGTGCTATTTATCAGTGCCATCCAAGTTTCTACTTAAAAACTTGTTGAATGTTATTAGTTGCATCAGGGCAGGGATTTCGATGTTGCACGGAGAGGCAACATGACTAATGGCATGGCTGTCAAGGACAGAAAACTCTCTGGTAGCACTGCACCAAAGTTTATATCAATACATCTTTCCTGAAGACTACATTTTTCAAACGCACTCCATAAATATCTCATATCCATCCTTTTCCACAAAGGTGCTCATCTGTAAAGTAATTGTAAAAGCTTATTTAAAATATGCTTAAACAATTTATATTTCCAGTGCTTTTCAGTTATTGAAAAAGATTTCATTAACTTGAAATAATTTAAAGATGAAACATAATGAAACACATGGTGTAACACATTAATCTTAGCACTGGAAACCTTGTTGGTCCACTAAAGGGGCTGTCCCACTGCGGCAACCTAATTGGCGAGTTTAGAAGAGTTCAAAAAAGTGTCATATTGAAGACCTCCTTCGACTATGTAGAAGACTAGCTTCGACTATGTTGAAGACTAGATTCAACTAGCTTCGGGAAAATTGGACACCAAATAGTGGAGAGTGAAGATGACCTCCTTGGATCTCCTTCGACTATGTTGAAGACTATCTGCGACTATCTTTGATTACCTTTGATTACCTCAATTACCTACGAATAACATGCCGACCTACTATGACCTACTTAGACTAAACCTACGAGTAAAAAAAATATCGAATTATTCCATGGCGACCTTTTTTTACTCGCGGGCATTTTTCAGCATGTTGAAAAGTACACCGCAATCTAGCTGAGGCCTCGAGTACGTGGGACTATTCTCGAAGAAGAGTTACAAAGACCTCCTAGGACCTCGTGTCGACCATGTTGCGAGTACGAGTCGAGGGCAAACTCTTCTAAACTCGCCAATTAGGTCGCCGCAGTGGGACAGCCCCTTAAGCTCACTAATGTGTCTTCTGCCATTTAAACTCAGCCATTTGAACACAGCTGCCAGATAACTCTGTTTCTCAGTTAGGACTTCTCTTCAGAAAATAATAGCGAGTTAGCAGTTTAAAGTTCGTGTTGAACAGTACTTTACCACAGGATAGGCAGGGAACCACATGAACACACAGCCAGTTTCCTAACAGAAGTTGAGACAGAGGATAAAACAGAGGTTTGCACGCATCTCATCCAATCTTGTCCATTGCATTTGGTGCTATCGTTGACACGACCAAGCTTGGATTAGGCAGCTCTTTGTCCAAACTCTTGCACTCTGTCCACCAAGGCCTGGTAGAGTTCCTGGTTGCAAACCATTTTCAGTCTCCCTCCCACCCCATGCTGCTCTTTCTGTTCGTGGCCTTCTGCATTGCAAGAATGAGGCCACATGCCAAATGGAAGAGCAGCACCTCGTATTCCACTTGGGTACCCTACATTCCAATGGGCTAAAACATATATTCTCAAATTTCAGATAATAACCTTTCTCTACACCATCTGTCTCCCCTGCTCCACAACCCTGCTGCCCACACACTTCTCCCACCATTCAGGTGACCCTGCTCCTTTCTCCTTTGCCATACGCTCATCCACATTCTAGAGTCCCATCTTTCCCTTTGATTCCCCTTCTTTCCCTCCCATCTCCTCCCTCTCATACCCTTCCCTCTGGCTTTATATTTCACTCCTCTTTTTTCTGACACACTTTGTTGCCTTTTCACCTCTAGCCTTTGTCAATTATTCCACCCATCTATTAATCATACACCCCTGATCCGTATCCATCTATCACTTGTTACACAAAAAAGCTGGAGAAACTCAGCGGGTGCAGCAGCATCTATGGAGTGAAGGAGATAGGCAACGTTTCGGGCCAAAACCCTTCTTCAGACTAATAGGGGGTGGGGGGAGGCGGGGAGAAGAAAGGAAAAAGGAGGAGGAGGAGCCCGGGGGCTCAGGGAGAGGTAGGAAGGGGAGAAGACAGCAAAGGTTAACAGAATTGGGAGAATTCAATGTTCATGCCACCAGGATGCAGACTCCCCAAGCGGAATATGAGGTGCTGTTCCTCCAATTCCCGGTGTTGCTCACTCTGGCTGTGGAGGAGGCCCAGGACAGAGAGGTCGGATGCATAATGGGAGGGGGAGTTGAAGTGCTGAGCAACCGGGAGGTCAGGTTGGTTAATGCGGACCGAGCGGAGGTGTTCAGCGAAACGATCGCCAAGCCTGCGCTTGGTCTCATCGATATAGATCAGCTGACATCTAGAGCAGCGGATGCAATAGACGAGGTTGGAGGAGCTGCAGGTGAACCTCTGTCGCACCTGGAACGACTGCTTGGGTCCTTGAATGGAGTCGAGGGGAGAGGTAAAGCGACAAGTGTAGCATCTCTTGCAGTTGCAAGTGAAAGTGCCTGGGGAAGGGGTGGAGCGGGAGGGAAGGGAAGAATTGACAAGGGAGTTAAAGAGGGAGCAGTCTTTGCGGAAGGCAGACAGGGGGGGGGGGGGGGGGGGGGGAATGGGAACATGTGGCGAGTGGTGGGGTCACGTTGGAGGTGGCGAAACTGACGGAGGACTATTTGTTGTATGTGCCGGCTCCATCTATCACTTGTCAGGCTTTGCCACCCCCACCTCTCGTTTCTGGCTTTCTCGTGGCTACTGCAGCCTGAATACACGGCTTGACCCCAAAACATTGTCTGCCCATTCTCTCCACAGATGCTGCCTGACCCCTTGAGTTCTTCCAGTCTTTTTGTTTTTGCTCAAGATTCAAGGATCTGTAATATTTTGTTTTCCTAATTGAAGTGTTGGGAACACTTGAATGTAAAAATATTCATTACTTCACAGCAAGGATCAAAGCATTAATACTGTCCATTTTGGCCACTACACCACACTAACCAGTGGGCACTCGTTCATATTAATCCCATCTACCAGCACTTGGCCCACACCTCCCTGACCACACTCTCATTTCACTTCTACCATCAGGATGTGTTTTCAGGATCCTATACATAGGATCCTGAAAACCAAGACCACCAGGTTCAAGAATAGCCTCTTCCCAACAACAATCAGACTCTTGAACACTACCCATCACTGGTGCCCGGAGGGGACGAGAAGCCGAAGCCAAGATGCAAATGGACATCACATCGAAAAGCCGTGATGCCAAACGGACATGACGCCGAACGAACATGAAACCGAAATGATAAATAGGTATGAAACACAAAAAAAAAAATCTATATTTGCTGCAAGAATTGTTGTTACATTTTAAAATAGTTAAATTGTTGTACCTTGTAGGTCTCCGGGGACAGGATTGGTCCGACACCTTGTCAGTCATTGACAAAGGGCAGCAATTGGTCCAGATCCCCGCATCCATCACATCCATCACCTCTGTGGCAATCGCAGCAGCTTGGAGTCCCTGCCAGCATTTTACAAACACAAGCTCAAGCTCCCCCCCACCCTCCCATCCCCCCTGGCCAGTGATGTGATGGACGCGGGGATCTGGACAAATCGCTGACCTTTGTCGATGACTGACAAGGCTCGGACCGATCCCGTCCCGAGACGTCATATCCGTTATGCGTCATGTCCGTTCAGGGTCTTGGCGTTTCGACGTCGTCCGTTCGGTGGCTTTTCAATGTCATGTCCGTTTGGCGTCTTGGCTTCGTCTTCTTGGGTTCAGCTTCTCATCCTTCGGTGTCCAGTCTGCACACACATATCACTAATCTAAGAATTCTGTTCTGTCTTTGGTTGCACTGACTACAAGTTTTTGTTTGCACTAGTATTGGGGTAAGTGATTTATTGATATTTTGTTGATTTTATATTATTTATTTGCATTGTGTTTTAGGCTTGTTATGTAGTTGCAAGTAAGAATCTAACTTGTTCTGTTGTTAATACATTTGACAATTAAACACTCCTGACCGGCAGCCATCAGTGTGTAGGCAGTATGTGTACAGCTGGACAATTTGTAAATGCTGTAAGCCATTCTCTAAGGCAGCACCTTCCACCTTTTGGGTGAAAAGGTGTCCCTCAAATCCCTCTAAACATCTTACTGTAAATCTAGGCGCTCTTGTTTCATTAATGAAAGGAAAAGAAAAGATTCTTGGTTTATCCTATCCATATCCCCCAATGTTATATACCTCAATCATATTCCCTGTTTAGGGAGACATGGTGTCACAGTGGGAGAGTTACTGCCTTATAATGCCAGAGACCCGGGGGCCCAGAGGAACAACTCCAGGACTGTTTGAAGTCTGTAGAATGGGCAATGTTCAGGGACTCGACAACGGACCTGAACGAATATGCCACAGTCGTTACAGACTTCATAAAGAAATGTGTGGAGGACTGCATCCCTACAAAAGCCTTCCGAGTGTTTCCCAATCAGAAGCCTTGGATGAACTCTGAGATCCACACTCTTCTGAAGACCAGACACCGGGCATTCATGTCTGTTGATACAGTGGTCTACAAGAAGTCCAGATGTAACCTTGGTAAGGCCATCAAAAAGGCCAAAGGGGACCTGCTCCAAGCTGGAGGATGAGACAGATGTTCAGCAGCTGTGGCGGGGCCTGAATGCAATCACCTCCTACAAGGCAAAATCAGGAGGTAGCTTGTATGTCGGCGAAACATCACTCCCTGACGAGCTCAATGCGTTTTGCCTGGACTTGATGGTATACCCGGACGTGTTCTAAAAACCTGTGCGGACAAACTGGCTGGAGTTTTTACGGACATTTTGACCCGCTCACTTCTGAGGTTCCCACCTGCTTTAAAAGGGCATCAATTATACCGGTGCCCAAGAAGAGCAAGGTGACGTGCCTCAATGACTATCGACCAGTTGCACTAACGTCGGTGGTGATGAAGTGCTTTGAGAGGTTGATCATGGCGCAAATCAACTCCTACCTTGACAAAAACCTGGACCCACTGCAGTTCGCTTACTGCCACAACAGATCAATGGTAGATGTGATCTCGCAGGCTCTCCACTCCGCTCTGGACCACTTGGACAACAAAAACTCATATGTCAGGCTGTTATTCATTGATTACAGCTCGGCATTTAATACAATCATCCCCTCCAAGCTGGTTACCAAACTCGCAGAACTGGGTCTCCGCGCATCCCTCTGCAATTGGATCCTCGCTCATTCACAGACCAGACTGTTCGTATTGGTGGAAATGTGTCAGCCTCGATAACAATCAGCACGTGAGCACCTCAAGGTTGCGTGTTCACCCCCTGCTGTACTCACTCTATACTCATGATTGCGTAGCCGGTCATAGTGCGAACTCCATCATCAAGTTCCCTGACGACACCACTGTTGTGGGACATATCACTGATGGGGACAAGTCAGATTATAGAAGAGAGATCGGCCGATTGACCAAATGGTGCCAGCACAATAACCTGGCCCTCAACACCAACAAAACCAAGGAACTGATTGTGGACTTTGGAAGGGGTAGGATGGGGACCCACAGTCCCGTTTATATCAACGGGTCAATGGTGGAGAAGGTCAAGAGCTTCAAATTCCTGGGCTTGCACATCTCTGAAGATCTCTCCTGGTCCGAGAACACTGATGCAATTATAAAGAAAGCACATCAGCGCCTCTACTTCCCGAGAAGATTACAGAGAGTCGCTATGTCAAGGAGGACTCTCTCTAACTTCTACAGGTGCACAGTAGAGAGCATGCTGACTGGTTGCATCGTGGCTTGGTTCGGCAACTTGAGCGCCCAGGAGCGGAAAAGACTAAAAAACGTAATAAACACTGCCCAGTCCATCATCGGCTCTGACTTCCCTACCATCAAGGGGATCTATCGCAGTCGCTGCCTCAAAAAGGCTGGCAGCATCATCAAGGACCCACACCATCCTGGCCACGCACTCATCTCCCTGGTACCTTCAGGTAGAAGGTACAGGATCCTGAAGACTGCAGCATCCAGGTTCAGGAATAGCTGCTTCACCACAGCCATCAGGCTATTAAACTCAACTCAAACAAAACTGTGAACATTAACAGACCATTATCTGTTTATTTGCAATTTATCTGTTTATTTATTCATGTGTGTATATATTTATATCATGGTATATGGACACACTGATCGGTTCTGTCTTCATGCCTACTATATTCTGTTGTGCTGAAACAAAGCAAGAATTTAATTGTCCTATCTTGGACACATGACAATAAACTCTCTTGATCTTGATCTTGAACCAGCATCTGCAGTTCTTTGTTTCTGCCGCCTTAGTCATGCTATCCTCCTATACCACCCCCTTTAAGGATCTTTAGACTAGCACACCAAGATCTCTCTCGCCTCAATTGTTCCTAGGACTTTTACATTTATGGTGAATATCTGAGTCTCAGTATGCCTCAATTGCATCACCCCACATTTAGTCAGGTTTTATCCCCATCTGCCATTTCTCAGCCCATTTCACTCACACAATGATATCCTATTTGCCCCCCCCCCCCCCATACTGTCAATGACTCCACCAATCTCAGTATCATCTGAAAATTTGCTGATTATGTCACATCCATTCATTCATGTACTTGACAAACAGCAGAGATCGCTGTGGAATATCACTAGTCAGTCATCCGATCAGAAAAGCAACCCTCTAACAAGGACGGTACAGTGGCAGAACGGTAGAGTTGCTGCTTTACAGAGTCTGAGACCAGAGTTCGCTCCTAACTATGCGTGTTGTGTGTACAGAATTTGTACGTTTTCCTTGTGACCGCATGGGTTTTCAATGCCCAATCCTTTTTCCTCCCACATTCCAAGGACGTGCAGGTTTGTAAGTTAATTGGCTTCTTTAAATAGTCCCTAGAGTGTAGGATAGAAGTAGTGTGTACAGGTGATTGGTGATGGTGTGGACTCGTGGGCTGAAGGGCCTGTTTCCACATCCAAAATTACCAAGCCAATTTTGAATCCCATTGCCAACGTGCACTAGATCTGATGGGCTTAACCATTTGAGCAAATTCCCATGTGGGACTTTGTCAGAGCCTTGCAGGCCACATCAATTGCACTGCCCTCAGATACACTTTGTTAAAAAATTCACTTCGATTGGTAACACAAGATTGCCCTTGACAAACCTTTACTAGCCATCATCTCTGCCTTTCGTAGTAAATCATTAACCATGCTCCTTTGAAATGTTTTTGACTAACTTCCCTTTGCTGATGTTAGGCGCAAATGTTTGTAACTCCCACACTTTTCCCTGCTCATCTTCTTGTAAAATGGACCACACTTGCTATCCTCCAGGCATCAAGTACACCATTGATTGTGAGTGAAGATACAAAAATACCAGCAGGTGCCCTGGCATCCTCCATCCCAGTCTCCCAGAGCAGCCTTGAAATCTCATCCAACCGTGACGACTTATCCATCTTTAAGCCCTCTATTTACTTCCAGAGGGTTGCATTAGAATTTCATCTTCTCCTTCACCCAAGTACTAAATACAGCAGATGCTTTTGAAATAATTCTTTAACCAACTTCTGAGTATTTATTTACCTATTCCTGAAGCTGCCCTATTACTTGTATCGTCATTCATGCAGAACAAGGTCTAAATAGCTTGCGGTGTACCAAATACACAAGATGCATGCAGTTCAGCACTAGAAAATATTTTTTAATTTATCTTCCCACACACATCACTTCACATTGCAACCTGCATTGAGGATAAGAAACATACATTGCTTAACCCTCAAAAGTACAGAAAAGATATAAGTGTTTTTTTTTTTGAATTATGTTTGCAGACACTTGTATTTTTGGCTAAAATAATGTTTTCCAATAGAGCCATGCTGTTTTGTACCCATGATTGCTCTCCTTCTAAGCATATGATTAATTCTAGACATCACTAATACTTATTACGAATTACAGACCAGTTAGTCTAACATCGGTAGTGGGGAAACTGCTAGAGTCAGTTATTAAAGATGGGATAGCAGCACATTTGGAAAGTGGTGAAATCATTGGACAAAGTCAGCATGGATTTACAAAAGGTAAATCATGTCTGACGAATCTTATAGAATTTTTCGAGGATGTAACTAGTAGCGTGGATAGGGGAGAACCAGTGGATGTGGTGTATCTGGACTTCCAGAAGGCTTTCGACAAGGTCCCACATAAGAGATTAGTTTACAAACTTAAAGCACACGGCATTGGGGGTTCAGTATTGATGTGGATAGAGAACTGGCTGGCAAACAGGAAGCAAAGAGTAGTAGTAAACGGGTCCTTTTCACAATGGCAGGCAGTGACTAGTGGGGTACCGCAAGGCTCAGTGCTGGGACCCCAGCTATTTACAATATATATTAATGATCTGGATGAGGGAATTGAAGGCAATATCTCCAAGTTTGCGGATGACACTAAGCTGGGGGGCAGTGTTAGCTGTGAGGAGGATGCTAGGAGACTGCAAGGTGACTTGGATAGGCTGGGTGAGTGGGCAAATGTTTGGCAGATGCAGTATAATGTGGATAAATGTGAGGTTATCCATTTTGGTGGCAAAAACAGGAAAGCAGACTATTATCTAAATGGTGGCCGACTAGGAAAAGGGGAGATGCAGCGAGACCTGGGTGTCATGGTACACCAGTCATTGAAAGTGGGCATGCAGGTGCAGCAGGCAGTGAAGAAAGCGAATGGTATGTTAGCTTTCATAGCAAAAGGATTTGAGTATAGGAGCAGGGAGGTTCTACTGCAGTTGTACAGGGTCTTGGTGAGACCACACCTGGAGTATTGCGTACAGTTTTGGTCTCCAAATCTGAGGAAGGACATTATTGCCATAGAGGGAGTGCAGAGAAGGTTCACCAGACTGATTCCTGGGATGTCAGGACTGTCTTATGAAGAAAGACTGGATAGACTTGGTTTATACTCTCTAGAATTTAGGAGATTGAGAGGGGATCTTATAGAAACTTACAAAATTCTTAAGGGGTTGGACAGGCTAGATGCAGGAAGATTGCTCCCGATGTTGGGGAAGTCCAGGACAAGGGGTCACAGCTTAAGGATAAGGGGGAAATCCTTTAAAACCGAGATGAGAAGAACTTTTTTCACACAGAGAGTGGTGAATCTCTGGAACTCCCTGCCACAGAGGGTAGTCGGGGCCAGTTCATTGGCTATATTTAAGAGGGAGTTAGATGTGGCCCTTGTGGCTAAGGGGATCAGAGGGTATGGAGAGAAGGCAGGTACGGGATACTGAGTTGGATGATCAGCCATGATCATATTGAATGGCGGTGCAGGCTCGAAGGGCCGAATGGCCTACTCCTGCACCTAATTTCTATGTTTCTATGTTTCTATGTTACTGTGACAGGAGAGTTTAAAAATTGATACATTTCCTTCACTAAAGACCTGCTTTGTGATTAATGCAAGCAAGCATTCCTGAACTATCCAGTGAATTCTTCCCTAAATTTCTCAACATCTTTAACTTGTTACTGGAATATCGCTGTTTGATCGCCTCAAATCACTATTTGACAAACCGCTTAAAACAACATGAAGATTGAGCTACATTTATTTTTTCAAGATTGCATTATCCATTTCAAAGGGTTTTATGCAACGTTCATATGTTTCCAACCCACAGCTGCATCAACAGTGCATTAGTGCTCTGGTACCACTTTAAATTAGTACATATCAGAAGCAGCTCCAATTGCAGAACAAACATGAATTCCTAATTATAATCCCCAATTCAGTGTCAGTTCAAAGATTAATAAATTGGATCAACATCTGAAGAGTTTCTTTAATTGTGCTTTCCTATTTTTATGGAGTTGGAAGATACATTTTCCTGACTATGTGGAATCATAGTCATTTTGTTAATTTTTGAAATGTAAATAAATCTATGGAAAAATTAAGAATTGCATGTGCATAGTCATGTTTTATTTCTTTGGCTAAACTTCTCAAACAGTTATTTAAAACAAATTGAAATATAAATGACTATATCTGGAAAACCCATGAACTGAGAATCCATTCACAAAAATCATATCAGCATTTAAATACTGAAAACTGATTTGACTACAATTCATGTTTCATTTAAAGAACAGTTTTCACTTGACAGAAAATGTCAAGCATGTTGTGATTTATTCTATAATACTTGAGTGGCAATAAAAAGTTTAAAAAAGAATTCCAGGATGTCAATAAGATTCTTGTACTGTATTAACAAAGCATGTAATGCATCAAATACCACCCAGGCACCTTTGAATATCTAATTTACTTGCTATCTTTTATTAACTCGCCATACAGTGTGAACCAACACTTCAAAGGGAAAAGTAAATGCCCCTTAGGGCAGCATAATACAACACAGAAAACTGTACCAAATGCAAAGGATTAATTACTACCCTGAGGTTTGCAAAAAAACAAGCTGATCGCTACTTGTGACATTGAGTATTGCATCCATGCAGTGGTCATGCAATCCCTCAGTATTCCAGAGCAGAAAAATGACATCACTGACAGAAAGAAAGAGACACCACAATCAATATTTGGCCAAGACGTGTGCAACTGGGGCAATATCCATGTACTCTACATCAGCAAGATTTAATACTTTGAATAATGAAATGCTGGCAGGCAAGGGAAACAATTGAAAACAAAACGTTTTAAATATGGATGGTATGAGGTCAATAAAAGTTCACAAATAATCACAGTAATAGCTTATTAGAGGTCCTAAGATTGAGTAACTAATTCAAAATATGCTGAAATTTAAGTTAAAAACCCAACAAAAAAAATCTGGTAACTAATGTTTCCTCAGAGCAGCAAAATATATCACAGAAAATCCACAGATGGTAAATACACTGTACCTTGCAAAAATCAAACTGGCAGCTACTTGTTATACTAACTTGCAGAATCTGTTCATGCACCAATACAGTGGGCACCACTAATCTTCAATAATAATACATGATGATTGCAACTGTATTTCAAAACTACAAGGGCTTGGAATTCTCAATATAAAATAATGTATTTAAATACAAATGCCTTTTTCACGTCCCATTCCTGGAGATACTGCCACTCTTATGGGCCTGTCCCACTTAAGCGATTTTTCAGCTGACTGCCGGCGACTGTCAAATTGCCGGCAGTCGCCTGAAAAACCGTCAACTGGAACGGTGACTGTTAGAGTGGAACACACACACCTAACTTCACCAGCCCGTTATGCAGACAAGGGACGGGGGACAGGGCAAGCAGAGGGAACGGTATCTAAAAAATTCACACGGTGCAAAGCCAAGGTGAACCAGACACACACACCGCGATGAACAGGAAGGTTGGCGCTGTAAAAAGGCAGCTAAAGCACAGTGTACAGTAAGTCCTTTAAAAGACGGGGGGGGGGGGGGGGGGGGGAGAAGGTGGGGTGGGAGGGGTTGGGGGGGGGGGGGGGGGGGGGGGGGGGGGGGGGGCAGAGGAGTGGAGGCAACTTTTAAGAAGTCAGAGATACACGGCTGTGAAGCACGGCGGACATTTCAACATGTTGAAAAATTCACGGCGACCATAATGAGGCCGCGACCAGTTCCCAGAATGCGGGAACTCCTCACGACCATGAAGGCGACTCCCCGGCAACCACCCGCAAACATGTGGCGACTGCATAATCTCCTGCAGTCGCCTAAAAAGTCACCCAAGTGGGACAGGCCCATTACTCTTAATTTTATCTAATTACGTTATTGTACTCTGAAATTATTTTGCAGTTTTCTGATTTTGCAGTATTCTGCTCCTTTGTACTTTAATTGCACCCTGTTGCATATGGCAAACTATTTCAAATTAAAGGTGGGGGGGAAAGAAAAACTTATCACTCAATTGGATTTGTGGAATTCCCTGCCACAGAGAGCAGTGGAGGCCAAATCACTGGATGGATTTAAGAGAGAGTTGGATAGAGCTCTAGGGGCTAGTGGATTCAAGGGATATGGGGAGAAGGCAAGCACAGGTTATTGATTGGGGACGATCAGCCATGATCGCAGTGAATGGTGGTGCTGGCTCGAAGGGCCGAATGGCCTCCTCCTGCACCTATTTTCTATATTTCTATGTTTCTAATCGAAGATGGCCAACCTGAAATTTTACATTCAAGATACAAAATGAGTAAAATGCTTTCTGTACCATTCTTGCTCAAGCCCTATGCAATTTTCAGTCCTTTCCCAGTCAGGCATCAATTCGACAGAATCTTTACCATCCAACATCAGCAATGTCATCAATAAGATTGATGAAATTTAGGGCAAAGGCAGAAATGGACTATTCTGTGAACGTTAAACTTTTTAAATGAAATATCATAAAATCCTAAAGATCGACATTCTTGCAAAATCCTAAAGATAGACGATCCACATAAGGACCAGTTATTAAGCAGTAGACTTATTTAATTAAATCATTGAAAACTCAGTTATATTTCATTCAATGAACCATAACATGTTTTCAGTGCATTTAATGGTCAGAATAGTTTGTAATATTAATTTCCATCAATTCACACTTCATACCACAGAAGACCACAACAGTATTCCCCATCGTGCAGCTGTGAATCACTGCCAACAGCTTGTGGGTTTTGCATTTAACTCTGTAAACATTAATTTAAGAAATAAATGTAAGAAACTCTTCCCATAAGAATCAGTTTCTATCCAGTATGATTCTACGATTACACAGTAATGTTGAGCACCAAGCTTAATTTGTATTATTCAGTATTTGTAAATTAAAAAGCACATGATCCACACTTCAAATAATATCCTGCTTTGGCCATTTTCTTGAATACATTCTGGATAATTTAAGCTTTTGGTCTCAGTACACCCAAGGACATTGAGATCCATGCAGTTCATTGACACCAAGATGGAAATGGGATGGTGGGATATTTGGATTAAGTTTGGACATTAGGCAAGCTTGAAGTAGTAACAAGTTGATTCCAGGATCTACGAACAGTTAAGAAAGTAGCTGCCAAAATCTGAGTTGAGGGAGGTTATGGGCCAGAATGCTTGGGACTACTATTAGAGATTGGCATCTTGTTAGACCAGACTACAAGTGTTTGGTGACATTGAGAAATGAGATTCCAGCATTAAGGAGAGGGGATCAAAAGCTGATGGTTTTAACAATGAGGGATTGTGTTCACCGGGAGCTTAGATGGTGGAATTTTGTTACTGTATAGGGGAAGGAGATCGGAATCTCTCAGCCTTCGTCCTGTCCAAGACATTTTCTAGAAATTTAAAATGAAATTTAAAAGCTCAAGCTAGCAACCAAACAAAAGCTGAAAAGATCCACCAGTCCCTACAACCTCACTTCCACATGTTCAAAACCCCAAGCTCCATTGTCCTGATTGAACGTCACACAATTTAAAATTTGACATTTATCATGAAATAAATAGATTCCATCTGAATAAGTCTCCATACACATTGTCACAGCCGCAGGATTTCAATGCTTTTGCATGAATCTATCGTCTTTATTCCAGCTTCAATGGCAGCTTACAAATGAAAGAATTACCCCAGAAAATGTTCTTAAAACTTTGAGGAAACTATGATGATGATTATGCACTCTGCCCCCTATTCCTCAAAACTGCTAGCTTGAATTATAATGGGAGGGAAAAAAAAACACATTTGACCTTGCACTGCCTTGAGCCAAACTTTCTCTCAGCTTCAACATCTCCACTGACCAAGCCTGACAATTTTTTAGTTGCAATTCTTTTCTTGAAAACATTCCATTGCCTGAGCATAAATCTCCACTGCAGGGTACATCCAACATAAATTGTTGTATCCTACTTATTCCTGCCCTGCTACTGCAGGGTAACTATCCAAGCCTTGCTGCCTCATGTTACAAATTTCCTGATTCAATGACAATTATTTCCCTCACTGCTGCTGAAAGCCCCACTGGGCCTCAGCCTACCACAGAGGTCAAGACACATTCAATACAATGTCATTCTCAGAAAAATTCTCACATGCTCATGCCTAATGTGGCTTTCATTTACTGCTTAAAATTCTGAACGAACTTCATTCACGCTGACCCTGTCGGCTCCTACCAGCCCACGTGAAAATACAAGATTCTTCAGCTCTAACAGCAATTTGCAATTTCCTGAACAATATAGGAAACTGAAGCAGAAGTAAGCCATTCAGCCCCTTTGTGCCTGTGCTGCCTTTTAGTAAGATCATGGCAAATCTTTCACCTGAACTGCATAACAATCCACTAATAGAACATAGAAAAGTACAATATAGGAGCAAACCCTTTACTTCACCATGTCTGAGCCGACCATCATACCAATGTAAACTAATCCCATCTGCTTGCACAAGGTCCATATTCCTATGTTCCCTGCCCGTGCATGTGCTGGTCTAAATGCTCTAAAACGCTGCTATCATATTTGCATCTATCAACTCCCTTGGCAGCAAGCTCCAAGCAACTTTCACTCAGAGAAAAAAAACTCACACATCTCCTTTAAACTTTATCTTCTAATACTTCCATCCAGGGAGAAAGTCCTACTTATTCCCCTCACAACTGTATATGCCTCATCAGGTTGCTCTCAACTTGTGATGTTCTAGAGAAAGCAACTCGAGATACTCCATCCTCTCCATATAGCTGAAGCACTCCAATCCTGGCAACACGTTACTAAGCAAAAAAATAACTGGAGGAACTCAGCTGGTCAGGCAGCATCTGTGAAGGAAACTGGATGGCAACATTTTGTGTTGGGGCTATCAGTCTGAAGGTCAATGAGTGCCTAGTTCATTTTCAATAATAGATTTGAGCATTTGCTCTACTGCTGGCTTCTAACTGCACAGTAGTTCCCATTTTTATTCTTGCTTTTATTGCATTGTTACATTTGCATTTGCTTCATCCTTTAACATTTTGTCTCTCTTCTAAAATATTTAGTTCCAAACATGTTACTTTGAAACCACATCACTGTAATGGGTATTCATTCATACCCATTTGGTTCTATTTGTGCCATTAATTCAGCTACCCTGTAGCAGAATATGTAGACATTCAGATAAAAGAGCCTTCAACTGCTCTTGCATTTTCCCTACACTCTTGTTAACATTCACTGTACTTTCAAAAGACATTTCCATAATTTGCTATCCTGCACGATCACTTTTGCTTTCAAAAAATGTCCTCATCTCACCTCCCCAATTAACATTATTTAGTCAAAAGTGTTATCTTCCGGTCAAGTTACACAGAAGCAGGCCCTTCAGCTCAACTGAACCATGCTGACCAAGCTAATCCTATTTGCATAGTGCAGTTGGCCCAACCTGACCCATGTGAAGCCCACCCCAACAGCACAACTCTCACTCAGAACTGGTTTTATTGCCCTGCGGACGGAGAAAGAAATGGACGTTGCCCTTCCATGGACGTTGCCCGACGTGCTGACGTGCTGTGCATTTCCTGTTTTTATTTCAGGATTTCCAGTAATGCAGTTTCTGCCCCACCCTCAATTACTAATAAATTTAAAGCCACTTCCTCTTCCAGGAAAGTCAAGCTTGAAGCATCACTGCTCCTTTCTTCAACACTATCCACATCAGTCTCTTTAGTCTTGTTCAACCTCAATGGTTTATTTTACCCTTCTACAAGGCATTAACAAAACTCATTTCCACCAATGTGTTTCTTTCCTCTGATTAATGACTTTGACCCAACCTCAAACTACAAAAATTCCAGTTAATATTTCACTGCTCCAGGATCATAGGGATATACAGTGCCCTCCATAATGTTTGGGACAAAGACCCATAATTTATTTATTTGCCTCTGTACTGCACAATTTCAGATTTTTAATAGAAAAAAAAAAATCACATGTGGTTAAAGTGCACATTGACTTTAATAAAGTCAATTTTTACACATTTTGGTTTCACCATGTATAAATTACAGCTGTGTTTATACAAAGTCCCCCCCATTTCAGGGCATCATAATGTTTGGGACACATGGCTTCACAGGTGTTTGTAATTGCTCAGGTGTGTTTAATTGCCTCCTTAATGCAGGTTTAAGAGAGCTCTCAGCACCAAGTCTTTCCTCTAGTCTTTCCATCACCTTTGTAAACCTTTATTGCTGTTTATAAACACGAGGACTAAAGTTGTGCCAATGAAAGTCAAAGAAGCTATTATGATAAGCCATTATGAAGAATAAAACTGTTATGAGACATCAGCCAAACCTCAGACTTACCAAAATCAACTGTTTGGAACATTATTTAGAAGAAAGAGAGCACTGGCGAGCTTACTAAGGGACTGGCAGGCCAAGGAAGACCTCCACAGCTGTTGACAGAAGAATTCTCTCTTTAATAAAGAAAAATCCCCAAGCACCTGTTCGACAGATCGGAAACACTCTTCAGGAGTCAGGTGTGGATTTGTCAATGACCACTGTCCACAGAAGACTTCATGAACAGAAATATAGGGGCTACACTGCAACATGCAAACCACTGGTTAGCTGCAAAAAATAGGATGGCAGGTTACACTTTGCCAAGAAGTACTTAAAAGAGCAACTACAGTTCTGAAAAAAGGTCTTGTGGACAGATGACAAAAATTAACTTATATCAGAGTGATGGCAAGAGCAAAGTATGGAGGAGAGAAGGAACTGCCCAAGATCCAAAGCATACCACCTCATCTGTGAAACATGGTGGTGGTGGTGGTGGGGGGGGTTTGTATGGCTTCTGAAGGTACTGACTCACTTATCTTCATTGATGATACAAATGCTAATGGTAGTATCATAATGAATTCTGAAATGTACAGACACATCCTATTTGCTCGTTCAAACAAATGCCTCAAAACTCATTGGCCAGCGATTCATTCTGCAGCAAGACAATGATCCCAAACATACTGCTAAAGCAACAAAGGAGTTTTTCAAAGCTAAAAAATGGTCAATTCGTGAGTGGCCAAGTCAATCACCCGATCTGACCCTAATTGAACATGCCTTTTATATGCTGAAGAAAAGAAAACTGGTGGACTGGCCCCCAAAACAAGCATTAGCTAAAGATGGCCTAGCAGAGCATCACCAGAGAAGACACCCAGCAACTGGTGATGTCCACGAATCGCAGACTTCAAGCAGTCATTGCATGCAAAGGATATGCAACAAAATATTGTAATTTCTACATGGTGAAACCAAAATGTGTAAAAATGGCCTTTACTAAAATCTGACTGTGCACTTTAACCACATATGATTTTTTTCTATTACAAAACTCAAATTGTGGAATACAGAGGCAAATAAATAAATGATGGGTCTTTGTCCCAAACATTATGTAGGGCACTGTACAAGGCATCCAGCACAGAGACTTTGTTCTCTTCACACCCCGAGACACACGCATCTTGCCATGTGTGAGCACATACATACTCTTAAGTTTTAACTCCTCCTTCTGCAACGACAATAACGCTATCTCAAAACTGTCCACGTCTTCAATTCCACTTTATCCTTTCCCTCATCAAAATATTTATCTTCCTTTGAGAGCTCAAAGATCATAAACTACAGTTTTCTCCAAAATTGATACTCCATTGGATCTGTCGCATCCATGACTTACCAATCGCCATCTCTCCAATTTCTCACCACCTCACACATTTTCACTACCCCTCCAAACTTTTCCCAATTCCCCGACAATTTGAACTCAGTGGAGTTTAGGCTTCATTCTCCATCCACATCATGATGAATTCTGCCTTCATAATCATTAATATGGTCTAGAGTCTTTATCCCAGATCCATCTCAGAATTCCCAATAAACCTAGAACTTTCCTTTTTGCTTCCTACCTTCCCTAGATTTTAAAAAAGTTCAGCGGAAAGTTCTTTAAGTTCTGAAACATTAACACCATTTCTCTATCGACAGCTGCGGCCTGGCCCTTTTTTCATAATTAGAGTAGAGGTAACTTGAAGACACAAAGCCAGCTGCCAACCTTCAATTTTTGCTGGAGACTATTATTCTAGCCCTTAGTTCAAAACCTGGCACGGGATAATATTTTCAGCAGACAATTTTTGGCTTTAAAAGTGGTTTGCTGTTTATGCATATAGTTTTTATTTTATTGGGTATGACTGAAATTCTCCAACATTTTACCAATCACAAGTCATATTTTCCCATTCCGTGATTTCTCAATGTCACATTTGAAGATTAAGAGATACACAAGAGAAGTAGCAAATGTTCACATTGTATCATAAACGACTCCACTCTACTCTCTTTCAATCTCATAATAGCACCAGTCAAGAATGAAACAAATAGTCAGCTTCTGCCAAAATGTTTGTCATGTCTCTGATACACTACGAGTAATGTTCAAGCTGCTTTAATCCCGATTATAGCACTGTGTTTTATTATTTTGCTGCTCTCTCTGAGCTGGAACACAACCCTATCCTTATCAATGAAGTTACCTGACATTCATATCACCGGCAATCTCATGCATCACAATGATGTAGTAATCAACATGACATATCCGCAATTTTACTTTCTTAGGCCTCTAAGAAAATTCAACATATCCATGAGGATTCTCTCTACAGGTGCTCCATGGAAAGTATTTTGACAGGATACATCTCAGCCTGGTATAGCAACTGCTCTGCTTTTGAACACCTGAACCTAGAGACTGGTAAATGTAGCCCAGGCCATCACAATCTTGTTAGTTCCTTCCATCCAATCCATCTTTTTGATGTATTGCATCAGGAATGCTGGAGATATCATCAAGGACACCTGGCCATTCCCTTCTGGGTGAAGATACAGGAGCTTGAAAGATTGTAGGTCCAAATTCAAGAACAACGAGCTCTCCACAACTATCAGACTCCTGAAACAATCACCTTTTTCCATATAGAAAAACATTTTTCATCCCCCCCCCAGGACCCGGCACCTAGAGTGGAGAGGTCAGTGTGGCGGTCGATAATGGTGCTGTCCGACAGACGAGACAGACACGTGGGAGTGAGGATGTCACTGCTGAGGGAAGGAACAAAGGTGGACCCGGCCTGGGGGAATGGCCGTGAGGGACGGGGGATGAAGAACAAAGGGGGAAACTGGCACGGGGGGGGGGGGGGTGTGTGAATTTGGAACTTTGTAAGCATCCTTTAGGTACAACTATTCGCGTACCTTGGATATGCAAGAAAATAATTTCACTTTGACTTGTCACATGTGACAATAAAATATTCAACTCAATTCAACTGATTCATGTACTCTTAATACTCTCATTTGGTTATTCCATAATTGCACTTTAGTTTTATTTGCTCACCACTATTGACATTCTTGGGGATGACCACTAGGTGAATTTGCTAACAATCAGTCACATCTTCAGTTGTGTACCTCAACGTCACTGGGTGTTTCGGCCTTTTATCACAAGACACCCTCAGTCGAGGCAGGCCCACTGCAGGTTGATCAGACCTGGGTGTGGGTCTTATTGTTAGCCTCTAGATGTGTGACTGTTAACAAGCATTTGAAAAGGATAGTGAGTAGTCAAGCCAGAACTGCTCACACCGCATTTAAAACAAGTATTTCCTTGTAGTGAAAGCGATCAATATTACAAACATTAATATTCTAATCCATGTGAATACACAAAGTCTAGAAATTAAATGGAATTTTATTTTAGAAAATAAATTGTGAATCCTTTGATACAGCACGTAAAGAATCCCCACACAGTACCTGGATCTGCTCTTTGGTGAGCTAGCCAATTAGTTTCACTTTCCCGTCTGAAGAAAAGTCTCGACCCGAAACGTCACCCATTCCTTCTCTCCAGAGATGCTGCCTGACCCATTGATTTACTCCAGCAATGTGTGTCTACCTTCGACTTAAACCAGCATCTGCAGTTCTTTCCTACATATAGTTTCACTATCCTATCCTTTCCCTGTGGCCCTGCAATTCTTTTCCTTCCAACTATTCAGAATGTTAGGAAGGAATCTGCTACAAGGATCCTTTCAGCCAGGGCTTATCTGTTCACAACAACTCTCTGTATAATGCAATCTTTTCTTGCTGCCTCTGGTTCTGTTGCCAATCAACGTAAATCTGTATTCTTTCATTACCAGCTCTTAATACCGGAAATAGTTTTGCATTATTCAATCCCACAGAGTGCTTTGAACATTTCTAACAATCTGTCTTGCTCCAAGGAGACTTTGGTAAACGTGGCGCCCCCCCTGCTGTCGTAGATGGATCCCTCACCAGTATCTCTTCCATGTCCTGTAGTTGTGCTTCCCCAGACATAAGGAGGATAAAGTTCCCTGGTGATCACCTTTCACCGCAACATGACCCCACCACCAGTTCATTCTTCCCACATCTATCCCTTCTGCAACTTCCTCCACAACTCCTCGGTTTACTCACCCAAATCACACGCTGCCCAGGTAATTTCTCCTACAACCGCAGGAGATGTAACACTTGGCCTTGTAGCTCCTACCTCACCTCCAACCAGGGACCCCAGCAGTTCATCCAGGTAAGACAGAGGTTCATATGCACCTCCTCCAACATCTTGTATTGCTTCCGGTGTTTCTGATGTGGCCTCCTGTACATTGGCTAGGCTAAGGAAAGACTCCGCCAGCTCCTAGAATCTAGCAGCCCGGGACTAGCTGCAGTTCCCAGGTCGGCTCGCCTGCCCCAGGACTAGCTATAGTGCCCAGGTTGGCTTGCTTGCCCCAGGTCTGGCTGTAGCGCCCAGGTCGCCTGCATGCCCCAGGACTAGCTGCAGTTCCCAGGTTGTGAAAACCAATTGAAAAAAAACCCGCAAGATATCGATGCAATCATTAGTGATCAATCGATTACCCACGGGCTGGTGAGGCCACTGTTTGTTGGTTAAATGTTTATTGTACATGATTGCTTCACGTTGAGGATTGGGAGACCCGTTTACAGTCACTTGCAGCTTCGCCGTTATCGCAAACCCCGTCATTGTCCCAGACTGCTGTCCTTCAGATATGGAGCATCCAGCCCACCCATGTCCCAGAGCCGGAGCCCCGGTCGCCAACACACCCAAATACCTGCCCTATAGATCGGGAGCAATCCTTAACCTCCCCCGAGCGCTCTCGACCACCTCTCCCCTCTATCCCAGACTGAGATCCGTGATGCCAGCCACACTCTCAACGCCAGACACCTGCCCACAGCTCCAGACACCGTACCGGCGCCAGACCCCCTTGTCGGGCAGGTGAGACGTTTGGCTACCCCTGCGGTCGCGGGGTGGCGAAGGCTGGATACACACACACACGAGGCCGGTGATCAATGATCGCTCAGTCCTCCACTTTCAAAAACGCTCCACGGCCCCTGTTTAACAACCATCTACTTCTTCCCCTGTGCTCCACCTGGACTTGCATCCATTTGTGTTTTATCCCTATACCTACAAAATTTGCCTGAGGAATTCCAGTATTTCAGACTTGTTGCCATTGCAGCCATAAAAAAGCATGTCAATTAATGCAGGGAATGATATTAAATACAATGTTGTGTGTAAGTAAATCCCAAGAGCAACCTTGCCAGTAACAACATTAAAACAAAATCATTTATTTGTGATGGTGGCAAAATAATCTGGTCAGTATTTTCTGTGTTTAACTACAAATGATGATTCCAGATATTGTAATCTAATTCATTTTCAGGATGAAAAATGGCAGCCTCACCTTTAACAACAAATTGCCCCCTCATATGTCCCATGCATGTTCAAATTTCAAATATGGAATATAGACTGATCAGCAAAAAATGCAACTCATTATACCAATAGATAGCACTGTCTTGTCTTCTGACTAGTGACTCTTGGGGCCAAGGAAAGAGCGTTCACGTCGCGGCCCTGTTTCAACCAATCTTTCCACCACCACGTACAAGAAGCACAAGAAGCGCAAGACAGACACCATTGGGCAGATGCCAAGAAGTGTGTTCAGCTCTGGCTGAACAACTTCTAATCTTGTGTGTGGACTCGATAAGACTAGTAACTCTTCAATTTGTTTTCCAAAAATAACTAACACAAAAAAGTATACATCATGATTCAAATTTTTACTCAAATATGTATTTTGGATTTTAATGCATTGATGTTGTTTTATTTTCACGATTTTGATCTGCTTCAATGGCCTGGGATTTGGCCAAATGTATTTACTTAACATTTTCAAGGCATTCTCGTATCTCATTCATGCATTCCTAACATGCATCTGCACAATTTCCCTGCACACAATCAGAACATTAACTGAAGAAGCGTCTCGACCCAAAACGTCACCCATTCCCTCTCTCCAGAGATGCTGCCTGTCCCGCTGAGTTAATCCAGCTTTTTGTGTCTATATTCGGTTTAAACCAACATCTGCAGTTCCTTCCTGCACAGCACATTAACAAGATGTCTCTTTTGCATACTTTGCTATTCTCAAAAGGTCTCAGATTTTTAATGTCAGACAAATGATAGAAATGATCAGAACATTACCAAGATGTTTCTTTGGAATGCTTTGCTATTCTCAAAAGATCTGAGATTCACTTATCAGACAAATTATAATTATTTTGAGCCCATATTGATCTAATCATCTGTACATAGTGCAATAGTGTAAACTAGATGTCATACTATAGATTAGATGTCATGGATTTTCTCAAAAATAAATGACGTACAAAAACAACTTGAACAATGAAAATAAATGAGGCAAGATAATCTGTTTAAATCATTTTAAAAATTGGTACAGGATTAACCAAATTACCAAGAAATGTTTCCGTGCTCCTGGGGAAGCTGGATGCACACAAACAACTGCACATTTCACAGAAACTTACAAAACAAAGAGGCCATTCACCCATCATCTTACACAAGCTCTGAAGTGCAGCAGTGCTTAGCCCCACATCCTGTTTGTAAAACTCTAATTCTCTCAGCTTCAAGTGCCTGAACAATTCTTCTTAAAAATTGATGCCTACCTCAATTAGAACATTGCAGATCCTGATAACTTACTGAATGAAAACAACTTGACATCTCCCTATTGATTTAGTGACAAAAGCTGCAACTCTCATATAGACCCAATTATTCACCAGAGGGAATAACGTTTCCGTCAAAAAATTCTCATCTTGAAATGCTATTTGATTACAAGGAATTGCAGAATTGTGAATGTAGCACAGTCCATTACACAAACCAGCCTTTTAATCACCCCCTCTCCTGTCCATCAGTAGAAACAAAACTTGAAAGCACATACCACCAGATTCAGAAACAGCTTCTTCCCGGCTGGTATCAGACTTTTGAACTGTTGTATCATAAGCACTCCTTAACACTATAACTATATCCTGCACTTTGGTTATCTTTCGCTTAGTAGTTACTGCCTGTTTTACTTGTGTATGACTGAATTGTACTTATGGATAGTATGATTTAACTGGATGGCACGCAAACAAAGTTTTCTCCACTGTATCGCGGTTGATGTGGCAATAAACCAACATAACGACTTTTGGATCAATGACCATAATTCAGTTAGTTCTAAAACAGTTCTGGAAAACAAGAGGACAGGTCCACAAGTTAAAGCCCAAAATTGTACCAAGGCCAATTTTGAAAGTATTAGATGGGAACTTGCAGAAGTTGACTGGGAGATACTGTTTACAGGTAAAAGGGCATCTGGCGTGAGAGACTTTGAATATACAAGCTGGGGAATTCTCTTTGACAGTATGTGGCTGTCAGAGTGTAGGGCAAGGCCTGCAGGTGAGGGGAACCCTGGTTGACAATGGATATTAAAGCACTAACCAAGACTAAAGAGACATGTATCAGGTATAGGCAGTAGGAATCAGCCAAATCTCTTGAATATAAATGTAGGAGTTAAAACTCAAATCAGGTGAGGAATAGAAGAGGGTGCAATATAGCTTTGGCAGAAAATGATAGAGGAAAATTGAATGAGATCCATTGAGATTCTACAGGTATATTAAGAACAAACTGGCTGCAAGGGAGGGAATAACAATCCTAAAGGATCAACATAGTCGTCTATTTGTCAAGCTATGGGAGATGGGCCAAGTGTTAAATGATGACTTCCCACATGAAGTTGCTGAGAAGCTCAAAGAAGCAAAGGAATTAAGGGAAACAAATAGTAACGTGTTGGACAACAACCGAATTACAAAAGACTTGCCAGCAATCTTAAAGAATATCAAGAAAGATAAATCCCAATAGCCTGACCAAGTGCATACTAGGACATTGTTGGATGCTAGGGAAGTAATTCCTGGCCCTGCATCATTTGTAGCTGTGGGGGAGGTACCAGAAGACTGGGAATGGGTAACATACTTTATTTAAGAAGGGCTGCATGGACAAGCCAGGGCAGTGAGCCCAACATCAGTGACAGACAAGTTATTGGGGGGGGATTATGAGCGACAGGATCAACCAGCAATGTGGATGGGCAAGGGCTAACTAGGAACAGCCAGCACAGCTTTGTGCATGGGAAATTGTCTCTCTCAAAAATTGGCATGCTTGCATTCATCAGTAAGGGAGATTTTTTGAAGAGCTGACAAAGGGGATTGAGGAGAGCAGGATGGTGTATATTGTCTCTATGGACTTTAGCAACGCCATTGACAAGGTCCTGCATGGTAGACTGGTCCAGAAGATTAGATCATATGGGATCTAGTGTGGGCTAGTCAACTGGACTCAAAATTGGCTCATTGGAACAAGTCAGAGGGTGGTATTGGAGGTTCTTTTAATCCTGACTGGAAGCAGGTGACAAGTGGTATGCCACAAGGAACTATGTTACTAGGCTGGGTTCATAGTTGTGTGTATATTAACAACTTGGATGACAATGTAGTTTGCGTGGTTAGGCTTATGGTAAAATTGCAGTTGACACCAAAATTAGCATTATATTGGACGATCCAAGTTAACAAAAGGATATAGATCAAACATCCATGTGGATCAAAAGAAGTGGGCCAGAAATGGCTGATGAAATTTGACTTTGACAACCATGTGGTGATGCATTTTGGCAAGTTAAACCAGGGAAAGGTTTTGCAGAGTAATTGATGAAGTCTTGGAGCAGTGTTGTGGAGCAGATACACAATTCCCCAAAAGTGGTGACACAAGTAGACGGGATGGTGAGGGAGACATATGGCATGCTTGTATTCATCTATAAGGCTGTTGAGTAGAAGTTGGGACACCACAATACAAGACATTGGTGAAACCACATTTAGAGTATTGGGCACAGTTCTTCTCAATATTTTAAATGAAGGAGACCGTTAAGCTTGAAACGGTACAGATCCGAGGGTCAATTTCCTCATGCTAAAGGTGTTTCGTACATGGAAAGAGCTGCCAGAGGAAGATATAGGGGCAGGTACAGTGGCATTCAGGTAGGTATATGGAGATGAAAATGTTAGAGGGATATAGGCCAAGTACAGACCACCAGGACTTGTACAGCTACAAAACCTGGTCAGCATGCATGAGTTTAGCAAAAGGGCCAGTGTCCATGCTATACAACTCTACAGCTTCATGAGTGAGACACAACTAACATATGAACTCCAATAGTATTAAATCCAACACAGCATTACGGACTTGTTTGTTCCCATGAAATTCAAAAATACCCCTATCGCTCCACTTTTAGGATTTGTTCTTTCATCAATCCTATGCGCTTTCAATGCCATTTGTTACGATACTGTGGTGGTATTAGAGAACAACAGACTGTGGGACATCTGCAAAAGAGAAGCCTCACGTTACCCAGGTACAGCCTGTACACTTCTCAAATCATTATTAGACAACTATAAAAGATAATGGTAATAAAAGGTCTGCGAATTATTCTCAAAATGCAAAGCTACATTGTGTAGAAAAACTTGTTCTTCTGATTGTTTTCATAACCAATTAGCATACAAGGGCCCATGATATTTCTAAGTTTAAATTTAAGCTGCAGTTATTAGTGAGTGTTATATTGCAGCATGGAACTAGGCCCTTTGGCACAATTCATCCATGCCAACCAAGATGTCTTCTGAGCTAATCCCATTTGCCTACAGATAGTCCACATCCCTTAAAACCTTTGTGATCCATGGACCTTTTCAAATGTCTTTTAAATGTTGTACTTGCCCTACCTCTACCTTATTCCACTGGTTTGTTCCATATGCCATCCAACCACGGTCAAAAACATGCCTCAGCGGTCCCCTTTAAGTCTTTCCCCTTTCATCTTAAACCTTTGTCCTCTAGTTTTAGACACCCCTATCCTGGGACAAAGACTGACTTTCCATCTTATCTATGTCTCTCGTGATTTTGTTTTTAAGACCTCTGCAAGGTCACCCCTCCATTTCCTTTGCTCCAAACAAAACAGTTTCTTCTTCTAACTCAATCCCTCCAGTCTTGGTATCATCATTGTGATTTTTTTCTGTACCCTCTCTAATACAATTGCTTCCTTCCTGTAGTATGGCTACCAGAACTGTGCAGAATTTTCCAGGTGCTGTCTCACCAACATCTTATGCTGTCATATATTTTGTGCTCCGTCTCATGAAGACAAATGTGCAACTTAACTTCATCACCTTGTTTACCTGGGAAACATGTTTTTGTACCCCTAAATTACTGTGTTCTTCATCCCTCACCAGGGTCCAGTCATTTACCATGCATGCCCTGGTCTAACATACCAAAACTGCATTTGTCCAAGTTAGCTTCCATCTGTCATTGCATGGCCTACGTTCGCAGTTGATTTAGGTTTGGACAAAATATTGCACTGTCAAGCACACGGCCAATTTTGATGCCATCCGCAAATTAATCATGTAATGTCTTATCCATCTACAATCTTATCCAAATAGTGAATATGTTGAACAACAGTGGGCCCATCACTGACTCCTGCGTCACACCACCGGTCACAGCTCTCAATTCTGAAGAAGAGTTTGAATAAAAGCAGTATTGAAGACCACATTTTAACTGAAAACTGCTCACTCTGCTACAAGAGAAACAATAAACATTGCATAATGGCCCAACAAATAGCAGCAGGTGCTAAAACTGTACATTTGGGTTGTCAGACAAAATAATTAGGGCCATGAGAAGCTCAACTTCAGACAAGTGACAATTTCAATGCATCATTTTAGTTGTAAAGCGATATGCCAAGCCAATCCAAATTAGCATTCCATCTGCCAGAACGCCATGGAGTTCAAATTGTCATGAACAGGTACATTATAAATCAGTCTGAAGGAGGGTTTCGACCCGAAATGTCACCCATTCCTTCTTTCCATGCTGCCTGTCGCGCTGAGTTACTCGAGCATTTTGTGTCTACCTTTGATTTAAACCAGCATCTGCAGTTCTTTCCTACATAAATTATTCCCCTATTACTTTGCTGAGTATTAATAATTTGTCATAATGCCACAGGCAGAATGCATTGATATTAATTCAAAGTCAAATAACCACTGAGACACGTTCATTCTCATGAGCAGAATAAACTGTACTCAATTAGCTTTGTGTTTTCTGTACGGTTTAACAGATCAACAAAAAATTGATTTATTTTTCACTTGCAAAGTATAAATCTGGCTAGGTTTGTGATTGCCTCCTGCATCTTCCTGAGAAATGCGATTTTACAGGACAAAATGATCATGTATAATCAAGATAAACCAAAGTTTGCCTCTTATATAATGTTAGTTATAGGTCAGAGTGTATTACTTTCGCCTTCCATGTCAGGAGTTTGAGAGTTCAAGTCCGAGGATTTGAACAGGAAATAGCCTCGGGATGGTGGTGAAGGCAGATATGAGAGTGGCGTTTAGGCGGCTTTTAGATAAGCACACAGATGTGCAGGGAATGGAGGGATATGGATCATGTGCAGGCTTCAATGTTTAACTTTGCATCGTTTGCGCAGATATCATGAGCTGTAGGGCCTGTTCCTGTGCTGCACTATTCTATGTTCTATATCAATGAATCTCAGATAATGCATAGGCTTTAGTTGATATTTATGGCAGATAACATTGATCCAGAGCTATTGGCGCTGATCACCTCCAGCATGAGAAAATCCAACCATCTCATCTTGACAATCAATGGAATTATCAGTGCCAAGACCTTGACCTTTTTTTTTTTTTTTGAAAGGATTGGAAGATTGAGAGTGGAATTTTGAGACAACTATCTGCAGATGATATCTCACCATCCTTACCGTTACAATGTAATTTCTACTAGCTTTGGCAACGAAGCCTTTCTGTCACACTACTGTTTGTTCAGCCTTGCCCAGGAAAGCCAAATTCAGTGAATAATATTTTATCTGTTCATTGTGTTTAGTAATTTAGCCTAGTCTCTTTTGTTCCCATCAGGACCAACTTGGGAGAGGGGAGTGGGAAAGATCACCGTAGGCTCAAAATGAATCTCTCTTACCAAGTTTAACAAAAACAAATCACATAGGGAAAAGTGCAAAACAAGAAACAATTATTGCCTGTTACTTCCATTTTTGATCAAATTTGACCATTTGTTTTGTGTTTCAAACCAACCTAATAACACTATTCAAAACTAGCTATGTATTGTATTACCACAATAACATGTACAAAGCCTTTGTCTAATGGGTCCTCAAATAAACATAGAAATTGGAGAAATAATTGCGAATCAAGTTATAATTGCATAGGCATTGCATTGATGGTGTGTTGAAAAGCAGCAAAACCCTGATCTACTAACTGTGTGGTGCTATAAAGAACAATAAATGTAGGTGATCCATACTGCACATACACATGTCAGGCAGCATCCATGGTAGCAGTCCATAAGTGATGGGAGCAGAATTAAGCCATTTGGCCCATCAAGTCTACTCCACTATTCAATCATGGCTGATCTCTCTCTCCCTCTCAACCCCATTCTCCTATCTTCTTCTCATAACTCCTGACACCCATACTAATCAAACCCGTACTGTCACCTCCTTGTCACAGTAGAGGAGCTTGCATGTGCCCAAGATCCTGACAGCTAAACCATCAGAACTATGCTCCTGATAGGGTCACCCACAGGCCGGTTGTGGGGAGGTTCCTGACACAGTGCACATCCAGCAGTGATACAGGTTGATGGGGTCTGGCCAGCAATGGAGCATCACAACGGCTGAGAAGGCCTGCAGCATGGAAAGACTCTTTAGTCAGAGGGTGGTGAACCTGTGGAATTCTTTGCCACAGGCCAAATAAATGGATATTTTTAAGACAGTGATAGATTGATGCTTGATTAGTGCAGGTGTCAGGGGTCATGGGGAGAAGGTAGGAGAATGGGGTTAGGAGGGAGAGATAGATCAGCCATGATTGAATGGCAGAGTAGAGTTGATGGGCCGAATGGCCCATGTCTGCTCCTATCACATGACCTTATGACTCTCAACAATTGTGGAGTCAATGCCTTTTGGACCTGGGACTTTCTCAGTCAAGAACTGTGTGATGTTTGGCTGTGCTAAAGTCTCCTCACGTTAAAAGATGTCATGCACATGTGTCCACCATAAATGGACATACCATAAAGTCTGTGGCTCCAGGTCTGGTCTTTTCAGCCATCTCAAGACCCACGGAAGGACCTGCCTGGAGGACAATCATACTCGACCTAGAGTGTTTTCCAATGAGCCAAGAGAGTTTTATTGTCATGTGTCCCAGATAGGACAATGAAATTCTTGCTTGTTGCAGCATAACAGAATATGTAAACATAATACAGAACAGAAGATAAAAGTTCAGTGTGCCTATAGACCATATATACACAATAAATAAACAGATATAGTGCAATAATAATAATAATAGACTGTTATTGTTCAGAGCTTATTTGATGTCATGTTTAAAAGCCTGATGGCTGAGGGGAAGAATGATGAAGATCGTATGGAGAAAGAAAGTTAAAGTTTCAGATGAACAGAGTGACACAGTGTGGAAACAGGCCCTTCGGCCCATCTTGCCCACATGTCCCAGTTACATTAGTCCCACCTGCTCGTATTTGGTCCATACCCCTCCAAACCCGTTTTATCCATCATGTACCTCTCTAACTGTTTAATCCTGATGAAAACTCAATCAATGAATAATGTTAATTGTGTTTTTCTCAACAGATGCTTCCTGACTACTTACAGCACTTTGTCTCTGTATTTCATATTTGCATGATCTGCATTTGTTTTGCTTTTTAAAAAAAAAATGATTTTGGATAAACTTTGGATTACAGTAGCAACTCAACATAAAGCAACACACATGTCATTAAAATATGCACAATGCTACTATGTGAAAACTTATTAAAATATTTTAAGGCAACAATTCTGATTTAATCTATCAAAACTCTAAAAAACCCATTTTATTATAGCCCAAGTAATCAAGTAAAAATGGTGGATCACATACCCAAGCTGGATTTAAGCTAAATGCAGAGGCACAAAGAAGTCAGCAGAAAAGATTTATTCTGCTGATGTTGGATGTCGATGACTTTAAGACAAGAGTTGTTGTCCAAAGTAGTTATCCACATCTATGGCAGTGTCAACTGCTAATTAGCATTGCATGAGGAAGATTAGACTAACAAATTGAAAACAAAATGTAGAATAAGTCAGCACAATTGGATCAAAATCAGTACCAACAGGAACACATACCTATAAAAGCAAGCCCAGCCCCTCATGTTGTCTCCAAGTTTCTGCCTTCCTATTTTACCAGCAGCATTCTTCACCCCCCATCACCACAATCATTATATTCAGCAGCCAAGTGAACACTCCCTTTCATCAATTAAATTCATCTTTTAGCATCTGTACAATAGGTTAAAAAATATGACAACTTGCTCATAAAGTAGAATTTCTGACCGTGAATTTCATTGCTAGTTTGGAGAAAAGAATTGTCAAAAATTGGAAAAAATATTTATGTTTAAAGTGGTAGTGCTGAGGGAAAAGGGTCTAGGAGGGAGACCTTGTTCACTATAGCATTTTTTATTTGGCTGCTTGAGGCAGCATTAACACAAGTAGTCACAGAGCTCATGGTCCCTTGCAGTGTCATTAACTGCATACTTACCATACCAATCAATATTGGACTCATGCAAATGCATTACGGCTTTGTATTGTACCCAACAACACAGTACCAAAAGCAATACAGTAATGAATCATACCTATTACACTTACCACTGATATAATGCACTTAACATTCTGGCCACAAATCTTGCCTAGTGTTTTTGTTTACCACAGGGTGGGAGGAACGAGGATAAAGAATTATATAACTATTGTGTATGACTGGGCTGCAGCAACAGTCACTTTAATAACAAGGAACATCATCAGCAATCATTTGATCATTTACTTTTTGCACCAATGTGTGATTTTACCCACAGCAAAAGGGAATGAAACCACCTTCTTGACAGCTTCTCATGAAACATGTGCTGCCCTCTTCACAGTTCCACTCGAATAAATCATTCCATTGTAAACGCTTGCAGCCAGTACTGCAAACATCAGTCTGGCTGCGATTGAGCCGATGAGATGGGTCATCTTTTTCAGGTGGGCACTAAACGATGGTGGCAGTTTTAAAAGAATTATGAAAATTTAAAATAATCATTAGCAGCTAAAAAAAAGCAAAGTAGTGCACTGAGGGGTGCTCTTTAAAAGGTTTCCCGTCGCTCTTTTCTGATGTTGGCGCTTTCAAAAAAATCAGAATGTTGCAAAGATCAATTGCTTAACAGCTGGGCACTACTGTAAATGGTCAATTTCGCAAGGAATGTAATCTCCACGTAATTGACAGTATCTTAGTCATTGCCTAATGAAGGACAGTTTTGGCTCCAGGAGCTTTTTCTAGAGTTTAGTAAAAACCATACAACAAATGTACAATAAACGAAAGCTTAATTACTAACAGTTAAACTGTCAATTACAAACAGAATCCAATTATTGAATGACCAACCTGGAATCGGGACTATCCTTTCATTGAGCTGTTTGGTTATTCTGGATTACTTTAAATAAATGCCACGCAAAAAAAAGGACATAATATCGTTGAAATACGTTAATTAATTCCACATGAATATAAGACAGAAACACATTTCAGTGCCTCGATCAAACAAAAAGTCTAATTGCAAATGCGCTTTCAGCTCAGTGACAGCAGGAAGCCCCCAGGTTGAGGGAGGGAGGGGTGACTTATAGAGGGGACCTCTACCGTGCAGTGTACGTACACGGGAGCTCAGGGTGAGAGCTCACTGTCTGGGGAGCGGGGGGTCGCGTTCCCCTCTCGGGCTCCGCACGGGCTCGTGCAACTCCTCCAAAACGCGCGTGCACGCGAAAAAACAGACAGTGGGGAAAACACATTGCATATACAGTGTGTGTGTGTGTGTGTGTATATATACACACACACACATACACATATATATATACACACATACACATGCACATTTAAACTGCAATGCCACCAATACACTTCGAGGTGATTAAACTTCCGAGAGTGCAAAGACTTGCAAGATTGAACATCTGACAACTTTGGATGGCGGCGGCTGGGGAGGTGGTCAGCGTGTCCGGGAAGTTTGCTCAGTGCTCCGGCCGGTGCGGTGCAGCCGCTGGTTGACGGACGGGCCGATCCCCGGGAGCAGCGCGCGCTGAGCCCCCGGGAGACTCGCCGCCGGACCGCTCACCCACCACCACCTCTCGACTCAAATCCCAGCCTCAACAACAACACAAAAGCTGACGCACACTTTCAGAACACACCCGTGCACGCTTAGCAACGCTATTTCCATCAGGAGTTAACCGCTTCACACACAAAAAAAGTTCTAAGGGACGCCAACTTTACCTTAGTCTTGCAGGTTTGGATGGTCCGCTGGAAATGCCTTGTTTTTTAATTATATTATTGATGGGTGGCCGTGTTTCGCCCCCCCCTTTTCTTCCTGCTCCGGAATGTGAGCCGCTCGCAAGTTGCTGGAGTGACGTCGCTGGAAGCAGCGCTGGACTGTGCTCCAGCTCCCGCACGCCAGCTTTCAAAACCACGGCAGGCATCCGTTTAAAGGGAAACCGCTGTCAAGCTGCAGGCAGCATCCATCAGACCCGTGCCGACGCCGTCGCTATGAATGTGCATCGGTTTGAGTTTGCTTTCGTGCACGTTCACTGGTGCCCAGCTGTGGGAGAGATCTGGTGGAGGAGCCGCGACTCCTCTCAAGTCCTGGTCACCCCTTGCAGGCCTTGCCCGCCCCACTGACACAATAAACCCAGAAGATAGACACAAAAAGCTGGAGTAACTCAGCGGGTCAGACAGCATCTCTGGAGAGAAGGATGGGGGGGCGACTTTTGGGGTCGAGTCTCTTCTCCAGAACTCAAGTCACTCTTTTCCTAACCAAGAGTCAAGAGTGTAGGAAGGAATTACAGATGCTGGTTTAAACCGAAGATAGACACAAAAAGCTGGGGTAACTCAGCGGGACCGGCAGAATCTCTGGAGAGAAGGAATAGGTGACGTTTTATTGGCATATGTCCCAGATAGAACAATTAAATTCTTACTTGCAGCAGCTCAACAGAATATGTAAAATAGAACACTGTAAACAATATAATAACCCGCACTTTACTCGCCCCACTTTGGCTCATGGCTGAGGAATGATTCACAAGAAAATTGCAGCAGTTGATATCCCAGAGCTGTTCCCACCCTCCAATTTGTTGGTGGCAAATCTTGTTGATTGCAACCTTGTCGTGGTCGGGGAGCTTGTGTGTTTCAGTGACCCCTAGAGCTATGCCAACGGGAGATTCGTCTCCTGTTAGGATCTCCCATGCTGGACAGGTCGAATGGTAGAGGCGAGACGAAGAGCGATCCACTGGTCCTCCAGGTTGGAGATTGAGCACAGGGCTAACAACCCTGTCTCGTAAAACAAATATGTTACAGAAACAGCAACTGAAGGAATCAACACTACTGGGCATGATGGACTTCCAGGGCTACCTGACCTGGGGTAGTGTCCAGAAGCTAGCCCAGAACAGACAGGAGTGGAGGACCTTCGTTGCATTAGTAATAATCTTTCAAAACTCTTTAGATTCTGGAGTAGTTCCTGAGGATTGGCGGGTAGCAAACGTAACCCCACTTTTTAAGAAGGGAGGGAGAGAGAAAACGGGGAATTACAGACCAGTTAGTCTAACATCGGTAGTGGGAAACTGCTAGAGTCAGTTATTAAAGATGGGATAGCAGCACATTTGGAAAGTGGTGAAATCATTGGACAAAGTCAGCATGGATTTACAAAAGGTAAATCATGTCTGACGAATCTTATAGAATTTTTCGAGGATGTAACTAGTAGCGTGGATAGGGGAGAACCAGTGGATGTGGTGTATCTGGACTTCCAGAAGGCTTTCGACAAGGTCCCACATAAGAGATTAGTTTACAAACTTAAAGCACACGGCATTGGGGGTTCAGTATTGATGTGGATAGAGAACTGGCTGGCAAACAGGAAGCAAAGAGTAGGAGTAAACGGGTCCTTTTCACAATGGCAGGCAGTGACTAGTGGGGTACCGCAAGGCTCAGTGCTGGGACCCCAGCTATTTACAATATATATTAATGATCTGGATGAGGGAATTGAAGGCAATATCTCCAAGTTTGCGGATGACACTAAGCTGGGGGGCAGTGTTAGCTGTGAGGAGGATGCTAGGAGACTGCAAGGTGACTTGGATAGGCTGGGTGAGTGGGCAAATGTTTGGCAGATGCAGTATAATGTGGATAAATGTGAGGTTATCCATTTTGGTGGCAAAAACAGGAAAGCAGACTATTATCTAAATGGTGGCCGACTAGGAAAAGGGGAGATGCAGCGAGACCTGGGTGTCATGGTACACCAGTCATTGAAAGTTGGGCATGCAGGTGCAGCAGGCAGTGAAGAAAGCGAATGGTATGTTAGCTTTCATAGCAAAAGGATTTGAGTATAGAAGCAGGGAGGTTCTACTGCAGTTGTACAGGGTCTTGGTGAGACCACACCTGGAGTATTGCGTACAGTTTTGGTCTCCAAATCTGAGGAAGGACATTATTGCCATAGAGGGAGTGCAGAGAAGGTTCACCAGACTGATTCCTGGGATGTCAGGACTGTCTTATGAAGAAAGACTGGATAGACTTGGTTTATACTCTCTAGAATTTAGGAGATTGAGAGGGGATCTTATAGAAACTTACAAAATTCTTAAGGGGTTGGACAGGCTAGATGCAGGAAGATTGCTCCCCATGTTGGGGAAGTCCAGGACAAGGGGTCACAGCTTAGGGATAAGGGGGAAATCCTTTAAAACCGAGATGAGAAGAACTTTTTTCACACAGAGAGTGGTGAATCTCTGGAACTCCCTGCCACAGAGGGTAGTCGAGGCCAGTTCATTGGCTATATTTAAGAGGGAGTTAGATGTGGCCCTTGTGGCTAAGGGGATCAGAGGGTATGGAGAGAAGGCAGGTACGGGATACTGAGTTGGATGATCAGCCATGATCATATTGAATGGCGGTGCAGGCTCGAAGGGCCGAATGGCCTACTCCTGCACCTAATTTCTATGTTTCTATGTTGCTGCCCTACATGCCAGGAGGCATAATAGGCAATAAGTAAGTAAGTAAGTAAGTACTCTGCCCCAAACCACAACTCCTCTTCTCTGGCAGCTCCCAGTCGCCCTGAATTATCCAATATACCAAAATAAATCTATCTTCCCTTTAAATACATCCAACAATCTAGCCTCCACAGTTCTGTGGGGTTGGGAATTCCAGACTCACCACCCGATTTAAAAATTCTTAGCCCTCTTTTGAAACCCTGTCTTGGTCTCATCGTCTCTCCCAATCTCTGCACCAGTCCTATAACCCTCAGAAATACATGCATCTCACAAATACTGACCTCGTGATCATCCCTGAAGGTAATCAGTATACCATTTGTGTTCAGCTGCCAAAGTCCACAGGTATGAGGTTCCTTACCTGTTTTCTCTGACTCTCACTCTCCCTCCTACCTCCAGAACACTTCTTAAAACCTTAATTCTGATCACAGTTTGATGATCTATCTAAATATCTCTCATGTTTTGCCTCTTGATGCATTTGTAAAATGTTTTGAAACATCTTATTCCTTTTAAAGCGCTATACAAAGGTACTTTGCTCAATTTACATAGAAACATAGAAAACAGGTGCAGGAGTAGGTCATTCAGACGTTCGAGCCAGCTCCGCCATTCAATAGGATCATGACGGATCATCCTAAATCAGTACCCCGTTCCATCTTTCTCCACATATCCCTTGATTCCGTTAGACCAAAGAGCTATATCTAACTCTCTCTTCAAAACATCCAGTGAATTGGCCTCCACTGCCTGTTGTGGCAGAGAATTCCACAGATTCACAACTCTGGGTGAAAATGTTTTTTTCTCATCTAAATGGCCTACCCTTTATTCTTAACCTATGACCCCTGGTTCTGGACTCCCTCAACATCTGGAACATTTTTTCCTGCATCCATCCTGTCCAATCCCTTTAGAATTTTATATATTTCTGTAAGATACCCTCTCATCCTTCTAAATTCCAGTGAATATAAGCCCAGTCGATCCATTCTTTCATCATATGTCAGTCCCGCCATCCTGGGATTTAACCTGGTGAACCTGTGCTGCACTCCCTCAATAGCTAGAATGTCCTTCCTCAAATTAGGAGACCAAATCTGCACACAATACTCCAGGTATGGTCTCACCAGGGCCCTGTGCAACTGCAGTAGGACTTCCTTGCTCCTATAGTAAAATCCTCTCGCTATGAAGGCCAATATGCCATTTGCTTTCTTCACTGCCTGCTGCATGCTTACTTTCAGTACAAGGACATCCAGGTCTCGTTGCACCTCCCCTTTTCCTAATCTGACACCATTCAGTTAATAATCTTCTTGTGACACCATTCAGGTAATAATCTGCCTTCTGGAACTTCAACTCCCTCTCTGCAATTGCACCACTGCTGTGTAGACATACTTCAGACTTACATTTTACTCTTACTCTCTCAGCCTATTTCACTTTTGATTCCAGACTGTGAGGATTTACATAGGGCATAGAAATGTAAGCGAAGGAACAGACTCTTTGGCCCACAATGTCTTTGTCAAACTAGGTTTTCCCATGATTCTATTCAGAAAGTTCTCCCTAAATCCTTCAGTCATTCTAATCTTATCCAAATATCTTCTATACACCAAGCTTTGATCATACCTTTCTTGCCACCATTGTCTATTTCTTGATGATCTATAAAATGCCTTTTAATATTTTGTTACATTGTTACATTGCTACTATGAAAGTGAAAGTTTCAACTAAAAACTGTTCCCTGTACTCACTGATTCTAGGTTATTTCAGATAATTTTCCATGTTCTATTTTCTCAATTGTTTGATATTTCTTTCCCTGGTGTTTTATTCAATATTTTCAATTTTTACATTTAAATTATATTTCCACTACTTGAAACCCACAAGCATTAAAACAATGTATTATACAGCCTTATTACAATAAGTGCCGCTCAGCACTGGACATTTGTTCTGGCATTAGTTTTGCCACAGGAAATACATTCATTTTGTGAAAGAATGCTCAAGATTTACTGAATGGTTTACACATCACATGAATGCACCAAATTCTTCGAGAAAACCACTGTAAAAAGGATGAAGACAATCAGTAGGAAGAATAGAGAAAATAAGGCCTGCCAAATAAGGAAAACGTTTACCAGTATTATTTGTACATTTTGGTGAATGAACAAACAATTAAGACATGACAGGCCTTTTCCAACAAAGTAAAACTTTGAAAAAAAAGAGATACTTTCTAATTTGTTTGCTGGGAACACTATAAAATAAATTTTATTATTTTCTTTCAGTAATATATCAATTAAGCATCCAAAATAACAGATTCCAATTTAGCCATTATAGAACTACTTGTGAATGGTATTCCTTGGAACATAAGCTTTATTAGAGATTTCAAATCATTGCTAAGAAAGATAATAATTTCATCGTAATAACAAAACATAATCATTTTTTTGATATTATAATAAGATTAAGGTCGATTTAATTGTCCGGAATGCACTTATTTTGTGATGAAAAGTTTCATAGCGCATGAAAATTCACTAGTTTTCTTACAGTACCTTTGGCTTAACATTGTGGCATAGCAGAACCATTGAGACAAGGCCACAGCGTAATGGCCCACAAGTTACTGTCAAAGTAATAGGAAGCACAGATGGTACAGCAATTTCATGTGACACAGTTAAACATGCATATCCGAAATGCATAAGAAGGAACTGCAGATGCTGGTTTAAACCAAAGATAGACACAAAAAGCTGGAGTAACTCATTGGGACAGGGAGCATCTCTGGAGACAAGGAATGAGTGAAGTTTCAGATTGACACACTTCTCTCCAGAGATGCTGCCTGTCCCGCTGAGTTATTCCAGAATTTTGTGTCTATCTTAATGCATATCCAAAACAATGCTGTTCAAGTTGCTAAACTCTGTCATTAGCTTCAGGAAAACAAACCAGCAGTCCTGCATCAGCACTACAATGCACAAAATATTAAACAGGCAGATATCTATCCAGAGTTGCTGCCTATCCCGCTGAGTTACTCCAGCATTTTGTGTCTATCTTAAACAGCAGTTCCTTCCTACACATGAACAGAATCTTGTCAGCTTCTCGTAATTGCAGATAGATGTGAACAAAATACCCCAGTAAATTACTTGCTATGTGTACTTTTAGTATTGTGATTTGTATTGATAAGAGCTCGGCAGTTTCAATAACAGTGAAAGGTAATGATCGGATTGTAATTTAATGGGCTGCACTGTGGTGCAGCGGGAGAGTTGCTACCTTACAGCACCAAAGACCCATGTTCGATAGTGACTGTGGGATCTGTACGGAGTTTGTACATTCTCTCTGTGACCGGTGCTCCGGTTTCCTTCCACATTCCAAAGACATACAGGTATGTAGGTTTATTAGCTTCAGTAAAAATTGTAAAATGTCCCCAGTGTGTAGGATAGTGTTATTATATGGTGTATGGGGATCGCTGATCCACATGGACTCGGTGGGCCGAAAGACTCGTTTCCGCACTGTATCTCAAAACTAGACTAAATACCACAATACTTCATTCTGACAGATAAAAAAATGAGAAGGTTCTTTGCCTTCGTTAAGGCAGGCCCTTGATACACTGTTTCCCTCATTATTTCATTGCCAGCATATTCTTTCAACATGTAAAAAATGTAAACTACTTAAACATAAAGAGTGTAACAGACCAGTGTTTTATCTATAGTGCCAGACCAAATTAATACCTGGTTTAATTAAGGACGTAAGGTTTAATACTGTAATTTAATAACATTTTAAGTTTGGTTTTGTAATCAAGATTTATACGTCAAGAAATTAAAAAAAGGTACTGCATTTATTTGTTATTACATAGTAAAGCGTCAGCTGCATATTTTAATTGCAAAAGTTCTAGATTGAACACTATTGACCTTGAAGCTGTGCTCAAGATCCCTAATTTTCGTGTGGTATTCCTAATTTCCATGTGGCCACTCCTGCAACTACCTCCAATTCACCCATTTTCACAATCGTTACTTGGAAATATGTTGGGATTTTTTTCAATGTTGTTAGATTAAAATCCTGGAACTCCATATGTGGCAACACTATTGCAGTATTTCACCACCTGGATTATCTATATAACTAAAAGTCCCATCTTGACCACTTCCTGTCTGCGCTGTATATTGATTTTAGAAAAGATGCTACCATATATCGCTATGACTTTTGGCCATATTACCCGCAGTCCTCCTCCGCTGAGGCAGCCCCGAGGATTTTTCCAATCGATGAAAAATAAAAAAGTTATGAGTGTTTAAAAAATCTTGAGATCAGCTGATTGGTCCTCTCGCCTGTCAATCACCACGATGAAGGTAATGCCCCTTCGGGGAGGGGCAGGACTATAAAACCCCGGATGCCTGGATGTGAGTCAGTCACTCTGGAAGATCGCGAGGGAGAGTCCACAACTGTGATTCTAAGTTGTGAATCAACTGAACTGTGAGTCTGCAATGTACTAGCAATAAATGATTTGTTAGCCCTTAATGACAATGCAATGAGTTGCTTGGCAATTTAGTGGCCTGCACTCTGCTTGAAATGCTATGAAATTGAATTTGGTGGCTTACACTCTGCTTGAAATGCTATGAAATTGAATTTGGTGGCCTGCACTCTGCTTGAAATGCTGTGAAATTGAATTTGGTGACCTGCACTCTGCTTGAAATGCTATGAAACTGAATTTGGTGGCCTGCACTCTGCTTGAAATGCTATGAAATTGAATTTGGTGGCCTGTGCTCTGCTTGAAATGCTATGAAATTGAATTTGGTGACCTGCACTCTGCTTGAAATGCTATGAAACTGAATTTGGTGGCCTGCACTCTGCTTGAAATGCTATGAAATTGAATTTGGTGGCCTGTGCTCTGCTTGAAATGCTATGAAATTGAATTTGTTGGCCTGCGCTCTGCTTGAAATGCTATGAAATTGAATTTGGTGGCCTGCACTCTGCTTGAAATGCTATGAAATTGAATTTGGTGGCCTGCACTCTGCTTGAAATGCCATGAAATAGAATTTGGTGGCCAGCACTCTGCTTGAAATGGAATTTCAAGGATTAGCCATGAGTGACCTGCCAGCCCACTTGCCCTGAGTGACTGAGCTGCCCGCCCACCAGGCCTGAGTGACTGAGCTGCCAGCCCACCAGGCCTGAGTGACTGAGCTGCCAGCCCACCAGGCCTGAATGACTGAGCTGCCAGCCCACCAGCCCTGAGTGACTGAGCTGCCAGCCCACCAGGCCTGAGTGACTGAGCTGCCAGCCCACCAAGCCTGAGTGACTGAGCTGCCAGCCCAAGAATCCATTTTGCCCACAATGTCCATACTAGCCCTCTGTAAACCAATCTTTCTGCCCACAAGTCCCATACTAGCGCTCCAGAAAGCCCCCCCACTGGCCACCAATATTGGAATTGGCGGAGAGGTGGAATATTGCGTTGGGGGACCAGCCCTCCCGTGTGAACATGGGACCCAACGGGTCGCACTTAGTCTAGTAGTAATTAAATAAGTCAATTTATCACCAATTTTGCAAGAGCAATTATGTACAGGCAATTAAGCAGACCTTGCCAGTGAAGTCCATGTACCATAAAGGAATGAAATACACCCCCCACAGTCTTTGAGCTACCAGTATTTTTAATAACATCAAAAAAATGCATGCACTCACAACATGTTGCTTATCTGAATCTTTGGCCATCAGCTATTTTTCTGACTGATTGTTTAATAACAGTTAAACAAATGAACAAAGTGGTGCTCATCTCTGGATAAATAAATTTCTGAAAGTATCCTGGAGATTTCTTGGAGAATGTTACTGAGCTACTGAGACTGAGCTGAGTCTGAGCTTTTCGGCAGAGGTTGAATAGTTTGGGACTTGGAGCTTAGGAGGGTGAGTGATGGTCTTATATAGGTGTATATAAATCATGAGAGGAATAGATCAGGTAGATGCACAGACTCTTGCCCAGAGAAGGTGAATTGAGGACCAGAGGACATAGGTTTAAGGTGAAGTGGAAAAGGTTTAATAGGAATCTGAGGGGTAGCTTTTTCACACAAAGGGTGGCGGATGTATGAAATAAGCTGCCAGAGGAGGTAGCTGAGGCAGGGACGATCCCAACATTTAAGAAACAGTTTGAAAGATACATGGATAGGACAGGTTTAGAGGGATATGGATCAAATGCTGGCAGGTGGGACTGGTGTAGCTGGGACATGTTGGCCGATGTGGGCTATAAAGGGCCTGTTTCCACACTGTATCACTCTATGAATCTATGTTACGTAGAATAGTAAGATTAAACGTGAACTTACCAGTTTGAAGTTTGATCTGTATTTTATGAGGAGTTACGATGAGGGATTACGTGAAGAACCCGTCCAGCACGCATGCGCGACATACTTCAAAGCAGCGGTGTGGAATCACAGACAGACACAGTAATTGAAATAAATATAGTAAAGAAAAGGAGAGCTTAGTTACCAGTTTGATCTCTATCATTGAGGGTGGGAGCGGAGGGCACGTAATCTCTCATCGTAACTCCTCATAAAATACAGATCAAACTTCAAACTGGTAAGTTCTCGTTTAATCTTACTATTTTACTTCGGAGTCACGTGAGTGACTACGTGAAGATTTTAAAGCTCTGTGATTTCAAACTGTGTAACAGTTCATACTTCACTCGCTGCCGAAGTCATTCGAGGGAGGAAGTATGTTATCGTAATCAACCATGAATCTGTTTGTAAAACAAAAATGGTGTTATCAACAATAACAAGACAAAAAAGCTCCCCTGGGCTTAAATTATATATTTGCAGATTCTAATGTTATTTCTGCAACCGATACAGCTGCTGCCAGCGGCTTGTTACAAAGTTTGGAACGTATACTCCCTAGACCACCCTGCTGTAGCCAGGATGTGGTCCATAGGCACGTCCATCCTCTTAGTCACTGACGTGGAAGCTGCCCTGGTGGAATAAGATTTATACACGTTAGTATTTACTCCAGCAACTCCCAGTACCTGCTTGAGCCACTAGAGATAGTTTAGCTCATCACCCGACCATGAGGTTTTCTGCGGCTGACCCATAAGGCTTTTTCCTCTTCCTCGGGTATTTCTTATTGTGTCAATGTAGTTCATTAAGTGGGTCATGACACATAACCGTGGTTCAGGTGGGTATGCCCGGAATTCCATGACTGGACCTGATGTTCCTGGTCTGCTCTGTTTGGCCAGCCCCTGAATGGAAAATGTGACACTATCTGGTGTTATCACCATGTTGTCCAATCGCAGTAGATGGAAGAACTGGGTCTTTGTGCTGAGGTAAGGCCGTCAGCATATCCATCTTCAGGGTAGGCTGTTCCAGGGTGAGGGACCTGGCTGGTGATCATCCCCTAAAGTACGTCAGGACCTCACTGACTTCCCAATTTGGGTGTACCTAGTTCTGGGGAATGGGAATTGAATATTCCTCTCCTGAATTTGATCACCAGTGAGTGGTACCCTTGCCCTGTTGTCGTGGTGCCTGAGTTGAGTAGGCTGACAGAGTACTTCTGGCTATATTGATGGCGCAGTAGCTGAGTCCTTCATTGTGGTGAAGGCCTGCCAGGAACTCCAGTACAGGTTTTGTTGTAGTTGAATGTGTAGTTCCTGAGTTTGAGCAGTTTCTTCCCAGGTATGTTCCCTAGTGGATATGCGACGGAATGCTGTCATCATGTTGATAGTGCTGTCTGATCCAGGCCCAGCAGTGGTCTTCCCAATTCTGCAATCCAGGCTCTTTCTTCCTGCAACCTAGTAGTTTATCATGGCATGGATGGTTTATGCCTGAACTGGGTGGGTTGATAAGCCTAGGCTCTTGGGAATCATAGGGTTTTGATGACCATGTCGAGGACCATTGGGAACCATGACTGTGGGTTTAGTCCACTGTATTTTGCGTAGTACCCGACTGATGAGACCGTAGTACCTATTGATGAGGTAGAAAGAAGGGGAGAACATAGAGATTAGTTCCCCCCCCCCCCCCCCCCCCCCCCCCCACCTCAATACGCGGAAATGTATCCATGCCGCTGCCTTGAGTTGGTTTCATGCGACATACATTGGTACGTGGCGATTCAATTGGAATATAAGGTAATCGATATCTGGTGTCCATATTGCATTGTAATCTCAGCAAATACTTTTGGTTTAAATGTTCGTTTACAGTATTTAGCTCACCTGATAGGTAAGTTACTGATGGTCAAACATGATTGATGACATACGGTTACCAATTGTTAAATAAATTGTCACATAATATCGATTTTATTCTGCCCAAGTGGTTTGGTATATGCCACCACTGTGATGTTGTTAATTTATAAACGAACATGCAAAATGGTGCACTACTGAGCAATATGTTTGCCCAATAGTAAGTAAGTTTTATTTATATAGCACGTTTTAAGTCAATTCGCATTGACACCAAAGTGCTTTACCAAAATAGATAATACGTTTGCATACCATAGAAAAAGGTTAACAAATAAAGAAAATGGACTCAACGCATATAGAGTTCTACACAAACGTTCCCCTCCCCCCCCCCCCCCCCCCACAGCAGAATCAAATTTCCATTGTGGGGAAAGGCACCAGAATGTTAAGTCCTCTTCCTCTGAAAACCCCCGAGATCGGCCCATTTGTGGCCTTGCAGCCAGTCCGATGAATATACTCAATAGAACATACTCAATATTTCTAACTAGGTTTAATGCCCAGTGTCTATGGTGATGACACTCCAGATTAGTCCATTTGCCACCATATTCTAGGTATGGGATATAGTTTGAACACTAGTATCTCAGCTCATTGGAAAGGTACAATGTTCAGTAGCTGGTAATGCTGCTACTATCCCAATTACTTTTGCCACGTAGTTGATAGGTGGTTAAATGTTACCATAACTGATAGCATTAATGAATACCAGATAGACAATGTTGTGGATGGGGTCAACGTAGATATCTGGATAACATGACAGAGCCCAGGCTAAAATAAGTTAGTAGCTAATGCAGCTGATATAGCTATTCCAAGGATAGTCTGTCGTTAATATATAGACATGCCATGACGAAATGTTCCTTAAGTGTCAGGGCTGGTTTGAAATTCTGGAATAGCTTCGGCTCATATAAGCCAATTCAATAATAAGTCAACTCAAATCAAGTCAAGTCAAGTTTATTTGTCACATACACATGCGAGATGTGCAGTGAATGAAAAGTGGCAATGCTCGCCATGGTTGCCCCATCCAGGTAAATTGTGGTATATCCGAAATCTTATATAAAAGGGTACTGAATAGTATGCATCTTTAAAGTCTACCATAAAGTATCCTTGGAATCCATGGTAGTAGTTACAATTCCATAAGTGGGTATACCCGGTGAAATACTCAAGTGGTTAATCAATGATAGTGCGACATTCACCATCTTGGGGTTTTTTGGTACCAAAGGCTCATATGAGATTTCTTATGACCCCTGGTATATCTTTCCCAGTAGCTAGACCCTTATGTTTCTTAGTGGGAGGGTAGACCCTTTGGGGTGCAAGCTGAACTGGTGGCAAGATATTAATTTTATTCCCCTTGAATATTTTTTGGTATATAACTACCAAGAGTGATAGCTTCCCAACCAGGTGTGATCCCCCCCCCCCCTCTGTTAGTACAAACCCTTCACCTTTATGTGATGGTAGGAACCATACTTATCTGTCTTCACTGTTGTTTGGTGGTGTGTTCATTTCTTCGGTTCCTGGTTCCTTGTCTGTAAGGATGGTGTTTGTTGGGGGGTAGCGCATTTTCCATGGGGCCCGCTTTGGGCCCTGGCTTAAAAAGCTTACGGGATTGGCATGCAGGCCCCGAGCTTTCACCAGTACCAACGTATACACCTCCTGGTGGATGCGTAGCTGTACTGCTGTCTGGTTTAGTGTGGTGCTGATTCCAGACCCTGCCCTCTAGCCGAATATTTTTTGGACACTTCGTCCAGTTTTTTAGGCTTGGTTTGGTAACTTTGCCAGATAGCAGGATCTGTGGTTGTGAGGTCGGCGTTCTCACAGTCCTGTGAATTTTATAGGTTGAGGGCAGGTTTGTGCCTTCCCTTGAGAAGTTGCAGAGCATACTGTGAACAGTAGGGTCAGGTGTTTTGCCATACTATCCTGCCCTTCTGGAATGAGCATGCGAACATGATAGCCGACGTCAGGGTATCAAACGCAATTTAAGATATTTGGGTTTTAAAATGCCCTGCTCAATGTGTCCCCCAATAATGGTGGGCACTTTGAGTAAATGCAATTTAGGGGAGGTGTGATGAAATCCAACGCTTCATGGCTACCTGTCTTGGAGAGGTTTTTTGGAAAAGACAGGTAGTAGGCTGGCCGTCAGTTGAGACTGAAAGGCCATCTCGCTCGTGGTGAAGCCACGTAGCGACCACACTCAGCAGCTCTTCCTGATCCTGTACCTCAAGCATACTCCCGATATTCTTCAGCCAGTGACCCCTCTTCTTGACCAGCCCAGCTCTGGTCGCCATCAATCCCTCGACAATTGAGAGGACCAGTGCTGTAGCACTGGAGCGGGAGTGTTATGCTCCCTTGGCGGACTTGCCCTGCTCCTGAGGCAAGTCTCGCTGGAGTTTTATACTCCATGACCTTACTCAGGCTTGGAGAGCAGACACTTGCTGGTTCCATCTTCCGTGTCTGTCTCCAGCCTGAGGTTTGCTTGCTGACTTGCTCTGGAGGCTGCCTGCCATTTTCGGGCGGCATCCGCGGTTCTCGGGCGGCGTGTCTCCTTGTCGGGAGATGCAGGGATTACTGGCCGATTTTTGAATTTCCCTCCAGTCCGCTGCTGTTGGTCAGACAGCTGTTAGCGGACTGGGCATCGGCTCAGTACCCTGACTGGTCCGCAGCGTGTGCGGACCTGGTGCCGCCTCTCCCCCCTCCACTGACGGAACGCTCCTTCCCTGGAGTCCAACGGGGGCCGCTTGCCTCTGCTGCTTTGCTCCCCCTGGAGCAACAAACGAACGCAAGTCGCGAATTAAAACTGAAGGCAAGTACTTACCTAACGGTCCTTTCCTTCAGGCTTGTAGCGGGAGCGCCTGTACTCCCGCTGCGTCGCTGTTGCACTGCGTGAACGCAATGTCGCGCATGCGTGCTGGACGGGTTCTTTACGTAGTCACTCACGTGACTCCGAAGTAAAATTACATAGAATACACATATCAGAAAGAGACCATTTGGTCTAATTAGTCTTTGCTGGCACAGTTTATTCCACAGAGGATATGCACCCATTTTATTTGCTATTCTAATTTCCCACTATATAATTCCATTAATTTTCCCTCACATACGATCATAAAATAGAATCAGATAACTACTGTTTTGCAACACCAAAGAAAACCACCCATTACACCAGCTCTTTGTAAAGGACTGCAGTCAGTCCTATTCTTCCATTCTTTCCCGTAACGTTACAATATATTTTACCTTAAATATTCACCCTATTGCAGTAAACAATAGAATCTATATTGCCACACTTCCAGGTAGTACTTTTCATTCCATAGCTATTTGTTCTTCACGCTTAGACATTTTGCCTATCAATTAAAATCAAAATCCCCTTATCCATGACTATTCTACTAATGGGGATATTTTCTCTTTATTTACTACACCTAAACTCATCTTTCAAAGTTGAGCTTAAACTTCCTTTTGTCCATGAGGCCAACCTCAAAATCTCATCTCTACCATTATGACTGAAATCTCTCATCTCCAGAAACAGTCCAGTAAATATTTTTCTGCACGTGTTTGGAGCCTTCACACCCCACAGTGCAGTGACCAGAATTGGAGACACATCATAGTTGTGCTTAATTACTGCTTCAACATAGTTTTCTGCCTTTCTACTCCCTGCCTCTATTTATGAAACCCAGTTGATTCCAAATATTTTAATATCTCTTTCTCAGCCTGCCCTTCCAACTTCAACTTATATGTACATCCAGTCTTTTCTAGTTTAATTCCATAAGTAACTAAAGTATGTGCCTGACTCTTTTCCTGTGGGGCACAGAAACCTTTACTCTCTCAGCAGGAAATTTTCTCTTAATTTCCCAATGATCTTACTTGCATCTCTTTTATAATTATGGCATTTTTATTTGATTTTTCCATAAGCAAAATAACTCAACATGGATTTCAGTTTGTTTATTTATGTTTTTCAAACAGGCCAAGTAATGTCAAAAGAGCACACCAGTGGTGTAAAGAACCAGGTGGCATTTTGATGAGGACTTTTGATTGCTCTGATTATATTAACTGAATGCATGCAAGTAAGGAAGGTCAGGATGACAGTGAATGGCAGTGCTGATTTGATGCCACTCGTGTCATTATATAGAACAGAACTCCAGCTCTCACATAACCTCTCATGGTTGAACATGGCTTAAGCTGCAAAAAAAACTCCACATATTCAATCTGTAGAAAGTAATTGCAGATGCTGGTTTAAGATTGACACAAAGTGCAGGAGCAACTAAGTGGGTCAGGCAGCAACTCTGGAGAAACAGGATGGGGGACTGCAGTCTGAAGAAGGGGCCTGACCCGAAACATTACCCAGACTCTTTCTGGAGTCACTGCTGTCTGACCAATTGAACTACTCCAGCACTTTGTATCTATCTCCATATATTAAATCATTACTTAAACTAATCATAGGTTACTTATGGTAAGAGAGAATGAATTATAGCTTGAACTTTTAAAAATAGTGAACTAGATTGAATGGCAGCCTGGCAAGAACCAACTGTATTATAGTTTACTGTTGTAGTTGCCTTAACAGCAACTGCCAATGTCTTTGCCCTGCTATGGATTTACAGCTGTAGATGTAGCTGACACCAAATTGAGATTATCTTCATTTATGTGCAGACATTTTGCATATTGACCCTCGTTGAACAACCAGAGAATTAGGACCACCAGTTGAAAATCTTTCCCACATCAGCAGTTTTTTTTCTTCTCTGTACGCCTTCAGTTCATTTTTAGTCACGATGCACCCCAGAAGAAATCTCACAAAGGTTTGACAACGGCTGGTTTGGTTTTGTTTCTTTGTCAGTAAAAGGGCCTTTATCATTGCCATGTCATCTTTGCTGAGTATAGGGTGATTTCACCAAAGGTCAAATGAGCGTAGATCCCCACTCACGTGACCGCAAAATTTAACTGGAGGACATATGTCACTTCTGGTACATGTTAGTGAATGGGAAAACACGCACTTTCACACCCGTTAAAAACATGGAAAACGGCCGATTATTGAGCTGAAATTTTCTGTGCTAGCCGGGGTGACCGTGAAGCACAGCGACCTAAATTTTCAGTCCAAAAAAAAGATAGAAAGTAAGGTAAATTCAAGAGGGTTGAAGGTGCAAAAAGAGCGGAAGTGCTTAGCAGACATTTGCCGTGGAGATTTAAAGATCCAAAATATTGGGAATTATCGCGTTTGCTCGCTGCATTTCATCAAAAGTGGCATTATTGACTTTTTATCTTTATACATTAGTTATATGAAAAGTTTTAAAAGTGAAAAATCTGTCATTAAAATTGCTAAATCGAGGAGAATTCCCTGCTATTGATTTGCACTAATTATGCTGATATCTCGGTTTGGTGGCGTGTCTGATTGAAAGTCCAGGAACCTGAGTTTGGAGTTGCCTGGCCGCCTGTTACCGAGCCCTGGGGCGGTGTCATCTACCTCTCATCTCTACACCTCTAATGTGTGTGTGACCAGCCTTGCTCACCCGACTCCCCCGCTGGGAATTCTGCGTGTTTGGAATAAACCCTAGACTGTGTCAGTGAGGGGTTGTTTACATTGGCATTGGGGACGGAGGGAAGATGCCAGACAGACAGTCCCACTGCAGAGTACATACAGCCCTGTAGTCTGAGTCCGGCCACCGCCGCGGCTCTCACTCAACTCACGCTGAAAGATCTCGCCAGCCCTTTGGCCCGCTTTCACCGCCCTCGCTGCAACAACCAACTCACTCTGGGCGTTTTTGTCCAGTGCTCTGGTATCACCCGCCCGGCAGCCTCACATACAGAGCGACAACTGACATTCTTCACCATCCCTCAGGTTCCTTGACTTTCAATCAGACACGCCACCAAACCGAGATATCAGCATAATTAGTGCAAACAATAGCAGGGAATTCTCCTCGATTTAGCAATTTTAATGACAGATTTTTCACTTTTAAAACTTTTCATATAACTAATGAATAAAGATAAGTCAATAATGCCACTTTTGATGAAATGCAGCGAGCAAACGCGATAATTCCCAATATTTTGGATCTTTAAATCTCCACGGCAAATGTCTGCTAAGCACTTCCGCTCTTTTTGCACCTTCAACTCCCTCTTGAATTTACCTTACTTTCTATCTTTTTTTTGGACTGAAAATTTAGGTCGCTGTGCTTCACGGTCACCCTGACTAGCACAGAAATTTCAGCTCAATAATCGGCCGTTTTCCATGTTTTTAACGGGTGTGAAAGTGCGTGTTTTCCCATTCACTAACATGTACCGGAAGTGACATATGTCCTCCAGTTAAATTTTGCGGTCACGTGAGTGGGGATCTACGCTCATTTGACCTTTGGTGAAATCACCCTATTGCATCCAAACACAACTTTAGAAATCATCAAATACTTGGGAGATCATGGGAAATTCATGGAAAATCAATTCAACCATAATAAACAATAGACAATAGGTGCAGGAGTAGGCCATTCGGTCCTTCGAGCAAGCGCCGCCATTCACTGTGATCTTGGCTGATCATCCACATATAGTACAACATTCCTGCCTTCTCACCATATCCCCTGACTCCGCTATCTTTAAGAGCTCTATCTAACTCTCTCTTGAAAGCATCCAGAGAATTGGCCTCCACTGCCTGAGGTAGCGAATTCCACAGATTCACAACTCTCTTGGTGAAAATGTTTTTCCTCATCTCCGTTCTAGATAGCCTACCCCTTTTTCTTAAACTGTGGCCCCTGGTTCTGGACCCCCAACATCGGGAACATGTTTCCTGCCTCTAGCATGTCCAATCCCTTAATAATTTTATATGTTTTAATAAGATCCCCTCTCAACCACGGTCACCCCTTACTCCCCTTGGAATATTTATTCCTCTTTGGAATGAACTGATCCTGCACCTTCTGTATTATTCCCAGAAATACCTGCCATTGTTGGTCCACTGTCACCCCAGCTTGGGTATCTTTCTAGTCAACTTTGGCCAGATCCTCCCTCATGGTTCCATAGTCCCCTTTGTACAACTGTAATTCTGACACTTCCGATTTTTCCTTCTTCCTCTCAAATTGTATTATGGTCACTACCTCCTAATGGCTCCTTTACCTCGAGTTCCCTTATCAAATCCGGTTCATCACACAACACTAAATCCAGAATTGCCTTCTCCCTGGTAGGCTCCAGTACAAGCTGCTCTTAGAATCCATCACAGAGGCACTCCACAATCTCCCTTTCTTGGGGTCCAGCACCAACCTGATTTTCCCAGTCTGTTTGCATTTTGAAATCTCCCATAACAACCATAGCATTACCTTTGCGACTTGCCAATCTTATCTCTTGATTTAACTTGCACCCTATATCCAGGCTACTGTTTGGGGGCCTGTAGATTACTCCCACTAGGGTCTTTTTACCATTACAATTCCTCAGTTCTATCCATACTGAGTCTACATCTCCTGATTCTATGTCACCCCTCGCAAGGGACTGAATTTAATTCCTCATCAACAGAGCTACCCCACCCCCCTCTGCTCACATGTCTGTTTTTTCGATAGGACGTATACGCTTGAATATTCAGTTCCCAACCCTGGCCCTATTGCAGCCATGTCTCTGTAATTCCCACAACATCATACCTGCCATTTCTAACCGAGCCTCGAGATCATCCACTTTATTTCTTATCCATTGTGCATTCATATATAATACTTTTAATCCATTATCCCACTCATCATTCTCACCAATTCTCTGGATGCTTTCAAGAGAGATAGAGCTCTTAAAGATAGCGGAGTCAGGGGATATGGTGAGAAGGCACAAACGGGGTACTGAATGTGGATGATCAGCCATGATTCTCACAATTTGCTGATCGTATCGCTAGCTTGTTGCCCAAATTTGACAGCGTCCTGATTCTTAGTGACTTTAACATTCATGTCGGCTGTCCCACAAAGGCTCTTGTGAGTGAATTTATGAACCTGGTTGAGTACTTCAATCTGACTCTACTCACCACTGGACCCACGCACAAGCTTGGCCATAAACTAGACCTTCGTCTGGTCTCACAATTTGTAATACAGAAATTATTGATGCCTGTCTGTCTGATCATAGTGCAATTATATTTGATGCATCTCTGCCTTTCTCTCCCTGAAAATCCCATCTCCCTGCTCGCTACTCCCGCTACGTAAACTCCACGATGGCCAGTAAGTTCTCTAAGGCTCTCATAGCCGCCCCCGACATCTGCACTATTGAGGCATCTCCCCTCCATCTCAGCACCGACGACCTCATTTCTTTATTCAATACTACTTGCTCTTCCATTCTGGATTCTGTTGCTCCTCTTAAAATGAAAAAGCCTAAGCCTAAAGGCTGCCATAGCTCAATGACACCACCAGAGCCCTAAGAAGAGAGTGCAGAAAATAAGAATGGAAGTACAAATCTGATAAGCTTCAAATTTCCTTTGAACTTCTGAAAAACAATCTTCACAAATACCAGGAAGCAGTAAAATCTGCAAGAACAAAATACTTTTCCGCCCTTATTTCCAAAAACGCTCATAACTCCAAGGTCCTTTTTAGTACCATCACCTCTATCATATGTCCTGCCCCCAGCACCAGCACTGGGTCCCCTGCTAAGTGCGAGGAATTTACTACATTTTTCACCAGCAAAGTTAATAACATCAGAACGAATATTTCCCCTCCCATCCGTGACCTGGCTGTCTCATTAGTCTGTTCTTCAAAATTAGACAGTTTCCAACCCATTACTCTACCCTCCCTTGTAAAACTGGTCACCACCATGAAACCTACTACCTGCCCCCTCGACATTGTCCCCTCTGCCCTTCTGAAGGATGTCATTACAATAGCCGGTCCCAGCATCCTCACCATCTTCAACAGTTCTCTAGCCACTGGCACTGCCCCTACCTGCTTCAAGCAAGCGGTGGTCCAGCCCTTCCTGAAAAAACCTAACCTCAATCCCACCTTGCCAAGCAACTACAGACCAATTTCAAAACTGCCTTTCCTTTCAAAAGTCCTTGAAAAGGTAATTTTGTCAACTTATGCCTTACCTTCACCAAAATACTATCTTGGAAACTTTCCAATCAGGTTTCAGGGCCCACCGCAGCACAGAGTCTGCCTTGTTGAAGGTACATAATGACCTACTGCTCATCGTTGACTCTGGCGACTGTGCAATCCTGCTCCTTCTCGACCTCAGCGTAGCATTTGATACTGTCGACCACAGCATCCTAATTGACCGTCTCTGGTACGGGGTTGGTATTGATGGCACTGCCCTGAGCTGGTTCATCTCCTACCTCAAAGGTTTCTCTAGTTTCTCTACTAACATAGGCAACTCTTTCTCCTCCCCAGCTAGCCTCTGCTGCGGGGTTCCACAAGGTTCCATCCTTGGCACATTCTCTTCTCCCTGTATATGCTCCCCTTAGGCCAAGTCATTTAAAGGCACGGCATTTCCTTCCATTGCTATGCAGACGATACACAACTCTATCTCCCCCTGAAGCCCAAAAAACGATCAAATCTATTTAACCTTATCCACTGCCTCGAGCATATTCAATTCAATTCAATTCAATTCAATTTATTGTCATTTGGACCCCTTGAGGTCCAAACGAAATGCCGTTTCTGCAGCCATACATTACAAACAAATAGACCCAAGACACAACATAATTTACATAAACATCCATCACATAGCTGTGATGGAAGGCCAAAAAACGTTTCTCTCCACTGCACTCCCCCCCCCCCCCCCCCCCCGATGTCAGAGTCAAAGTCAAAGCCCCCGGCGGGCGATGGCGAATTGTCCCGTGGCCATTAAGCCACGTCGGGTGATGCAAGGTCGCACACCGGGTCTTGGTGTTAGAGCCCCCGGCGCGCGCTCGCAGAGACCCGCGGCCATTCCAAGCCGCGCGGGGCGGTGCTGTAAGGCCCCGCTCCAGGAGCTCTTCAACCCCGCAACTCGGGCGGGAGAAGTCGCCGTTGCGGAAGCCCGGAAAAGCGGTCTCCCTCCAGGGACCCGTGGGCTCCCGGTGTCACTGTCCGCCAAACCCGCAGTTGCAGCCACCGAATCTCCGGGGGTCGGGTCGCAGCAGCGTCCACCACAGCTCCACCCGCTCTGGACTCGGCCAGCTCCGCGACGGTGAGGTGAGTAGTCGGCACCAGAGTCCCCGGTCTTCATGTTGGAGGCCGCTCCTCGTTGCAGCCCCAATGACAACGGAGACCCGACAAAGAAAAGGTCGGGTCTCCCGTGCAGGGAGAGATTTAAAAGTTACCCCCTACCCCCCCCACACCACCCCCACCCCCCCACACACATACCCCAACAAAAAATAACAAAAACTACATAAAAACATAGACATAAAATAATAAAAACGCAGACGGACTGCAGAGGCCGCTGCTGACGAGAGCCGCGCCGCCAACCGGTTGGATGGCCCAGAACTTCCTCTAACTAAACGAGAGTAAGTCTGAGGTCATCCTTCTCGGCCCCTCGGACTCAATCAAAATGATAGCAGGCAGCTTTGGAAGCCTTACCCCACTACTCAAACCTCACGTCAAAAACCTTGGCGTGATATTTGACTCAGCATTGAAATTTGACATTCAAGTCAATGCCGTGGTAAAAGCTAGCTTCTTCCAGCTTCGGACGATAGCTAAAATAAAATAATTCCTCCAGTTTGATGACCTCGAAAAGATCATCCACACATTTATCTCCTCCCGCCTCGATTACTGCAACTCCCTCTACACTGGCATCAGCCAATCTTCCCTGACCCGCCTGCAACTGGTCTAAAACACCGCAGCGAGACTCCTGACAGGCACATAAAAAAGGGACCACATCACCCCGATTCTGGCCTCTCTCCACTGGCTCCCTGTGCGGTTCCGAATAAATTTCAAGATCCTTCTTTATGTTTATGTTTATTGTCCCCACCTGCATCAAAAATCTGCTTACCCACCATACCACCTTCAGGTCCCTCAGATCGGCCGACTTGGGGTTACTGAACATCCCGCGGTCTAGGGCATAAGCTCAGGGGCGACCGCGCCTTTGCGGTTGCAGCTCCTAGACTGTGGAACAGCATCCCTCTTCCCATCAGAACTGCCCCCTCCATCGACTCTTAAGTCGAGACTTAAAACTCATCTTTACTCTCAAGCCTTTCTTGACGTCCTCTGAGGGAGGGCTATATGTATGTATTTATGTATGTACTTAATCTATGAACCACTGTTGTATAACGTTAGTACCTCCACCAATGTAAAGCACTTTGGTCAACGAGAGTTGTTTTTTAAATGTGCTATAGAAATAAAAGTGACTTGACTTGATGATCACAATGAATGGCGGTGCTGGCTCAAAGGGCCTAATGGCTTAATCTTGCACCTATTGACTATTGTCTATTATGGTTGAATTGACTTTCCATGGATTTCCCATGATCTTTGAAGTATTTGATGATTTCTAAAGTTGTGTTTGGTTGCAATACTCAGCAAAGATGATGTGACAGTGACCAAGGCCCTTTTACTGTCAAACCTGTGTGGGATTTCTTCTGAGGTGCATCATAACCAAAAATGAACTGAAGGCACGCAGAGAAGAAAAAAAACTGCTGAAGTGGGAAAGATTTTCAACTGGGGGTCCTAATTCTCAGGTTGTGCACCACCTCAATAAAGATCAATATGCAAAATGTCTGCACATAAATGAAGACAATTTCAATTTGGTGTCTGCTACATCTACATCTAAAAACCTATAGCAGGGCAAAGACCACATTGGCAGTTGCTGCTAAGGCAACTATAACAGTAAACTATAATACAGTTGGCTCTTGCCATGTTGCCATTCAATCTAGTTCACTATTTTTAAAAGTTCAAGCAATATTTCATTCTCTCTTACCAGGAAACAATAAATAGTGAGAACACATGGCTTCACTGAGAATATAGATATCCTTATTGTTCTGGTTGCCATCAACTGAATGTAGATTTCCTTTGTTGCTTGTCAATTCTGCTTTATTTGTGAAATGAAAGCTATTCAATTCCCATCCCTTGCAGGATGAGCAGGCAGCAAATCGTTGTGGCCAAAGCTAATAATCCTTCATTTTAAAGGGAAAAAACAGAGGAAATACAGCAACAAAAATAGTTGATTACATTGCCCTTTGAGGTTATTCAATAAGATTTGGTTGATGTGCTTTTTGCCCTGTCCTCTGTCTTCTTTCCTTATCCCACACATGACATCTGTTTATATTTACTAAATCCAACAATCCAGGCTTTGAATATATTCAGTAACCCAGCATCCGCAGATCTCTTACATGGACATTTTAGATTCAGACTCCGCTGTGAGAAATTCCTCCTTGTCTCCATCATTAATGGACAACCTTTTATCCTTAAACTATCTTCACTTTTCTAGGTGCCCCAACAAGGGAAAATATCCAGTGTCAGCTCGTAGTATCAGCCATCACAGAAAGACAAATAATAGCTACTAGACAGCAAGAACTTTCAGCAAATGTCATGCCTGATAAATTTAGCAGGTTAGCCATGCATGCAATGAAAGCCATGTTACCACATGAAGTGGTGGGAGCAGATTATTGGCATGAAACATCAATGCTCCTCCTTGGCATGCTGTTAAGATTTAGTCCTAGTTTCCTGAAACGTAAGGGATACCCTGACCATAAGCTACGCACTGAGTAGCTGAAGTATAGAAGCACAAGAAGAATGGAAGAATGGAAAAAGGGGAAAACTGAACAGTTCTTAAATTACATTGAATTGAATATTGTTAAATGTGACAAGTCACAGTAAAATTGTTTGATTGCATACGAAAGGTATGCAAATAGCCGCCCATAAAGGCTGCTTACAAAGTTACAAAGTACGCCCCACCGCACCAGTTCCACCTTTGTTCTCCCCCCCCCACCCATGGAGGTCCCCCCACGCCGGGTCCTCCTTTGTTCTTTCCCCCGGCAGCGGCATCCTCACTTCCACATGGTCCGTTCCCATCCGTTGATCGCCGTCTCTTCAACCACCGCACCAAACTCTCCACTATTGTTGCTGGGTCCTCTGTGGAGGCCTCTGTGGCGCCGAACCAGGCCCCACCTACGGGCTCTGTTGACCCATTGCTGTTGTCAGCAATGTATTTGCAATAAATGATTTGATAGCCCTTAATGACAATGTAATGAGTTGTTTGGCAATTTGGTGGCTGGCACTGCTTGAAATGGTATGACATTGAATTTGGTGGCCTACACTCTACTTGAAATGCTATGAAATTGAATTTGCTGGCCTGCACTCTGCTTGAAATAAACAATAGCTTGTGTTCTGGGGTTGTCCCCGTAAATTTTAAACATGCAGTAGTGCAACCACTACTTAAGAAACCTGGCCTGGATCAAACTGTTCTGGCCAATTTTAGGCCGATCTCCAAGTTGCCATTTATCTCTAAAATCATGGAGAAAGTAGTTTATGCTCAGCTGAAACTCTTCCTGGATGAGCAAAATATTCGGGAGGTTTTCCAGTCTGGATTCAAAGCTATGCATAGCACAGAGTCGGCTCTGCTAAGGGTTTTTAACGACATCCTCCTGGCAAACGACTCCGGTAATTATGTGGTTCTTGTCTTGCTGGACCTATCTGCCGCCTTCGATACAGTGGGCCATGGAATTTTAATTTCCCGATTACAGCACCAAGTGGGCATTTGTGGCAGTGCCCAGGGATGGTTCAGGTCCTATCTGGCAGCTAGAACCATGCGTGTAAGCCTTGCTGGCTTTGAATCCTCCTCCACTCCCTTGGCATATGGGGTCCCACAGGGCTCAATTTTAGGGCCCCTGCTCTTCTCTCTATACCTACTTCCTCTGGGCTCAATTTTAAGAAGGCATGGCATCTCCTTTCACTTTTACGCAGATGATAGCCAGTTATATATGCCATTCAGGAAAGAAGACGACTATTCTCTAAAATCACTTCTGTCTTGTCTTGAGGACATTAAGTCCTGGATGGCCTTAAACTTTCTGGGACTTAATGAAAGAAAGACAGAGGTGATTTTGTTTGGCCCCAATGGCTGCCGTGAACCTCCCTTTGTTGACTTGGGTCCACTGGCATTGTCCGTAAAGCCAACAGTTTTAAACCTGGGTTTTAGGATGGACGGTGATTTTAAACTAGATAAACAAATAGGCGCGGTGGTTAAGTCCAGCTTCTTTCACCTAAGGAAGCTGGCAAAGGTGAAGCCCATCCTCGAGCGGCAGCATTTTGAAACAGTAATCCATGCCTTTATTACATCTAGGCTGGATTACTGTAACGCACTCTACTCTGGAGTCGCACGAGCTTCATTGGCTCGTCTCCAGCTGGTTCAAAATGCTGCCGCTCGCCTTTTGACCGGAACTCGAAAGAGGGAGCACATTACGCCAATTTTGGCCTCCCTTCACTGGCTCCCAGTGCACTTTCGAGTTCATTTTAAAATTCTTTTATTTGTTTTCAAATCGTTGAATGGGCTCGCCCCGCTTTACCTCTCTGAGCTGCTCCACCTATATGCTCCTGCCCGGTGCCTCAGGTCAGCTGATCAGCTGCTCCTTGAGGTACCGAGGTCTAAGCGGAAGCTCAGAGGGGATAGAGCCTTTTCTGTTGCTGCTCCGGCACTTTGGAACACCTTGCCGTTGCACATCAGACAGGCCCCCTCACTGTCCATCTTCAAATCCTCCCTAAAAACTCATTTTTATTCTCTGGCTTTCGACTGGCTGAGACATTGCTCCTGTTCTTAGTGCTTTTAATGTCTTTCAATTTTTACTGTTTTTAGTCCTTCGTTTTACGGTTTTTAATGGTTTGTAATAACTTTTTGTCCATGAGTTCTCATGTACAGCACTTTGTGGCAACTGCGGTTGTTTAAAGCGCTTTATAAATAAAGTTTATTATTATAAATAAAGTTTATTATTGAAATGCTATGAAATTGAATTTACTGCCCTGCACTCTGCTTGAAATGCTATGAAATTGAATATGCTGGCCTGCGCTCTGCTTGAAATGCTATGAAATTGAATTTACTGGCATCACTCTGCTTGCATGCTGTGAAATTGTATTTGCTGGCCTGCACTCTGCTTCAAATGCTATGAAACTGAATTTGGGGCCTGCACTCTGCCTAAAATGCTATGAAACTGAATTTGGTGGCCTGCACTCTGCTTGAAATGGAATTTCAAAGAATAGCCATGTGAACTGCCAGCCCACCAGCCCTGAGTGACTGATCTGCCAACCCAGCAGCCCTAAGTGACTGATCTGCCAGCCCAGCAGGCCTGAGTGACTGCGCTGCCAGCCCATCAGGCCTGATTGAGCTGCCTGCCTACCATGCCTGAGTGATTGAGCTGCCAGCCCACCAGGCCTGACTGAGCTGCCAGCCCAAGAATCTATTTGGTCCACAATGTCCATACTAGCCCTCTGGAAACCAATCTTTCTGCCCACAACACCCATACTAGCGTTCCACGCCCAGGAATTTCAAGTTATTGACCCTCTCCACCATCACTCCGTTGATATAAACAGGATTGTGCGTCCTCATCCTTCCCCTACTAAAGTCCACAATAAGTTCCTTGGTCTTACTGATGTTGAGAGGCAGGATGTTGTGCTGGCACCATTTGGTCAGTCGGTCGACCTCACTTCTATACTCTGACTCTTCCCCATCTGTGATTCGTCCAACCACAGTGGTGTCATCGGCGAACTTGATGTAGTTCGCACTATGACCGGCTACGCAGTTATGGGTATAGAGTGAGTAAAGCAGGGGGCTGAGCACACAGCCTTGAGGTGTTCCCGTACTAATTGTTACTGAGGATGAAGTGGTTCCTCCAATTCGAACAGACTGTGGTCTGTGGATGAGGAAGTCGAGGATCCAATTGCAGAGGAATGCGCAGAGGCCCAGTTCCGTGAGCTTGGTAACCAGCTTGGAAGGGATGATGGTATTAAACGCCAAGCTGTAGTCTATAAACAACACCCTGACGTAGGTGTTTTTATTGTCCAAGTGGTCCAGTGCAGAGTGGAGAGCCAGTGAAATAGCATCTACCGTTGACCTGTTGTGGAGGTATGCAAACTGTAGTTGGTCGAGGTTCTTGTCGATGTAGGAGTGGATGTGTACCATAACCAATCTCTCAAAGCACTTCATCACCACAGACGTTAGTGCCACTGATCGATAGTCATTGAGGCACATCACCTTACTCTACTTGGGCACCGGTATTATTGATGCCCTCTTGAAGCAGGTGGGAACCTCAGACCTCAGAAGTGAGATGTTGAAAATGTCTTCAAAAACTCCCACCAGTTGGTCTGCACAAGTCTTGAGAACGCGATCAGGTCCAGGCACTTTCCGAGGGTTCACCCCCCTGAAGGATCTTCTGACGTCGGCCTCCGTGACTATGACTGTAACACCGTCAGGGCGAATAGGGGCTTGGGAAGGCACATCAGTGTTCACCCTATCGAACCGTGCGTAGAACGGCCCATTTCCGTGCTGTAGGACTCATGACTACATCCTTTTAATGTTCTTGAAAGATATGTTCTGATTTTTTTGTGTTTTTGAGTTTATTGGAAAGTTTTTGTGCAATGAACAGTAATTAGTGATTTCAACATATGAGGTTGATGATTTTTTTATCAACTGGGATTGCTCTATTTCTTCTTTGATCTTGAGTTTCATCAACACATGTCCAAGTTGCAAGCTTCCTAAAAATCGTCATCTATGCATCAGTCCATTATCTCACTGTTTGTGGAACATAAAATTGTGCCAAGAATTTTTCAGTTTTTGGGATGACTGTTTACAAGGTATAATAATAATAATAATAAATTTTATTTATGGGCGCCTTTCAAGAGTCTCAAGGACACCTTACAAAAATTGAGCATGTAGAGGAAAAACATGTAAGGGGAATGAAATAAATAGTAGAGACATGACTAGTACACAAAGTAAAGACAGAATTCAATACAAAACACAGTATGAGGCAATTAATGCACAGATGAAAAGGGACGGGGACGTGGGGCTAAGGATAGGCAGAGGTGAAGAGATGGGTCTTGAGGCGGGACTGGAAGATGGTGAGGGACACGGAATTGCGGATCAGTTGGGGGAGGGAGTTCCAGAGCCTGGGAGCTGCCCTGGAGAAGGCTCTGTCCCCAAAACTGCAGAGGTTGGACTTGTGGATGGAGAGGAGACCGGCTGATGTGGATCTGAGGGACCGTGAGGGTTGGTAGGGGGAGAGGAGGTCAGTGAGATATGGGGGGGGCCAGATGGTTGAGGGCTTTGTAGGTGAGGACCAGGATTTTGTAGGTGATCCGGTGGGAGATGGGAAGCCAGTGAAGTTTTTTGAGGACTGGAGTGATGTGATGCCAGGATTTGGTGTGGGTGATGAGTCGGGCGGCTGCGTTCTGGACCAGTTGGAGTCAGTTGATGTAAGTGGAGCTGATGCCAAGGAGAAGTGAGTTGCAATAGTCCAGTCGGGAGGAGATGAAGGCATGGATGAGGCTTTAAGCAGCAGGCGGTGTGAGAGAGGGTCTGAGTTTGGCGATGTTGCGGAGATGAAAGAAGGAGGTTTTAATGACATGGCGGATGTGAGGCTCAAGGGAGAGGGTGGAATCAAAGATCACGCCAAGGTTGCGGGCCTGGGGAGATGGGGAGACAGTGGTGCCGTCGATGGTGAGAGTGGGGTTATTGATTTTGCTGAGTGTGGCTTTGGAGCCTATGAGGAGGAATTCTGTCTTATCGCTATTGAGTTTGAGGAAATTATGTTGCATCCAGGTTTTTATAGCTGACAGGAGTTGATATGGGAGAGGGGAGGGTTGTGGGGGGATTTGGTGCCAAGGTAAATCTGGGTGTCATCAGCGTAACAGTGGAAGTCCAGATTGAAGTGGCGGAGTATCTGACCAAGGGGGAGGATGTAGATGATGAAGAGGAGGGGGCCGAGTACGGAGCCTTGGGGAACGCCTTGAGTGACTGCGGCTGTAGCAGAGGTGTGGTTGTGGAGAGAGATGAAGTGGGATCTGTTGGAAAGGTAGGAACGGAGCCAGCTGAGTGCAGAGCCTTCAATGCCGAGGTCTTTGAATCTGGTGAGCAGGATGTTATGGTTTACTGTATCGAACGCTGCGCTCAGGTCGAGGAGGATGAGGATGTTGAGGGAACCAGTGTCAGCAGAGGTGAGGAGGTCGTTGAGGACTTTGAGGAGAGCAGTTTCTGTGCCATGGAGGGGGCGAAAGCCAGATTGGAGGGGTTCAAGTAGGTTATACGCAAGGAGGTGGGAATGAAGTTGCGACGCAACGATACGCTCCAGGGTTTTTGAAAGAAAGGGGAGGTTTGAGATTGGGCAGTAGTTAATGAGAGAGGAGGGATCAAGACCAGGTTTCTTTAAGATTGGTGTAACGGCAGCAGTTTTGAAAGCGGAGGGGACAATTCCTTGGGACAATGAGGAGTTGAAGAGATTAGTGAGGTAGGGGCAGAGAACGGCAGAGAATATAGACCCATATTCGCCCTGAGGGTGTTACAGTCATAGTCCTGGAGTTGTTCCTCTGCCCCCCCCCCCCCTCCCCCGACCCGCTATATACAGTCCTCACCTCTGGGGGTGCTTTCTTCTGTTGCAGGCTGTAGGCATGAAGAGGCAGCACCGCAGAATGGTCGGATTTTCCGAAGTGAGGGAGTGGGATAGAGCGATAGACATCCTTGATGGTCGTGTAGCAGTGGTCGAAGGTGTTTGGTCCTCTGGTGCTGCAGGAGACATGTTGGTGGAAGTTAGGGAGTGATTTCTTCAGGTTGGCTTTGTTGAAATCCCCGGTTAAGGTGGTAAATGCCTCGGGGTAAGCGGTCTTGTGCTTGTTGACCGCGGCATTCCTTCAGCTCCCTTTGGTAAAGTAGTCCTTGTCCTTAGGGCCTGTCCCACTGCGGGCACCTAATTTTCGAGTTTAGAAGAGTTTGCGCACGACTCAAACTCGCAGCATGGTCGACACGTGGTCCCAGGAGGTCAATGTAACTCTCCTTCATGCTCGAGAGTAGTTCACGCATACTCAAGGCTTCAGTTTGGTCGAGGAGTATTTTTTAGCATGCTGAAAATTGTCCGCAAGTAAAAATTGGTCGGCATGGAAAAAATCTATATTTTTTTTACTCGTAGGTTTAGTCGAAGTAGGTCGTAGTAGGTCGGCAAGTTATTCGTAGGTAATCAAAGGCAATCAATGGTAGTCGAAGGTAATCGAAGTAGTCGTAGATCATGTTAGTATAGTCAAAGGCAGTCAAAGGTGGTCGTCTTCACTCTCCAATTTTCCCGAAACTAGTCGAAGCTAGTCTTCAACATAGTCGAAGGAGGTCGAAGGAGATCAAAGGAGGTCTTCTACATATTCGTAGGAGGTTCTCTACATAGTCGAAGGAGGTCGTAGGAGTTCTACTTCGGCGATACAACAAGACCATGACACTTTTTAAAACTCTCCTAAACTCGCAAATTAGGTCCCCGCAGTGGGACAGGCCCTTAAGTCCTCCACTTTGTTTTCTAGTGACTGTACGTTGGCCAGTAGGATGGTAGGGAGATGGGGCCGAAGTCCCCTATGCTCCAGTCTTACTTATAGTCCTGCCCGACGATCACGTTTCCATACTCCATGAAGCCTTCCTCGGTGTTTAAAGGGCCTGTCCCACTTACACGACTTTTCAGCAACTGCCTTCGACCTTCAAGCTCGAGAGCACTCGCCTGAAAAACCTTGAGCTGGATCGACCATCAGACAGACAGACAGACAGACAGACAGACAGACAGACAGACAGACACAGACAGACAGACAGACACACACACACACGAAGGAGTGGAGACACTTTTAAGAAGGCCGACAACTTTTAATAAAGTTTAGCGGGCATTTAACAATACCGGTCGGTTTTCCTTGGTTCTGAAAACTGGGCGTGCATATATCAGCAAAGGAGATTGCCTACGGCTACGTCGACTGCCTATAACTACATGGCGATCCCACTGCCACTGCACTACGAGTTCAGAAGAACAATGCCGACCAATTTATACTCGCGGAAATGTTTTCAGCATGCCAAAATATTTTCCTTGACCAAACTGAGATCGCGAGTATGCGGGAACTTCTCTGGAGTATGAAGGAGAATTACAGTGACCTCCGAGGACCACATGTCGACCATGCTGCGAGTTTGTGGCGAGTGCAAACTCTTCTGAACTTACAAATTAGGTTGCCATAGTGGGACAGGCCCTTAAAGATACAGTACTTGCGAGTCTCCGCGAGGTCGGGGATTCCTCTGAGATTGGGGATTTCCTTATAGTCGGCACTTCCAGCTCCGTTACAAGAAAACCGAAGCACCCAGAGGAAGCCCAAACAGTCACAGAGAAAATGTGCAAATTTCACACAGTAAGCATTTGAGGTCAGAACTCAGGTCACAAGCAAGATGACAGAAGTTTAAGATTAAATTTGACTATTTATGCATTTTAAGTCTCTATTTGTCGACTTGCTTGATGGGTGGCTGATAATGGAAGCTGAGACATTCTCCATTGATACAGGATTATGATTGGATCTACACATTGAAATTGAGCTGACTGTGTTAGATTGAATGGACTTTGTTCTATGGAAAGTCCAGTGCCAGGGCCAGTCACCTCCTTGTTCATACTAGCAAGATAGGTGCCATTCTCAACGATACCATGCGGATCATCACCGGCTGCCTACTCCGACGGGTCTTCTGCCGGTGCTCACAGATATCGCACCCGTCAAGCTTCGCAGAGAGTACTTCACTCAATGGCTGGTGTGTAAGGCCCCATCGGATACCAAACATCCTTTGCACTACCTCGCCCAGGACTCACAGCAACTGGGACCTCAACGCCTGTTATCTCGTCGCCCCTTCTCCGGTCACACAGTGACCCTCCGTGACTCCAGTTTCAACACTAGTAGGAGCATGGAGAAACAGCTGGGAACAGACTTCGCGACCATCTCAATTCACTGTTGCACCGAACACCACAGCCCCACCCGGCTCGGACCTGCCCCGCAAAGAGTGGGTCGCCCTGAACCGGCTCCGTACAGGGGTCGGCCGGTTCAACGCCAACATGCATTGCTGGGAGCTGCGTCCATCAGCAGCGTGCATGTGTGGAGCAGACCAGCAAACAGCGCAGCACGTCTTTTTCGACTGAGCTGTCCTCCGCCTCCCTGGTGAAGGGGTAGACCTCATGGACCTCGACAACAGCACATTGAACTGTCTACAGCGCCTGGAGGTCGTTACATAACCTCTGCTGCCTCAAACGCAAGAAGAAGACCTCCTTGTTCCTTAACTTCCCCCACAGGCACATTGACAAGATTCCCAATGCAACAAAAACGTAATTCCTCATGCTCATCGGCCTGACACTATAACTTGCCTCCCTGAAATTATCATCTGCCCTCTGATGCAGAACATTATTTAACTTTACTTTCTAGAAATCTTCAAAATCTTGTTGAAAGAAAAACTATTTAAAAGGGATCTAAGTGGCAACATTTTCACATAGTTGGTGGTGCGTAAATGGAGCGAGCTGCCAGAGGAAATGGTAGCGACGGATACAATTACGACATGTAAAAGACACTTAGACAGCTGCAGTACCTGGATAGGAAAGATTTAGAAGGATATGGGCAGGAAGGAACTGCAAATGCCATTTTACATTGAAGATAGACACAAAAAGCTGGAGTAACTCGGCAGGACAGGCAGCATCTCTGGAGAGCAGGAATGGGTGACGTTTTGGGTCGAGACCCTTCTATGGGTCAGGCACGGGCACGCGGGACTAACTTGGTTAGGCAACTTTGTCAGCATAGGCAGCCTGGGGTGAAGAGCTGTAAAAAACGGAATAAAACACCTATAAAACAGCGGCCACGGTGGCACAGCGGTAGTGTTGCTGCCTTAAAGTGCTTGCAGCGCCGGAGTCCTGGGTTCGATCCTGACTACGGGTGCTTTCTGTACGGAGTTTGTACGTTCTACCTGTGACATGTGTGGGTTTTCTCCGAGATATTCGATTTCCTCCCATACTCCAAAGACGTACAGGTTTGTAGGTTAATTGGTTTGGTTATAAATTTAAAATTGTCCATAGTGTGTGTAGGGTAGTGTTAATGTGCAGGGATCGTGGACTCAGTTTGCTGAAGGGCCTGTTTCCGTGCTGTATCTCTAAACTAAACTAAACTAAACCTATAGCTCCAAGACTCCATTTGCATCTGGTTTCATGACCCACCATTTGCTGCCATCACCACACATCCTCTCGGTGGGGGCGCTGCCAGACGGCTGCCCTGCCAGCAGCATGTTAGTCATTTCTACTTTTTTTGTTTTTTTAGTATGTCCAAGTGTGTGTTTTTAATGTTTCTCGGTGTGTCTTGTGTGGGGGGTGGTGAGGGGGGGGGATAAGGGGGGAGCTGCTTTTGGTCGCCTCCTCCACGGAGAGGCGAGTTTTTCCATGTCGCCTCCCTCGCGGCATAACACCAAGAATTGGTGCGGCCTTTCCCGGAGTCGGGCCCGGAGCTTGAGCAGCGGGCGTAGCGCGGACTTCTCATCGCGGAGCGGGCGAGCCCTCACCGGAGGTTGCCAGGAGGGAGTTCTCCGATTGTGGCCCTTGGCAGCCTGAAGCCGCGGTTTGCGGGCTTCCAGCTGTCGCGGCGTCCGGAGCCTGGGATCCCTCGTTGGGGACCGCGGAGGAAAAGGGCGCAGCGGGGACTTACCATCTGGAGCGGGATCCCTCGCCGGGGATCCCTGGAGAAGAGCTCCGACCGCCGACTCGCAGCCTACATCATTTAGAGGCCGCGGACTGCGGTGCTTCTAACCGCGGGCAAGGCGGGGACTTACCATCTGGAGCGGGATCCCTCGCCGGGGATCCCTGGAGAAGAGCTCCGACTACCGGCCCACGGCCTATAACATCTAGAAGCCGCGGACTATGGTTCTTCTAACCTCGGCGCGGCGGGGACTTTAGATCTTCGACCGCCGGCCTGCTGCCTACACCATCTTGAAGCCGCGGTCTCCGGGGAAGCACTGATTCGGGACTTACCTTGCCTGTACATCTCACCACCCGCAGCACGACTGCGGAGGTCTGTGGTCCTGACCACAGGGGGAAATGGAGGAGGACTGACTGAACATTGTGCCTTCCACCACAGTGAAGAATGCTGTGGTGGATGTTTGTGTTAAAATTTTATTGTGTATTGTGTGTTCTTTTTTTATTGTACCGCTGATATATATCGTAGATAGACACAAATTGCTGGAGTAACTCAGCGGGACAGGCAGCATCTCTGGAGAGAAAGAATGGGTGACGTTTCGGGTCGAGACCCTTGTTCAGCAGTCTGAAGAAGGGTCTTGACCCGAAATGGCACCCGTTTCTATGTGAAATGTAGAGTTAGGTATCAAGATACTGTTATCTTCTCATGTTTAGTTACAGCCTAAATAAAACTATGCACATACAACAGTACAAACAAAATGTGCAGCACTGTTTCCATATGGATTGGGGAAAACCATGAGTGGTTATCCTTTCCTGTTAGCTTTGGTTATGTAAATGTAATGTGATCTTTGAAGGTTAGGCCACTGTCATGGTTGAATAGGTAGAAATCTGTTTAACTTGTAAGTTGTTATGCCCCTGTCAAGACACACACACACACACACACACACACACACACACACACACACACACACACACACACACACACACACACACACGTACGTTGGGGGCCAGGGACAGCGGAGGAGCGCTTTCTGCGTGTGAAGAGGAAGGTAGAAGGCTGCCACAGAGCACGTTAAGTCCTTTAGAGAGCGCGGGAGGGAGGAAGAGAAGGGGAGAGAAGGGGAGAGAAGGGGAGAGAAGGACAGAGAAGGGGAGAGAGAAGGGGAGAGAGAAGGGGGGGGAAAGGAGTGGAGACAGTTTTAAGAAGTTTAATAAAGTTAGCGGGCATTTTACCTTCCGGCGGATCTTCTAGGTGTTGAAAACCAAAGATCCTACAGGATCTTTGCTGAAAACTCCAATGAGCCAATCAAAATGGTCGGTCAGAGAGTCAGGAGATTGTCTTTGACTGCCTGTAAGTAAATAGCAACCCCACTCCACTGGCTTCGGGCTATTTTTAGTCGAGGTCGGTTTTGGGTTTTTTGAAATAATCGCAGGAACATAGAAGAAGCCTCGACTACGCGGATACCACTTTCCACCATTAGGGAGAATAACCAAAACCTCCGGGAACCTCACAGAAACCTTGGGTGGGGCGCAAGGTCTCCAGAGGTTTCCGTTCAGGTTTCCTAAGTGGGACAGGGGTTTTGTGGGACAGGGGCTTAAGGCCTGCAGCAGCATTAACTACATGGAGCATATGTTCATAAGGAATGAGTCCTCATTAATTGAGACTGTACTGGGTGAGGTTTGGTGGTTATGATGAATTATGGCATGTCTATTATAACGTGCCTTGACCTTGACCACATATTTGTGATGTTTGAACTCCAGGCATCATTGTATCAAAGATTTCCATGCTCAGTAACTTCCAGACCTACCCACCCCCCACTCTTTCCACTGCCAGCTGAACTGGTCTGAGAGTCCTCTTTGTGGAACCAGAGAACCTAACTACTCCTTATCGCCTCCAACAAACTTTTCATTTCAATATTTGTGAATCTTGCGGCTCATTATTTTTCCAAATGCTGTGCCATTCTTAAAAGTGAACCCTGACTTAAGGTATTGAAGACTTGAAGAATAAGTGACAGCAATTGCTCCAGTCACAGTGCACCTTTCCTTTAAGAGAAGAATACGGAGAGTGCAGGCTCACATTAATTAGAATAAACTACTTAGTTTTCAACTCCTAGCTCTGCAGTTGTCATAATCTGAACACTGCAACCATGGAAGTGATCAAGCAACATGAAGCTGGCATAATGCCTGCATTGCAATCAACTAATGTGAGTTAACTGTGCAATGTTATCTTACCATCTGATTTTGACATTCAGTGTTTGTCCCCCAATTCCCCATGTCTGTTCTAAACAATTAACTTGTCATTTTGCAGGCTTACAAAGTTTATTAATTTAACAGCAATGACATGGAATTTATATCAACATACTCTGAAAATCCAAAGATGTGGAAGACATTATAAAATGTAAGCTGTTTTTTTTTTACTTAGTTCTGACTTGAATCTACTTCAGGCTCTGACTAAACCTTCAGCTCCCCCCCACTTTCCATCCACTACTTCTGATAACCCCCTACTTACCATGCCAAACACCCATACACACAATTCTATCAGATTTGGACCCTTTTTGTTACGATTCTAGGATCTTCCCTTCCAGACTTCCTTAGAATTAGAAAAAAAGCTGTCTAAAGGGAAAAGTCAGTATTGCACAGCAGTGCCCTTCCATTCTTAATGAGGTGGGGTCCTCTTTGTTTTGTACATTTTAACTGAATGTTTTCATCCCTCTTAAGTGGAAAAACTAGTCTCCACGGAGTAGTTTATGAATTCCTTTGAGGAGATGAAAGGTTAATCTGAGTAAATAAAACAACCTAGGGCTCTTCCTCAGATAGTTCATTTCCTTTGAAGTGGAAGTCAACAACTTTGAAGATGCCTTAGGTTTTATTTTGAAAAGTAATTATATAATATTCCTATTTTGTGGGCAGATGGAGAGCTGGATTGCAGTCCCAGCAGTTTTAGAGGACTGTTTATCAGGTCAGACAGGAGGCCAAACTACTGAAACTAGAGAAGTTACTTTCTGAGGCCGCAGTTTGCCTACTTTATCCAAATCAGTTTGATTGCCCATATGAACCATTTTAAAAGCCTGAAGGAATAAAGTAACCAATCTTGAATTGATTCAGTTAAAATGTTAATGATGTCCCTTTTGGAAGTTGATGCTGTAATTTCTCTACCATCAGCTGTCCTTAGTGACATTATACGTTTGCTTGGAGGGAACTTGGTGTCTATTTGGAGTCAAATTGCTGGATTGGTCATCCAGAGAATGGATATCTCTGGCTAAGGATCCCAAAAACGAGTTTGGATTCCCTCACAAGCAGGGAATTGAAGATCAGTTACTGCAGTTTTAAATACATAACTTTTGGTCGGTATCAGTAACATCTATTAGAAAGATTTATTTGATCTTAAAGGTAGTTCCCTCTTTACTGTCCTTTGAATTGAATTGAATAATTTTTCTTGGCCAAGTATGTGTACATACAAGGAATTTGCCTTGGTGCTTTGCTCGCAAGGATAACAACACGATATACAGTAGACAATTAAAAATAAAATATTATAATTTAAACACATAAAGAATAAAATAAAATACCAACTCAGTATGGGCTCAGTGAGCCATACAGTTTAAGGGCAAACAAGGATGGGCATTAAATTCTGACATTGTCGAAGACACCACATACCTTTAAGTGAATTAATTAAAGTCCAAAGAGATCCACTGAACAAACACCTGGCAGTTATAATTAGCTTTTATGTCTCACTGGTTCAGCTAAAAAATATATTGAGGAGTTCTTATAGAAAACAAGCAGGGAACATGCAAGACTGCAACATACAAAATAATGGAAGCAATTTTTCTAAGATGTTACAGAATAGCACTATCAATAATCCATGGATGTCAGAACAGTGGCCAATAAATTTGATCTTGCCTGAACGTGAGACACTGGGGGATGAGAACACATGGTCCACAAGGTCAGGGAGTTCACACGGAATTGGTATTTCCCTCTTAGATCAGGCATGCAGCCAGCATGACTTACCCATGCTATTCCTTGGCCGATTACCTGATTGATTAGGAAGGAACTGCAGTTGCTGGTTTAAACCGAAGATAGACACAACATGCTGGAGTAACTCAGTGGGACAGGCAGCATCTCTGGCGAGAAGGAATGGGTGACGTTTCAGGTCGAGACTAAAGAAGGGTCTCGACCCGGAATGTCACCCATTCCTTCTCTCCAGAGATGTTGCCTGTCCTGCTATTGCTCCAGCATTTTGTGTCTATGCCTGATTGTTTAGTTAAGTTTAGAGATACAGCGCGGAAACAGGCCCTTCGGTCCAGCGAGTCTGCACCTACCAGCGATCCCTGAACACTTACACTATCCTAACACACTAGGGACAATTTACTCTTATACCAATCCAATTAACCTACAAATTTGTACATCTTTGGAATGTGGGAGGAAAACAAAGATCTTGGAGAAAACCCATGTGTTCACTGGGAGAACGTACGCAATTGCTTTACGTACAGACAGCACCCGTAGTCGGGATTAAACGCGGGTCTAGTGTAGTAGTGCAGGACTGCTCTCTGGTTGTGGTAGGATGATTTTGTTGCCTGATAACAGCTGGGAGGCATAGGTCTATGTTATGGGCAGCAGGGGAAAGCTTCTGTTATCTTTTCAGAAGGCAGAGATCACCCATACCAATACCTTACGAAGAAATTATAGTTGGGAGCTTTGATCAAGAAAGGAAATCCAAGATAAATAGTTTACATCTCTGATTAGCCACTCCTCTCCTCCTACTACTCATAATAATCTCCTACACTTTCCTGTTTTCCTACAATTACCACGTCATAATCACTTCCCCTCCTTCTCTTCATGTTTAAACGGGAACACTGAAATCCAGGAATGTTCATTATTTTGGCACCAATTAAAATAACATTAGTCAGGCATGCTCCGGAACTTAAGAACATAATTTAATTGCTATTTAACTGTGATACTGGGAGATTGTTACTGTAATGTGGATCCCATTCAAGTAATAACCTGTTTCTAGTCATTCAGATGGATGCTAATATCTCCAAGCCGTATTTGTAGATATTTACCTTCATTTCAAGGAAGATATCATTCAATATTTTTTTTACTTTCATATGGAGACATTTTTGCTGTTGGTATGAATCCAGACCTCACAATTTGCTCACATATCTGCCAATCTCCCCCCCCCCCCCCCCCCCCCCCCCCCCCCCTCATATCACATGTAAGAAGGAACTGCAGATGCTGGTTTAAACAAAAGTTACACAAAATACTGGATTAACTCAGCGGGACAGGTAGCATCTCTGGAGAGAAGGAATTACCCGAAATTCACCTTCCTTCTCTCCAGAGATACTGCCTGTCCCACTGAGTTAATCCAGCATTTTGTGTCTATCCACATACACTTGCCAGGTCTTGTCCTATTTCCACCTCTCTTCCAGCTTTGTATTTACTTTTGCTGACCTCTTGTTGTGTCCCCATGTGCCTGCGTTTTACTGACTCCATTTCAGCCATAATTTTCCAACAAACCTTCTGGATGGAGAAATATTTCCTGACCACTCATGAAACTTATGTGGGAGGACTTAGTTCCTCGCACACTGTTGAGTGCATTGGGCAGCAAGCTTTCGCCATTCTGTTCGGTCACGGGCGACGTCTTCCACCCTCGATAGGTTAGCGTCCCGGGCTCCCAAATCCTTCTGGAATGTTTGCCTCCATGTGAGAAGCCTCTTTTCCTTCTTCCGTCAGGTTGCCATATCATTTCTGGGAAGGTGCACGTTCTGGAGACATTCTGAGTACATGTCCTGCAAATTTCATCCTGCATACCTCTATGTCCTGGCTGAGAGGCTTTGTTGCAGTTTCCCAGTTGATCTCCTCACTTGTGATGTGGTCTCTGTAGCTAGTCTTCAGGATTTTCCTCAAGCAGCATTGTTGGAATGCATCAAATTTTTTTTTCATCTTCACATTGATTTTCCAGGTCTCACTGGCATAGAGGGCTATAGGGAGGACTACGGACTGGAAGAGCTTGACTTTTCGCATCTACGAAGGCTTGGATCAATTCAGTTTATGTATTCACCATGAACCTCCCAGCCAGTAGAAATTATCTATATTACAAAAAGTCTGTTCTTGACCGGTTTTGGCCATCTGTGCTGCGATTTCCAAGAGAACGCCGCCACCTACGGCCGTCATTTTTGGCCACCTTGCTCAGAGCCCCCCTCCGCCACATGTGTGCCGAGGATATTTCCCGTTGATTATAAATGACAGATATATTAATGTTTTTACAAAATTCCCCATTCTCTCTGCTGCCCCCGCTGGCGGCAGGGGGGAGGGACTATAAAACCAGGAAGTGGTGTGCCACACAGTCTCTTCAAGATGGAGGAAGGCAGAGGGTCACGTTTCTCTGAGCTGTGAATAACACTGAACTCATGTCTACTCAAATGTAAGTGACCTTAGTGGTTCTAAAATGCTTGCAGAATGTGTCTATTGGTTCTAAAGCTTGCAAAAAATGTCTCTTGGTTCTAAAGCTTGCAAAAAATGTCTCTATTGGTTCTAAGCTTGCAAAAATATGTCTATTGGTTCTAAAGCTGGCAAAAATATGTCTATTGGTTCTAAAGCTGGCAAAAAATGTCTATTGGTTCTAAAGCTTGCAAAAAAATGTCTTGGTTCTAAAGCTTGCAAAAAAAATGTCTATTGGTTCTAAAGCATGCAAAAAATGTCTATTTGTTCTAAAGCTTGCAAAAAAACGACTATTGGTTCTAAAGCTTGCAAAAAAAATGTCTATTGGTTCAAAAATGGTTCATACTAGCGCTCCAGAAAGCTCCCCCCCCCCCCCCCTCCTCCCTCCTGGTTGGCTTGGCTTGGGTGTGTCTTGAAATTGAAAGGCACTACTTACTGCAAATGGTGGCTTGGGAGCTTTGGCTTCAAGTTGAAAGGCACTATTACAGCAAATGGTGGCTTGGTTGCTTTGGCTTGAAGTTGAAAGGCACTACTTATTGCAAATGGTGGCTTGGTTGCTTTGGCTTGAAATTGAAAGGCACTACTTACTGCAAATGGTGGCTTGGGTGTGGCTTGAAGTTAAAATACACCACTTACTGCAAATGGTGGCATGAAGTTGAAAGGCACTACTTACTGCAAATGGTGGATTGGTTGCTTTGGCTTGAAGTTGAAAGGCACTACTTAGTGCAAATGGTGGCTTGGGAGCTTTGACTTGAAGTTGAAAGGCACTACTTCCTGCAAATGATGGCTTGGGTGTGGCTTGAAGTTGAAAGGCACCACTTACTGCAAATGGGGTGCGTGGGTGCACTGGCTTGAAGTTGAATGGCACTACTTACTGCAAATTGTGGCTTGAAGTTGAAAGGCACTCCTTACTGCAAATGGTGGCATGAAGTTGAAAGGTACTACTTACTGCAAATGGTGGCTTGGGTGCTTTGGCTTGCAGTTGAAAGGTAGTACTTACTGCAAATGGTGGCTTGGGTGCTTTGGCTTGGTTGAAAGCACTACTTACTGCAAATGGTGGCTTGGGAGCTTTGGTTTGAAGTTGAAAGGCATTACTTACTGCAAATGGTGGCTTGGTTGCTTTGGCTTGAAGTTGAAAGGCACTACTTTCTGCAAATGATGGCTTGGGTGTGGCTTGGGTGTGGCTTGAAGTTGAAAGACACCACTTACTGCAAATGGTGGCATGAAGTTGAAAGGCACTACTTACTGCAAATGGAGGCTTGGGAGCTTTGGCTTGAAGTTGAAAGGCACGATTACTGCGAATGGTGGCTTGGTTGCTTTGGCTTGAAGTTGAAAGGCACTACTTACTGCAAATGATGGCTTGGGTGTGGCTTGAAGTTGAAAGGCACTACTTACTGCAGATGGTGGCTTGGGAGCTTTGGCTTGAAGTAGAAAAGGCACTACTTACTGCAAATGGTGGCTTGGGTGCTTTGGCTTGACGTTGGAAGGCACTACTTACTGCAAATGGTGGCATGAGGTTGACAGGCACTACTTACTGCAAATGGTGGCTTGGGTGCATTGGCTTGAAGTTGAAAGGCACTATTTACCGCTAATGGTAGCATGAAGTTGAAAGGCACTATTATTGCAAATGGTGGCTTGGTTGCTTTGGCTTGAAGTTGAAAGGCACTACTTACTGCAAATTGTGGCTTGGGAGCTTTGACGAAGTTGAAAGGCACCTCTTACTGCTAATGGTGGCTTGGGTGTGGCTTGGGTGTGGTTTGAAGTTGAAAGGCACTACTTATTGCAAATGGTGGCTTGGGTGCATTGGCTTGAAGTTGAAAGGCACCACTTACTGCAAATGGTGGCATGAAGTTGAAATGCACTACTTACTGCAAATGGTGGCTTGGGCGCTTTGGCTTGAAGTTAAAAGGCACTACTGTAAATGCACTTACTTCCTGTTTGCACTGTATATTGATTTTAGATAAAACGCTACCATTTACGGCTGTGATTTTTGGCCATCTTACTCAGTCCCCCTCCGCTGAGCAGGTGCAGAGAATTCTTCCCATCAATGAAAAATAAAAGTGTTATTAGTTTTTTTTAAATTTTGAGAATCTCTCTCCTGTCAATCACTCCACTCCTTTCCGGTGGGGGGGCGGGGGTTATAAAACCCGGAAATGTGGGTGTGGCTCAGTCTCTGCAAGATGGAGGAGGGAGAGGTCACGACTCGCTGTCTTTAGTGGCTCTGCACCCTACTTCAAATGGTATGAAACTGCACTTGAATTTGGTGGCCTTATACCCTGCTAGAAGTGGTAAGAAACTGCACTTGAATTTGGTGGCCTTATACCCTGCTTGAAATAGAATTTCAAGGATTAGCCGTGAGTCAACTACCAGCCCACCAGCCGTGAGTGAGTGAGTTGCCAGCACAACAGACTTGATTGACTGAGACGCCAGCCCAAGAATCCATTTGCGGCACAAGTTGCATACTAGCCCTCGAAACCAGTCCCTTCAGCCCACAACACCCATAGTAGCGCTCCAGAAAGCCCCCCCCCCCCAACTGGCCACCAATATTAGAATTGGTGGAGAGGTGGAATATTGCGTTGGATGACCAGCCCTCCTGTGTGATGCTGCGACCCAACGGGTCCCACTTAGTCCAGTTTATATTACTAAAACTAAGATCTTGACCGCTTTTGACTTACTGTTTCGTGATTTCCGAGAGAACGCCGCCAGCTACGGCAATCATTTTTGGTCACCTCGCTCAGAGTCCCCTTCCGCCGGACTGGACTGGATGATTTTTCCCATTGATAAAAAATCAGAGATATATGAATGTTTTTATAAAATTCACCATTCTCTCTGCTGGTGGCAGGGGGGAGGGACTATAAAACCCGGAAGTGTCATGGCTCACTCAGTCTCTGCCAGACGGTGGAAGCAAGATGGTCACGGCTCTCTTAGCTGCGAATAACACTGAACGCATGTCTACTCCACGGTGAGTCCCCGGGATGTGGCTTTCAGAAAATGTGTTTTGTTGGCTGGAATTTGGAGGAGCAGCACCTCATATTCTGCCTGGGCAGTCTGCATCCCAGCGGCTTGAATTCTCCAATTTCAGGTAGCCCTTGCTGTCTCCTCCCCTTCACAGCTCTCCCTCAGCCCTCTGGCTCCTCCTCTTCCTTTCTTCTTCCCCCTCCCCACCCTACATCAGTCTGAAGAGGGTTTTGGCCTGAAACGTTGCCTATTTCCTTCACTCCATAGATGCTGCCTCACCCACTGAGTTTCTCCAGCACTTTTGTTTACCTTAGTTTGTATAACTTCTCTTAAAATATCTCTGAAGACTAGGAATTATTTCAGTGAATCTATGCTGCGCTCCCTCTAAGGCCTGATGTCTTTCCTGATGTGTGCTGTCCAGACCTAATACATTACCTATTGTATGTTCTAATTAGACCTCAAAGTAGCTCATAAACCTCATATTCTGGACATCTTAATATAAAGCAACTGCTTTGTCTTCATTTATTTTCATTAGTTCTTATGATATACTAATGACATACTGTAGATTGATTGCAAGTCATTAGGTAGCTACTTTTTTTACTTTTTATTCAGCAAGTTCTCTCTGGTCTATTCCTTGTGGTCTTCATTTACTCCATCTATTTGTCACACATTTATCCATTTGATAAATATTTCCTTACCTCTATAATTTTCTTCAGTCTTCATTTGATCCTGTGGTAAAACTGCTTTGCTCTAATCTAGAATATTAAGTGAACTTTTGCATTTCTTTCTCTCAGTCATACATGTTGTGGTTTCTAGCTCAGTGACCTTTATATCTTGTGTGGGTGGCCCAATGTTAATTCTAGGACAAATCAATTATCCAAAACATACATAAAATGTCCTCTACCTTCCTGATATTAATTTACCTGCATATTCCAATTTATATAGAAGTAGACATGCTAATTAAAACCACTCAGCCATGGCTATTTACAGGGCTAATTTCTGCTTTAATACCTTTTGCAAATTTAGATCTGCCATCAGTATGTCTATAGAAATTTTCCCCAGTCTTAAATCTTTTTTTTATATCTTAATAGCATCCATTAAGTCCCAACTGCCTGCTTACTTCTCATTATATTCTTTCTCATTAAGTATCACCATTAGTACTCCTCCTCTTCTACGATTTTCTTTATTTCCCGATGAATTTATAAGCTGGTAAATTCAGTCCTAACACTTGAGGCAATATCACGGCAATGCTCTCCATGCTCTACACTCTAAACTGCATTTGCAACTGCAATTCAATCAATTTGTTCCTTAAACGTTGTGCTTTTATCTAAAAATAGATCCATGCATTTTAACCTGGTCTTTGTGCTTTAATGTTGTTTATTGACTTATTTCTTAATTCCTGGTCCTGATTTATATCATGTATGCAATAATTCTATTGCATAGTGAAAGATGTGAATTGTATCATCGAATTGATCAGAAAACCAATATGATTGGGAACTCTAACTATGCAGAGCTTGATTACTTATTTAATGACGCCATTGCACATAAAGTGCTTTCATCCATCATTGTACAATACACAATATTAGCAATATGACATTTTTGCCTCTGTTTCCACAACCAATCATACATATGTTGAACCCAGGGGGAGTACTCTAACGGAGAATGAAGGGCAGTCTCCCCTTTATTGGAGAATTAAGGGATTCCCCCTTCCCCCAACCCACTTGTCATTTGCAACAACCTGAATCTTTCTCGATGGTGAGTTTGTCCATCTCACCATCTTGCAGGTAAATCTTTCTAAAGGCAGATTTCAATAACTTTAATAAACTTATTTGCCACCCTGGTTACCAGCTTTCATGACACAAAATCCCATCAACTGCTGACAGTGCATTGCTTTCTTTGACAACACTTGTGGGCATTTGTGGGCAAATCTGTCACAATGCCATGGCTCTGGCTTTAAGTGCTCCTACCATAGAAGAGAGCAAAGTTCGCACAATGTGCTCAGCTTTGGATATATCACATAGTTTGTGCACAATTAGGTGCAGAGGTCTACAGATATATTAACACTTTGTTGGCCATCCATTGGTTTACTTTGTCTTCAAATAAAACTGGCATTGAAAGTCGGCAGTTTTAAATAATTTGTAAGCCTGTATTTTTTAGCTTTACCATGACCTGTATTACATAAGTCAATTAAAAAAAAAACTTTTATAATACTCACTTGTTTCTAAGATGTCTTAGAATTCTTATTTATGCTTCCTTTTTTCTCCTGAACACTCTTCTTCGCCTTGCTCACTAAACTTCTGTCTTTTTCAGTATCCACTTTTTCTGCAGAGAAGGCAAACAAATAGGATTAAAGTGAAAAGAGCCAGTTGCACAGGTAGGGTTGGATTCACATTTGTTTACACGTCACTAGATTTCCAAAACAAATACTCTGTTCCGAGCTCTATCATGGGAGCAGATTATTGGATACATGGAGGAAAAAAATGAAGATGTTGCATTTCATTAAAGTTTCTGTGTTGGAATGCAACATCTCTCACCCATTACCTCTTAAAGTGGAGAAGGAGCATTCAGATTGGCATTTAATGTCCAGGGGATAAGCACTGGGAAAAACAGAGGTCCTGACATGGCAGAAGAAGCCCACCACCTTCTAAACTACTCACATATCCACCTCCTCAACCTCCCATTGCCTCATCTGTGGAAGAGTCCATAGTTCATATTGGCCTTGCCAACTCAGAACCCACTAGAGTACCAAACCAAAAGAGGGAAATGATTTATTCCAATGAGCCTTATAATGATAAAAAGATCATTTTATATTTCCATTGTTTATTATTAATTAATTTATTTTAATAAAACTGCAGAATTGTACATTTGCTATAGTTCATAACTGCTGGCAAGTTAATCAAGCCTTCTGTTGGAATTTGTATTCATGGATGATGGAATTCCAGACTATTCACAGCATTCTCAGCTCAAGACTTTGTGGTACAATGTTATAATTGATGGAAACTTTAAAACTGAGCTGGAGGGAGAAATATAAAAAGTTTAGATGGGGCAACTTGGTCGGCATGGACACGTTGAGCTGTAGAGCCTGTTTCCGTGCTATATAACTACATTTTGCAGGAGATATTCCTGTTTTGCTTAATTTATAACACCAGATCAGGTCAATCAATTTAAATACTTAGGTTGGGACATTTAGTTCCAACTCTATTAATAATGAAGAATTGGGGAACTGCTGCTTTGAATTTTCAACAGCAGGTATTTTATGTGTGCAATGAATCATGTGTAAATTATGACCATTTTGCTGCTGTTTCAGATCTACAATGATGTGCACCAGAAAATACATTGCAAGATCATACAATGAAGGTTTGTATTCGTTTGGAGAAATATAAACAAAAATGGCCCAATTTAGTCGCCCCAATCACTTGGTAGTTTACATGATGCAACATTCATTTCAATATACATATATTGGACGGGTTAGACTGAGAAAACACCAAGGTCTAGTTTAAATTCAATCATGTTGTACATATTTTCTATTGCATTATGGTATTGAATGAACTCAGTCTTGATCTGTAGTGAGCCATCCAACTCTACTAAATGCAGGGTGACACTTGAATGTAGCAATGAGTGATTTACTGTTGGAGCTGTTGAATTTTGCATGAAATATTAAACTGGGCTTCTCTTGTAAAAGGTACAATATAATCATGCTGTTTCAAAGCAGAGAATGGTGTCATTGTCAATATTTATTCTTCAATTTACATTACGAAAACAGATTATCTAGTCAGTATGTCATTACTGTGGGAGAGATCTGACTCCACACACATTGGTTTCCACCACATCTCTGCAGTTATGAGGGCAGATGTGAGACCGAATAAGGTACAAAGCGTTTGGCATCCTGAAATAGGGAACGGTGCTTTCTTTTAATTTTTCAGCTCTGCAACTGGATTCTTGACTTCCTGACCAACAGACCCCAATCAGTGAGGATAGGGGCCAAATCATCCTCCACGATAACCCTCAACACTGGTGTTCCGCAAGGATGCGTTCTCAGCCCCCTTCTTTACTCCTTGTACACCCACAACTGTGTAGCCATGTCCAAATCAAATTCAACTTACAAATTTGCAGACAACACCACCATTGTGGGCTGGATATCAACTAATGATGAGTAGGAGTATAGGAAGGAGATGGAGAACCTCGTGTCCTGGTGTCAAGACAACAACCTTTCCCTCAATGTCAACAAGCTAGAGGAGAGAGTGATAAACTTCAGGAAGCGAATGTACACATAACATAGTTTGCATTGATGACGCCGATGTAGAGATGGTTGAAAACCTCATTCCCTGGAGTAAATATCACCAAAGACTTCTCCTGGATCACCCATATTGAAGCAATAACCATGAAACACACCAACTTTCCTTAGAAGACTTAGGAAGTTTGGCAAGTCCCCAACAACCCTCACCAACCTCTACAGATGCATCAGAGAAAGCATTTTATCAGGATGCATCACAGCTTCATTTGGGAACAGTTCCATCCAAAACTGCAGGAAATTGCAGCAAATTGTGGACACTACCCAGATCATCACACAAACCAACCTTCCTTCCATTGACTCCATTAATACCTCACGCTGCCTCAGCAAGGCCAGCAGCATAATCAAGGACGAGTCGTACCCTGGCCACTCGCTCTTCTCTCCTCTCCCATCGGGCAATAGGTACAGAAGTGTAAAAACACACACTCCGGATTCAGGGACAGTTTCTTCTCAGCTGTTAACAGGTAACTGAACCTACCATAACCAGAGAGCTGTCCTGAACTACTATCTACCTCATCAGGGATCTTCAGACTAGCTTTGATCGGACTTTACTGGCGTTATCTTGCACTAAACATTATTCCCTTATCATGTACCTATATACTGTAAATGGCTCGATTGTAATCATGTATTGTCTTTCCGCTGGAGGGTTAGCACACAACATTAGCTTTTCACTGTACCTCAGTACATCTGACAATAAACTAAACTAAACTAAATTAAACCGTTTCAGCAGAATATTTTAGATGGATCTAATATTAATATTTTGTTATTGGACCAAATTATGTCAAATAAGATCTATCTTCAACAGGTAAAGATATTTTATTTTCCTGATGACTGCACACTACTGTTACCTCAGAAAATATACAACTCGAAGCAAAACATTCTCAATCTTGAAATTCATGATTTCCACGCATAAATAGACAAGAAAGAGGTATTTGCAATGATATGTTTATAGCTAAACATATTTATTTCCTGAGAACCAGAGAAGGTATTGAAAAAAATTTGCACTAAGAAGAAAACATTCTGTTCCTTAATATGTTAGTACATAATTTTGAACCAAACAGGAAACTTTAATCTAAACAACAGCAAAACTAAAGGGTGGGCCCAGCAGAGCAGGAAAACCAAAGAGAAAAGCAGTCTACCTTTCATGATTATTTTCATATTTTCATATGCAAAGATTAACAAGCTTTAAAAAAGAAATAATTTAAAAACATGAAATAACATGCACAGAATTTCCATTGAAAGGTGACACAGCAATGATTTATTAGCAAATGGAAGTATATTGTGTTTCTAAAGGAGAGAAATTTAATATTTCTGGAAAATATCCTCAAAGATCACAATGTCTAGTTAACTTCTTGCTTTTGTGCTAGTGCAGGATCCCCTTAAGACTAGTGCTCCCACTCCATTATCTGGATTTTATTATTCAGGCAATGTTACCAGTAAATGCTGTTAAATGCTGAAATACATGGTCCAGTCTTCACAAATGACTCCTACAATCTGAAGCTGGCAATCACTGACTGAAAGCATCCCTCTTTAACAGAAGAAGCTGTTTGTTCAGTATTGGGCGGTTGGTGAAATCCCAGGCAGTCCATAGACAAGAGACAACATCGTGACTTTCAGGTCCCTCCCACATGTGCCGGAAAAATATCCTGGCCATCAATGCAAACCATTTGAGAACCCTTACGAGAGCACCAGGGAAGAATAAGGCAGAGAGAAATTAAGCAATAAGGGAATGCACGTATAATTAATTAACTTCTGTATGCAATATGGCATGTATTGATTTATCAATTTAGTCTGGAATATTTCCATGCTGCATTGTGGTCGAGTGTTTGTTGTGAACGTCACCAACAAATGGAAAATAAGAACTGTGAGTGGCAATTGAAGAACAGTACGATTGTTTTCACTAGTATCACAATCATACTCTGTATGTCTTCAGGTAAGTCTGGGCAAAAGGCCCTGTGAAATTACTCATTTCCTCAAAGTGTTCCACATCTACACAATGTTTGGTTGAGCCCACATGACTGGCAACGTCTTAAAGGGCCTTTTCACGGGGCGAGTTGACGCAAGATGTCACCAGAGTGAAGAGGTCGTGGTCCAGCACGAGTCTCGCACGATATAACGGCAGTAGATAAAGAGTTCCCACGGTACTCGGCATTTATGTTATTCGTGCGAGTGACTTGGCCGTTTCCCGAGCTGTCGCGTTAAATCTTGAATGAACATCGTGAACTACACGTGACACAAATGATGTAACTTTTTTTTTCACACACTATATATATCCTCCCTTGGTTGAATCGGCTCATTTGGAGACATGCCTTTACGAAATAATTTCGAGTACAGGATGTTGGTTTTTTTCATTGACGCGCTGCATGCAGCTGCCCACTATGTGCATCGAAAACGCTTGCTTGAAGGCAGAAGGGAGAGATTAATTAAAAAGAGAATTAAGAGGAAGTCTCACTGGGTGAAGCCCATCTTTCAACGGAGAGCTCAATTTGGACAATATGAGCAACTGCTTAATGTGCTGTGCGAAGAGGATACAAGTGCATTCAAAAACTTTGTCAGAATTTCACCCGAGCTCTTTAATGAGTTAAAGAATAATTTGGGACCTCTGCTGAAGAAGACTGACACTGTAATGAGAAAAGCACTGGAACCAGGGTTGCGCATAGCAATCACCCTCCGCTACTTGGCCTCAGGCGATTCTTATACTGCGACTTTTTTACTTTGCAGCTGCAGGGCAGACAGACAGACTTATAAGAGAAGTTTAAGTTAACTGCAAACACAGCACTTTTACATCAATAGCAATGTATGTTTTTAAATCTTGGATAACATTAAATGGTTCTCCTCTTGATGAACTTATATATCGTTATATAAACTCACATGAGCACTCGGGAAACTCGGCAGCCTTCGTCTCCAGCAGGTTCCTTTTTCTCTCCCTGTTTCTATAATCCTCTCTGGATTTATCGTACAGAATCTCGTTAAATTGGAACCATTCTACAAGTTCCCCCTCTTGTTCCCTGGTGAAGTTATATGACTTTACCTTCTGCCATCTTCCCTTTACGTCTGTAGAGGCTATTCCTACAACGGCTACTGGGGAGGCAATCTGAATTGCACCTTGCTCACCCTCTCCCTGCTCCAAGGAGCCCACAGGCAGTGTTATCTGTGGCATCTCCTGTTGCCTCTCCACCTGTCTCTCTTGCTGCGTCTCCTCCTCATTCTCCTGCATGGCAAAAACATCTCTGACCCGCTTTACCCCCTTCCTTTGAGATTTTCTGGGAGCCATCTCTGCAAGTGTTCCTGTTAAAAAGATTATCCAACAATGACAATTAGGTGGGACGTCCTCGAAGGACACATGTTCCCATGTGTCCTTTTGAGACCACCTTTTTTAGTCACCCTCTGTCCCCTCTGTCCAGCTTCCGGGTTTACCGTTCGCAGGAGTTCCCACGCGCTATATCTCTAAAATCTGAAGTTATGTAATGTCTAAAGGAACTGCAGACGCTGGTTAATGCTGGTTAATATGCACAGAAGGACACAAAATGTTGGTGTAACTCAGCAGGTAAGTCAGATCTGGGAAGAAAAGCATAAAAAGCTGGAGTAAGTCAGCGGGTCAGGCATCATCTCTGGAGAAAAAGAATAGGTGACTATTCGAATCGGAGCCCTTCTTCAGACATCCTAATCGGAATTGAGTCTGAAGATGTGTCTCGTCCCGAAACATCAGCTTTTTTTCTCCAGAGATGCTGCTTGACTCGCTGAGTTACTCCAGCTTTTTGTGTCTGTCTTCGGTTTAAACCAGCATGTGCAGTTCACTCCTTACACGGGTCTCTGCACAACATTGATTGGTAGCGTTCCGGACCCCTGGACCCGAGGACTCCGACCTGTATCTCTCAAAGAAGTACATGTGAAAAATATCTCACGGACCATAAAAATGCGTAACCTTTCAGTAAAGTCCCTTTTAAAGTCCCTTTTAAAGATTATAGTTATTTTCTTGAATCTCATTAACATAACTCATGAATAAGTTGATGTCCATATGCGGATGTAAATCTTTATTTTTATTTATTTTTTAAATTCAATCCCACTGAAGATAATTTGTAATCACCTTCTGTCCCCTCTGTCCAGCTTCCGGGTTCACCGTTCGCAGGAGTTCCCACGGTACCCGCAAGAGTTATTACGGATATCGCACGGATATCGCACTGGCCACTACGTTCATATAATGTTGCAATACTCAACCACAAGTGTACAAGTCACTCTTGGAGAAATTCAAATTTTCTTTAATTTTCTCCCGAGTGACCAAGTTACACGATGACCTGCCGTTAGCGCTACGGTGGTCCACGGTGGTCCACGAATGCCGCACTGTTATCGCACGAGGTTCCCACGATGTTGAACTCTGGTTAACTCTTGCGTCAAGTCGCCCCGTGTAAAAGCCGCATTACAGCAATCAGTAACTCCACTAAGCTTCCCCAATGTTGAATAAATTAATTAATTAATCAACGAATCAATTAATTAATTAATTGATTGATTTGTTTATTGGCCAAGCATTCACATACAAGGAATTTGCCTTGGTGCTCTGCCCGCAAGTGACAACATGACATACAGTGACAGTTAGGAATGACACATAAAACATTAAACATTTATAATAAAATAATATTGATTAAACATGTGAATTAAATAAAATACCAGAGCAAAAGGAGGCTACAGAATTTTGGTTATTGTGTAGAGCTACTATTCGTAGAAAGAAACTGTTTTTATGTCTGGCTGTGGAAGCTTTGACAGTCTGGAGTCACCTTCCAGAGGGAAGTGCTTCAGAGAATTTGTGGCCAGGGTGAGAGGGGTCAGAGATGATCTTACCTGCTCGCTTCCTGGCCCTTGCAGTGTACAGTTTGTCAATGGAGGGAAGGTTGCAGCCAATAACCTTCTCAGCTGATCGGACGATTCGTTGCAGCCTCCAGATGTCGTGCTTGGTGGCTGAGCCAAACCAGACCATGATGGAGAAGATGAGGATAGACTCTACGATGGCAGTGTAGAATTGGACCATCATTGCCTGTGGCAGATTGTGCTTCCTCAGCTGCCGCAGGAAATACATCCTCTGTTGTGCCTTTTTGACTGTGGAGTCGATGGTAGCCCCCCATTTAAGGCTCTTGGAGATGATGGTTCTCAGGAACTTAAAAGACTCCACAGATGTGACTGTGGTGTTGTTGATGGTGAGTGGGGTGAGGGGAGGGGGAGCTCTCCTAAAGTCTACAATCAATTCTACTGTCTTAAGAGCATTGAGCTCCAGTTTGTTGTGATGGCACCAGGACGCCAGATGTGTCACTTCCGGTCTGTCAGCAGATTCCTCCCCATCCTTGATCAGTCCAATCAGGGTTGTGTCATCCGCAAACTTGAGAAGCTTGACAGAGGAGTCAGTGGAGGTGCAGTAATTGGTGTCAAGAGAGTAGAGAAGAGAGGGGAGTACACAGCCTTGCGGTGTTCCTATGCTGAGGATCTGTGATCTGCAGAGGAAATGTGATCCACCGACAGAGCGGTTAAGGCACAGTCAACTTGGAATGTTTGGAGTGTAGTAGCTCTGGCACAATGGTGTTGAATGCTGAGCTAAAATCAACAAACAAAATCCTCGCATAGGTCCCCTGGCGGTCTAGGTGCTGGAGGATGAAGTGCAGGCCCAGGTTGACTGCACCATCCACAGATCTATTGGCGCGATATGCAAACTGCAGAGGGTCCAGCAGGGGTTCGTGATATTTTTCAGCTTGGCCAGCACAAGCCTTTCAAGGGTCTTCATGACTACAGAGGTCAGTGCGACAGGCCTCTAGTCATTAAGACCAGTAATCCTTGCCTTTTTGGGTACCGGGACAATAGTACCACAGGGACAAATGTTACCATTGCTTTTGCACGTTGGCAGTCTGAAGTGAACTAATTTTGTGTGGCACATGGGTGTTGTTGTTTGCGTGCCAGGTGGGTGTCGAAATGTTTAGAAAAATATTTTATTATTATTATCATACGTACCGAGGCACTGTGAAAAGGTTTTTTGTTGCTTACTACCCAGTTAGCTAAAAGACTATACATGATTACAATCAAGCCGTCAACAGTATAGAGGTACAGGATAAAGGGAATAACGTGAATAAAGTTTAGTGCAAGATAAAATCCAGTAAAGTCCGATAACAAATAGTCTGAGGGTCTCTAATGAGGTAGATGACGGTTCAGGACTGCACACTAGTATCATGTCCACAGATGATGAAACAAATCGTACTATCAGATGTCCCTTGTTACCATGTTGTTACTACTCTTGGTTTGTTGTGGTGGCTCAAATGCCACTGGTGCAGAGAGCACAACAGAACCAGTACTTGTGCAAGCTCTGCAACCTCTAGTTCCACATCGGCTATACAGTGAGGGAGTGAAATCCCTTTAGATAGGGTAAATGTAGTAAACATATTGTGAAGTGCTGCAGTCAATGGTTCCTTGTACAATGGCAAAGCTATCCGCTTTGACAAAGCCATCTGTTAGTTACTTTCAAGCCAAGACGAATGAAATGTAACTGGCGACAAGATAAGTGGCAATTAACATTCACGTTACAGAAATGCCAGTCAATGACCTTCTAAAAAACAAAAGATAATCAAACCATCAGTGAGTGGCATTATTGTTAAGCCCCATCATCAACAGGCTGGGGATTACCATCGACTAGACTAGAACCACAAATGGATCAAGCCACAAGCGCCACATCAGGGCATCCGGCAGTGTGATTCAGCTGATTACCCTATGCCTTGCTACCACCCACAAGGCACGTCAGGACCATAAAGGAGTATATTTCCACTGTCTGGAAAGATGCACCGCCAACAATTCTCAAGGAGTTCAACATCTCGGACAGAGCAGCACATACATGAATAACCTGCCTTCAATCATCTTGAACATTTATTCCCTGCACACCTGCTGTCCAGTGGCTGCATTGTACAGAATACCATCTGCAGATTGCACAACAGTTACACATGCAGGTTATTCCAATAGTACCTCCCAAACCCTCAATCTATGCCACCAAGAAACGCAAATGAGAAGATGCATGAGAACATCACCACTTGAGGGTGCACATCCAAGTTGCACACCTATCTTGACTTGGAAATATATCACCAGTCCTTCATCATCACAGCGAGCGGCCCAGTGGCACAGCAGTAGAGTTGCTGCCTTACAGAGCCACAGACATGGGGATCGATCATGACTACGGGTGCTGTCAGTACGGAGTTTGTACGTTCCTGTGAACGCGTGGGGTTTTTCTGGATGCTCCGGTTTCCTCCCACACTGCAAAGATGTACAGGTTTGTAGGCTAATTGGCTTTCGTAAACGTGTAAATTGTTCCTAGTGTGTAGGATAGGATGTGGGGTGACCACTGGTCGGCGTGGACTCGCCGGGCTGAAGGGCCTATTTCCACACAGTATCTCTAAAGTCCAATCATTGGTCTAATTCCTGGAGCTCACTCAACAACTATTTCTCAATAGCTCTTATAATTTACATGAAAAAGATGGGTCCAACAATCTCTTTTTTATAAAGTACATTTTGTGATTCTATAATCATATGTTTACTCCTGGAATGAACAAACACTTATTCTCACGGCCCCCAGTAATTTTATTTTTATCTAAGATTCCTCCCTCTGGCAATATAGAACATTTTCTCATCTTCCATAGGGTTGGAAAACTTGCTGCTCACTCTCTTGAGCGATCAGTTGGAATTACAACCATTGCCTGCTTCAGCTACAATGAAACAGGGTCTGAAGCAGGGTCAGGACCCGAAACGTCACCCATTCCTTCCATCCAGAAATGATGCTTGTCCCGCTGAGTTACTCCAACATTTTGCATCTATCTTCAGCTACAATGAACCTCCCCTTAATATTTTCTATCTGTTTTTATATAGCACAGGATATCCATAATATTATACTCACTGTGGCATAATTAATACAATCCAATAGCAAGTATCATTTGAAATGTTGTGTGCAATTGTTTGAATGAGCAGGTTAATTGAGCATGGACACCCTGCATTTTAACCAAGTCCTTGCCCATTCTGACTATTGATTTTCAGTTATGTGAATATACTTTTCTTTTTTCATCATGACTGAATTGCTATTGAAAATTGCATTGATTGACTGCTTGATTTCCCTTTACTGATATCTTTCATATTCTATCTTTTGCAAAGTAAAAATTGATTTTGAGATGTTTAGGAAGGGAACTGATGTACATTTGATGGATGGGAATAATTGTTTTTTGATGGGGCTGTCAACTTTCTCTCCACACATTGTTTGATGGAGAGAATTGGTTTCCTGCAAAGTTTGAGCACGTGGAAATGCCTAATAGTTATACTATATCCTATGACCACAAACTAGTGGTAATATTATGAACAGGTAGAGTAAATCAGTTCGAAGAGGAGATGGTCAATGTTTATAGTCAGTGACCTTTCATTAGAACTAGATTAATGTTGATTAACTAGTCAGGTTCTAACATGTCTCTCTGTCTCTCTGCCTCTCTGCCTCTCTGTCTATATATTTCTCTCGTGACCCTTGCATTCTCCATTCCTTTAAAACTCAGAATCATACCACTAAAAACCTTAACTGGTCCTGATTTCTTTGTTATTTGCAGGATTTTACCCTGTGAGAAATGGCTATGGCATTTCCTATATTACAAGTGACTATATTTCAGAACAGCATTTAGTACTTATGAAAAGATTAGATATCTCATAAAGGAATTGCCTTTTATTTTGTCTTTGTCCTCTCTACCTTTCTGGCAAGCTCCTTATTTAAAAACCAGTGCACCAAATACAATTTAATGGCATTTGTTCCTCTCTGATGAGATTACATGCTCATTTAACACTATATTCCCTTTTAATTATTAATCAGATAACCAATTAGATGTCAAGTTGCAGTTATCTAAATGCATTATGAAGATTTAGCTATGACTTGAGACCAAATTTCAGCCTCAGATAAAAGTTGATTAAATAATTGTAGGAATGGAATGTCATCTAGTTTGAAGAGTTATGCCCCTGTCCCACTTAGGAAACCTGAACGGAAACCTCTGGAGACTTTGCTCCCCACCCAATGTTTCCGTGCGGTTCCCGGAGGTTTTTGTCAGTCTCCCTACCTGCTTCCACTACCTGCAACCTCCGGCAACCACCTGCAACTTCCGGGAACCGCACGGAAACCTTGGGTGGAGCGCAAAGTCTCCATAGGTTTCCGTTCAGGTTTCCTAAGTGGGCAGGGGCATAATACTTCCATTTCCCAAAGAAACCATTTTGCAGGGGACAAAACACTTAACTGGTACAGTGGCATTCGAGAATCAACATATTAAAATATAAATGCTTCACTGTTATTGTTGATTTTCAACATCACATTAAAACACAAAATCATTCAGAAATTATGGAATACCGGCTGCTAAATCTTATGTTGATGAACTATGCTTCAATTTTACTGCTTTCACTAATGAAATTTCATTAATAACTATAAGAAAATAGTTTTCTAGCTAAGATATTATTTCATTTATGCATCGGGATGATTACCATTATAATGCAGGGCCACACTAAAACACATGGGTAGGGATTGAAGATGTTATTGCAAGGATATATCTTATGTAAGACATTCAGATGACCTTAGATATGATCAGAGACGTTCATTCCCTATTTGTTTATAAGTCATAGGAACAGAATTAGGCCATTCAGCCCACCAAGCTATTCAAATGTGGCTAATCTATCTTTCCTTCTCAACCCCATTCTCCTGCCTTCTCCCCATAACCCATGACACCCATACCAATCAAGAACCTATCAATCTCCACCTTAAAAATATCTATTGACAGCCTCCACAGCCTTCTGTGACAATTTATTTATTTGCCTGCTCAGTGTGAGGTTAAACCCTCAAAACCAAATTACTTCCCTCTATTTTGTATTACAAAATTCATATTTTACCTCAAAAAGATTTTTCAAAAACTGTCAATGCTGGAAATCTGATATAGAATTAAAAAATGCAGGAAACACAAGGCAGAACAGTGAGCATTTATGGAGAGTGATACATCATCATCATTTTCATATTTGTTCCAAACATAGAACATAGAACAGACAACAGTACAGCACAGAAACAGATCTTTGAGCCCACAATGTGGGTGCTGGACATGACGTCAAGTTAATCTCCCCTGCGCCATGTGACCAATATCCCTTGTTTCCCTGCATATCCATGTGCCTATCAAATAGCCTCTTAAATGCCACTATAGTAGAAACATAGAAACATAGAAAATAGGTGCAGGAGTAGGCCATTCGGCCCTTCGAGCCTGCACCGCCATTCAATATGATCATGGCTGATCATTCAACTGATTTCACCACGTTCCAGGTACCTACTACTCTTTGTGAAAAGGAATTGCCCCACGCAACTCAGTTAAACTTTCCCCCTCTCACTTTAAAGCTATGCCCTCATGTCTTTGACATTTCCAACGAGAAAAAGATTCTGATAATTTTCGCGTCTCACATAATTTCATATTGTTCTATCAGCTCTCCCCTCAACCTCCGATATTTCCAGAGAAAACAATCCAAGTTTATTCAACCTCTCCTTATAGCTAATGCCCTCTAATCCAGGTAGCACTTAGTAAACCTCCTCTGCACCGTCTCCAAAGTTTCCACGTCCTTCCTATGATCAGGCAACAAGAATTGCACACAAATACTCCAAATATGGTCTAACCAAAGTGGTATGAAGTGAGGAAACCTGAGCACCCCGGAGTAATCCAACGTGGTCACAGGGAGAACGTACAAACTCCATACAAACAGCAACCATAGTCAGGATTGAATCCGGGTCTCTGGCACTGTAAGGGAGCAACTCTACCTCTGCTCCACTATGCCACCTGTGCTTCAAAATGTTTCACAATCCAATAGTACCTTATAGCCATTGACTTGAACAGGGGTGTTTGCAAGATAGCAGCAAGCTCCCTCAATAATAACTAAATGTGTCAAGGATATGCATTATAATCCTATGTGTAATGCAAGTACTCTTCTAAAGTTCAAATTTCCTCTAAAGTTGGTTAAAAGGCCAGCACATCCTCCTAACCTGAACTATTCAATATTGTTCTCATAACAGGACATTATAATGATTTGTAATGGTCAGATAATGAATTTGCCAGGATATATATTTTTCCATTGGGAGGGGAAAAAATAGTGTGTGTGTCCTTTGTTGGCCATTAAACAATGTTTACAGATGAGAGAAGCATATGTGGACATAACTGCAGTTGTGGAAATCACTAGGGCTAAGAAAGGAAGGATAATTGGAACAAAGGTCTATTTCTGCATATGTTTCTGGAGTAATATCTATTTCAAACTAGACCAAGTGTTCCCCCAACGTGCGGTTGTGGGGGGGGGGGGGGGGGAGGCGGCATGCAGCATCACACACTAACTACCCCCCCCCCCCTCCTCCCGCACTCATGCTAATAGAGGGGAGGAGGGGGGAGGAGAGGGGGGCGAGAGGAGGGAGGGGGGAGAGGAGAGGGAGGGGGGGAGAGGAGAGGGAGGGGGGGAGAGGAGAGGGAGGGGGGGAGAGGAGAGGGAGGGGGGGGAGAGGAGAGTGAGGGGGGAGAGGAGAGGCAGGGGGGGAGAGGAGAGGGAGAGGAGAGGGAGGGGGGAGAGGAGAGGGAGGGGGGGAGAGAGGAGAGGGGGGGGGGGAGAGGAGAGGGAGGGGGGGAGAGGAGAGGGAGGGGAGAGGAGAGGGAGGGGGGAGAGGAGAGGGAGGGGGGGAGAGGAGAGGGAGGGGGGAGAGGAAGAGAGGAGAGGGAGGGGGGAGAGGAGGAGGGGAGGGGGGAGAGGAGGAGGGGAGGGGGGAGAGGAGAGGAAGGGGGGAGAGGAGAGGAAGGGGGGAGAGGAGAGGAGGGGGGGAGAGGAGAGGGAGGGGGGGGGGGAGGAGAGGGAGGGGGGAGAGGAGAATGAGGGGGGGAGAGAGAGTGCCTTTTTACTTCAACCCAAACCCAAACAACCATTTGCAGGCAGTGCTTTTTTACCTCTAACCATATTTTCATTTTCAAACCAAATTAAGGGTACTCACAGTGCTGTAGACATTTGTCAGTGCCATTCAAAGCTCTGATTGAGACACACCACTTGCAGAGACTGATTGAGGCACACCACTTGCAGAGACTGATTGAGGCACACCACTTGCAGAGACTGATTGAGGCACACCACTTGCAGAGACTGATTGAGGCACACCACTTCCTGGTTTTATATTCCCTCCCTCTCCCTCCAGCGGGGGCAGCAGAGAGAATGGGGAATGTTGTAAAAACATTAATATCTCTGTCAATTTTCATCTACAGGAAAAATCCTCGGCACACATGCGGCGGAGGGGGGCTCTGAGCGAGGTGGCCAAAAATGACGGCCGTAGGTGGCGGCGTACTCTCGGAAACCGCAGCACAGAAAGCCAAAACCGGTCAAGAACAGAGTTTTAGTAATATATAGATAGATAGATAGATAGATAGGTAAGCAGTCTATCAGGAACAGGCCAGCAAAGGGCTTACTGGACCATTTTACATGATCCTGATGCAGAATTAAATGGCAATAAAGATTCTAATAATGCCAAGCAAAATCAATATGTTCAAGTTTGATTCCAAGTTTACAACAAAGCAGTGCAAAAGACTTGTCTGAGTTGATGAAAATGGATTAAGCAAGGGTTAAAAAGGGAATGACTGATCTCGATCAGCAAAAGAGCATTATGGACAAAGCTCTCAGAAAAATAAATTTATAAGGTTTGAATAATCCTTGTAAACCAACATAACACAATGTAATAAAGATAGCTGGACAAAATATGCATTTAGAGGAAAGTAATATAGGAGACAGTCATCAACAATCACTTTCTTTCCATATCAATCTAAGAATAGTGAAGAGACATGAAAGGTCAAATTGTTTAGGGAAGGAATCAGGACAGCTAAATAGAAAAATGATGTTCACAGAACAATAAAACACAATATAAAAGACTGTTATATTGCACTCTAAATAAATAGGCAGATAAGAAAATGGCAATGGAAATAAAATCATTCTATGACTGCAAAAGTGACAAAATATTGAAGTTGGCACCCAATCAAAGTAATTCTTCGTGATGACTGTTTTCACAACAAAGAAGGCTGGATTCCTAGGATAAGATAGGAAACAATCATCAAGATCTTTTTCTAGAGAGAAAGGAAAAGGAGGTGGGGTAGCGTTGCTGATTAGAGAGGAGATTAACGCAATGGAAAGGAAGGACATTAGTTTGGAGGATGTGGAATCGGTATGGGTAGAGCTGCGAAACACTAAGGGGCAGAAAACGCTGGTGGGTGTTGTGTACAGGCCGCCTAACAGTAGTAGTGAAGTTGGAGATGGTATCAAACAGGAAATTAGAAATGCGTGCGACAAAGGCAAAACCGTTATAATGGGTGACTTCAATCTACATATAGATTGGGTGAATCAAATTGGCAGGGGTGCTGAGGAAGAGGATTTCTTGGAATGTATGCGGGATAGTTATCTAAATCAACATGTAGAGGAACCAACGAGAGAGCAGGCTACTTTTAGACTGGGTATTGAGTAATGAGGAAGGGTTAGTTAGCAGTCTTGTTGTACGTGCCCCCTTGGGCAAGAGTGACCATAATATGGTTGAGTTCTTCATTAGGATGGAGAGTGACATTGTTAATTCAGAAACAATGGTTCTGAACTTAAAGAAAGGTAACTTTGAGGGTATGAGACGTGAATTGGCCAAGATTGACTGGCAATTAATTCTAAAAGGGTTGACGGTGGATATGCAATGGAAGACATTTAAAGACTGCATGGATGAACTACAAAAATTGTTCATCCCAGTTTGGCAAAAGAATAAATCAGGGAAGGTAGTGCATCCGTGGATAACAAGGGAAATCAGGGATAGTATAAAAGCGAAGGATGATGCGTACAAATTAGCCAGAAAAAGCAGCATACCGGAGGACTGGGAGAAATTCAGAGACCAGCAGAGGAGGACAAAGGGCTTAATTAGGAAAGGAAAAATAGATTATGAAAGAAAACTGGCAGAGAACATAAAAACTGACTGCAAACGTTTTTATAGATATGTGAAAAGAAAGAGATTAGTTAAAACAAATGTAGGTCCCTTGCAGTCAGAAACAGGTGAGTTGATCATGGGGAACAAGGATATGGCGGACCAATTGAATAACTACTTTGGTTCCGTCTTCACTAAGGAAGACATAAATAATCTGCCGGAAATAGCAGGGGACCGCGGGTCAAAGGAGTTGGAGGAATTGAGTGAAATCCAGTTTAGCCGGGAAGTGGTGTTGGGTAAATTGAATGGATTAAAGGCAGATAAATCCCCAGGGCCAGATAGGCTGCATCCCAGAGTACTTAAGGAAGTAGCTCCAGAAATAGTGGATGCATTAGTAATAGTCTTTCAAAACTCTTTAGATTCTGGAGTAGTTCCTGAGGATTGGCGGGTAGCAAACGTAACCCCACATTTTAAGAAGGGAGGGAGAGAGAAAACAGGGAATTACAGACCATTAGTCTAACATCGGTAGTGGGGAAACTGCTAGATTCAGTTATTAAAGATGGGATAGCAGCACATTTGGAAAGTGGTGAAATCATTGGACAAAGTCAGCATGGATTTACAAAAGGTAAATCATG